>NC_088338.1:37722500-38057500 GCF_036884655.1 Musa acuminata AAA Group
GCTTATAAATAAAATGTTATGTCATATGGACACGTGTGAGAGATTTTCGAGCTATAGTGGATCATTTTACCCTTTGTTGTGCAACTATTCAGAGCTTGTAAAGTCTGTTTGTAATTTACATTGTCTATGAAGTGTTTTCGGAAATGTTTGCTTGTGGATCCCATATGAGGCGTTTTCTCTAATCCGTTCTCTCTTTTGTGGGTCCTAAGGGACATGGGCGGCTTCGGGGAGGCTGACCTTTGCGGACGGACACGCAAGGGTGCCGTACGACTTAGGCAAAACCAGTTAAGTCCATGACAGATAGTATCGGAGCGGGACAAGCACTCATAGAAACACTTAGCATGCAAACGTGAGGGACCTAGAGGGGCTGTGTTGAGGACAGTCAACACATGCGCGATCGTTTAGGGGAAAAACGAGCATGGAGATGTAGGAAAAAGAGTCGCTCGGAGGAGCGGGCATCTGAGATTGGCATTCAGAGGAATGACCAACCCTTCGCGCAAGAGGCACCATGAGAACAGGCAAGCTTGGAAGAATGTGGAGCGCATAAAGGGTGGGATGACTGAGTTTGAGCTATGGCTCAACATTGACAACAATACTTGATGGTGCTCAAGGCAAGCGAGGCGCTTGGTAAAGGATGAGACCATGCAAGGTGGAATGAGTTGCTCAGCGACCGTAAGAGTTGTGCAAAGCTCACTAAGCTGAGGGGAATTGCTAACTCAAAGAATTTGGTACTCATACATGGGCTTGTATGCGGATGATGGAATGTTGCGGCCATCCCAAGACGACCGAAACTCGGCACCATGGAGCATTGAAACTTTCTCTTTGGCATGTGAAGGATACGTCCGTAGGAGGTTGAAGTGTACAACGAGTTCAGCATGTTGCTAGGCCTTGAGTGGTGCAGTGGGGGTTGTATTGACATGGAGTCACAATCTAGCAAGTGCGTTTGTAGGAGGCAGAATAATGCATAGTTTGTTCAGCAAATTGAAGTAGTCTAAAGCGATGGTGGTCTCCAAAACGAAGAGAGATGTTGCTCTAACGAGACAGTTATCCAGGAGGGATAAGTCCCGGCTCTCTAGAGGGAGAATCATATGGGATGGACCTCACATGTTGAGGAGGAGTATCTCAACAAACAACAACTCCATGAAGCACAATGGACCGAGTAAGCGGTGAGGAGTCATCGCATGATCTCGCTCGAGAGAATACATTGGTGAATGCATTGCGAGATCAAGTGGGGGAGCGACCCAAAGCAACACAAATGAAGGCACACTTGGAGTCGATATGGAGATCGGACTCAAGGGAGGGCTGACCCGTGAGATGGTGGGCGCGAGGGCCACCATCAAATCAATGCAAAAACGAGGAGCGGAGCAACTTAGGTGTAACTTGGCGAAGTACCCAAGCCACATGAAGGGAGCCAGCATAGAAGATGGAACATGAAGTGGAGGCACAGTGCTTTCCTTGGACAGAGGTCAAGGACATGAACTCTTACAGAGGCAACAACAAGATCATGTTGTTCCATGGGTCCTTCATTCTGACGGAGCGGACTCATCTTGCATGGTGCCAAAGACAAAGGGAGTTTCTAGGCACATGCACCTTATCTCGGAGAAGCATTTGATGGAGAAACTAAGGCGACTCAACTTGTAGAGGCAAAGTTAGGTTTAAAAGGCCTTAGCACGGGGCAAGAGAACACGGAGGCAGGTACTCTTAAAGAATATGCCATAGTGTTGCCATTCAAGTTGCCATGAAGGAAGCGGTGCGCAGTGAAGATTGTGCTGGTAGGGGCAGAGGCCTAGGATCCAAACAATGGTGCACTAATTGCAGTGAAGTCGGGGAACTTTGGGAGCTACTAGGCGATGGACTATCCTAGAGTGATGCTTCATCTAGGTGTGACCCAAGAGTGGGTGGATGAAGGTCGATTGCCAAAGAAGCGAACAAAATCGAAGGTGGAAGAGACCTTGCGATGTATTGGCAGAGGCCACACATGGAGGGATCACAATTCGAGTTCATCCCATAAGGATCAGAATGCAATGGAGATGTCATAAGGAGGCGACATGGTGTAGCAGATCATGGTGGAACAGTTCGTGGCAATGCGATACACATGAATGAGTCCCGTGAGGGACTAGATCATATAGAGGTATGATCGAGAGCTACTGGAAGCTCCACTTCGGTGAACAACACGATGATAAGAAGGGCTATGGATTCAAAGAGTAAAGGCCATGGTGTTGGGAAATCTTAGGGGCGACATCACATGTGCAGCGGAAGAACAAGAAAACCAAATCCCCGATTCCCAAAGAGATGTTCGTTGTCGTGCGAAGATTGGTGCGCAAAATCCGCGAAACTTAAAACTATGTATAGAGTAGATTGTGTTACCTAGGGAGATCGTATATCCCTGTTTCCTCGCAGATTTTTAGGAGAGGGTGAAGGAGGCCAAACGTCCTCCTCTCTAGCGGTGATCCACACAGTAGGGCTACGACGACGCTCCTCAAAACTCCAGGCCTACTCTGAGGTGGAGAGGGGAAGGAGAATAGGAGAGGCAAGCAAAGGTTCTAGCCTATCAGGCTCTGAATCCCTCCTATTTATAGAGGTCCCCTGTCAAAACCTAATGGGTCCTCCCCTAGTGGGTATTGGATCTGCATCCAATAAGACAAGGGCTCCGTCGGATATCTCATATCCGAACCTCTACTCATCGCAATGCCTACCATATGTGTGTGACCCTCTAGGCCCAATATCGAGCTGGCCGTGAGTCATACCTGTCAGAACTCCTTCTAACTCAGTGAATTATTATCTCTGTAATAATTCACTTGACCCATCGACTATGGACGTACTAGGCTACTACGCCGTAGTCCCCAAACGATACAGGGGAATCCAATCCATTGGACCTGTCTGTCCTCGGTTACCGTGTACCTATAGTCCCTCATCCATCTAATATCCCAGAGACCGTATATCGAGCATGGTGCTGTCAGACCCATACGGTTTCTACTTAAGTCTCGCTCTAATCGGATTCTCCCGGAGAAACCTTTCTCTCTCAACCCGAATGATATTGGCCAAGGATTTGTCTGAGCAAGAACACATGGGATATTCCTCTCATGACACCGAGAGTGGATGATTCTCTATCGACACTCAATAGCCCTCATAAGGTCGACTACCACTCCCAATGACCAGCTGTACTAGATTTGGGATAGCCAAACCTATAAGTCTGGTATCAAAGAGTAGAGCACTCATACAGGACATCCTTGGTGTCTCAAGTCTAAGGACCAGATACACCACTAGGACTATGGAATCGCTGTCTGACAATAAGGCATCATCAACCATCCAGCATTCCGTAAGCGGATCAATTAGTGAACTCATTCTCCAATGAGCACTTGTACTGTATCCCTAGTGTCCCTACATGAGCAGCTATGAGACTAGCTGCATCCATCATATGGACGGGTATACAGCACACCAGTCTCTCTGGTTATCACGATGTCCCTCTCGAGTAACCTATGACCGGGATTATTTAGGATTTGTGTTTAAAGGTGAATCGATCTCATTATCGTGATCTCATAACGATTCGATTCCCATTGCACAAATCCAAGGACATCATAATATATATGTGCATATATGCAATAGTTATAAAGTGATATACGCCAAAATATAATAAGCAAAAAGATTTTGTATCAAGTCACACATGCCATCACTCACGTGATTGGCTTGCTAGGCACCTATGACTAGCAATCTCCCACTTGACCTAAAGTCAATCACCTATATGTCTGATCCCCATCAGACCCCTATGACGCTCAAAGACAATATGAGACAACGGCTTTGTTAGTGGATCTGCAATGTTATCTTCGGATGGAACTTTTTCCACTACTACATCTCCTCGGGTTACGATCTCTCTAATAAGGTGGAACCTCCTCAGAACACTTCTGATGAGACCCGGGTTCCCTTATTTGAGTAATCGCCCCCTAGTTGTCGTAATATAAGGAAGTCGGCTTCTTGCTATCCAGCATGACTCCCAAATCTGTGATGAACTTCTTCACCCAGACTCCCTCCTTTGCTGCATCTGATGCAACAATGTACTTCGTCTCTATGATCGAGTCAGCAGTAGTATCTTGCTTGGAACTCTTCCAGCACACTACTCCTCCATTCAAGGTATACACATACCCCGAATTCGACTTGCTATTATCGACATCAGACTGAAAACTTGAGTCAGTGTAGCCTTCAATCTTATGGCTACTACTTCCATATACTAGTAAAAGATCCTTAGTCCTTCTCAAGTACTTAAGGATACACTTTACTGCTTTCCAGTGCTCCAAGCCTGGATCCGCCTGATACCTGCTCATGACACTCAGAGCATGCGCTATATCAGGCCTAGTACATAGCATGACATACAAGATAGACCCTATTGTTGAGGTATAAGGTATCATATCCATGTTCGCCCTTTCTTCTAGAGTCTTTGGGGATATACTCGTAGAAAGCGATATCCCATGTCTCATCGGTATGAGACCTCTCTTGGAATTTTCCATGCCAAACATTTTTACAATGGTTTCTATGTACCTGGACTGGAACAAGCCAAACATCCTCTTGGATCTATCTCTATAGATTCTAATCTCCAAGATATAGGATGCTTCCCCTAAGTCCTAATGGAGAAGTGTCTAGATAACTAAGCCTTTACTGTGGATAGCATTCCTACGTCATTCCCAATGATCAGGTTGTCATCTACATATAACACCAAAAAGGTGATAGCACTCCCACTTACCTTCCTGTACACACAAGGCTCATCTTCGTTCTTAACGAAGTCATAAGATCTGATTGCCTCATCAAATCTTATGTTCCAACTTCGGGAAGCTTGCTTTAGTCCATAAATAGATCTAAGCAACCTACACACTTTATCTGGGCAGTTCTTGGACACAAATCCCTCAGGTTACATCATATACACCTCCTCCTCGAGGTTCCCATTGAGGAATACGATTTTCACATCCATCTGCCAGATCTCATAATCATAGTGTGCTGCAATAACCAATAAAATTCTGATGCATTTTAGCATTGCTACGGGTGAGAAGGTTTCGTCGTAGTCAATACCTTGCCTTTGACAATACCCCTTAGCCACTAGCCTTGCTTTATAGGTCTCTCTACCTTTCCATCTGCTCCGATCTTTTTCTTAAAGATCCACTTGCAACCGATGGGTAAAATACCTTCGGGCGCATCAACTAGGTTCCAAACCTTGTTAGAGTACATAGAATCTATCTCAGAATTCATGGCTTCTTGCCACTTCCCGGAGTCTATACTCATAATAGCCTCCTCGTAGGTCTGAGGATCAATATCATCAACATCCTCTCCTCTAAAATGTCTCACATATCTCTCAGGAGGATGAGATACTCTATTAGACCTACGTAAAATTGAAACTTGTGTATTAGGTACCTGAACAGACTCAGGCTGTAGAGTGGTGCTTGAGCTTGGTTCTCTAACCTCGCTCAACTCTATCATTCTCCCACTATCTCCGCTAAGAATGTTCCTTCTCAAGGAACATTGCTCTCTTAGCTACAAAGACCTTTTGGTCCTCGAGATGATAGAAATAATACCCATAAGTTTCCTTGGGGTATCCCACAAATTTGCATCGCTCTGTCCTTGATTCTAACTTATCGGAGTTATATCTTTTAACGTGGGTAGGGCAGCCCTAAATCTTAACAACCATAAGATCAGGCTTCTTCCCTTTCCATATCTCATATGATGTGGACACTATCGACTTAGTTGGAACTCTTTTCAGAAGGTAAGCTCCGGTCTCTAGGGCATATCTCTAGAATAAAGATGGGTAGGTCAGCGAAACTCATCATGGATCGTACCATATCTAACAGCGTACGATTCCTCCTTCCAGAGACACCATTGAGCTGAGGTGTATAAGGAGGTGTCAATTGGGATAATATCTCATGGTCCTTGAGGAACTGAGTAAACTCTGTACTTAAGTACTCACCTCCTCGATCTAATCGAAGAGTTTTGATACTCTTTCCAATCTGGTTCTCCACCTCATTCTTATACTCTCTGAATTTCTCAAAGGCCTCAGACTTGTACTTCATTAAGTACACATATCCATACCTTAAGAAATCATCAGTAAAGGTAATGAAGTAGGAGTAACCACCAATAGCATGAGTTGACATGGGTCCACATACATCACTATGTATGAGTTCCAACAGCTCAATGGCTCTCTCTCTCCAATTCCACTAAATGGAGAGTTAGCCAGTTTTCCATGAAGGCAAGGCTCGTAAGTTGCATATAACTCATAGTCGAATAGATTTAGATATCCATTATTTAGCAACTTTTGAATCATTCCCTCATGGATGTGACCTAGCCTACAATGCCATAGGTATGCACTGTTCACCTCATCTCGTTTCCTCTTAGACACTTACATTCATGATATGTGGAGTAGTGTCTAGCATAAACAAACCTTTATGCAATATTCCTCTCGCCAATCTCCCCTCGGCTTTGCTAGAATTTATAATAAATTGTAGATGTGATAAGCAATACTGGTATCCAATACCAATGCACTATCACAAAAATCTGACAATTGGAGATTGATCATGAATGTACCTGAAGCTTCTCCAAGCTTCTATTTCGCCCTCTCTGCAAGGTACTCTTTGTAGTTCCTCTTTTAGTGCCCATCTTTACCACAGTAGAAACATTGGCCTTTGTCCTTTGTTGGGTCTTTCTTAGCAACCTTTGCTTTACATGGTCTGCCCTTGCCCTTTCCCTTCTTAAGGGACCTTTCTACTTTCCTTTTCTTTCTAGTCTCACCAGTGTAGAGAACTGGCTTCCCTTTCTTAATAGTACTCTCTGCCTCCCTCAACATATTGAGGAGCTCTAGGAGAGTTACCTCAAGCTTGTTCATATTAAAATTCATTATGAACTGTGAAAAGGAATCTAGTAGGGACTGAAGCACACTGTCCACACACAATTTATCCTCTAGGACCATTCCTAGACCTATGAGTATCTCTATCCACTCAATCGTCTTTAGGACATGGTTCTGAACCAGTGTCCTCTCAATCATCCTAGCGCGGAAGAGGCTCTTGGATATTTTATATCGCTGAGTCCTTCCCTGTTCCTTAAACAATTTACGGACATATAGGAGAATGGATCTGGCATCCATCTTTTCATGTTATCTCTGTAACTCAAGAGTCATAGAGCCCAACATATAGCACTGAGCAAGAATGGAGTCATTAATGTATTTTACGTAGTGAGCGATCTCATCCTCGCCTACCCCTTCTTCGGGCGTAGGCATCACCATATCAAGGACGTACACAATTTTCTCCATCGCGAGAACAATTCTCAAGTTACGGAGCCAATCCGTATAATTTGGACTAGTGAGGCAGTTGACATCAAGTATACCACATAAGGGATTTGAAAGTGACATTTTCTAAAAATAAAGATGCAGCAGAAATGAATAACATGCAGATTTTGCAAGAAATAAACTATCAAGATATGGACTTCTATCTTAATACGCTCCCACTATTTTACTATCGAGTCACGTGACACCCTCAGCACATGAAACAGAAGTCTCCAGCAGACTTCTAGTGGGGATAAGGATCCAATCAGCATCTTAGTGTAACCTTAAGGGACTCGACCAATCACACTAAGCCTAAAAGGTAGGCAACTCTTACCGATCACAACTCCTTGTGATTCTCATCCTATTCGGCCTCCAAATCACCATGGTCTTGAGGGACTCGACCAACCATGATGCTCAGTTAAGTCAACACCTTCGTTACAAGATGAGTATGATTTGATGATATACCCTCGAGGGACTCGACCAAGCATATGTTGAATCTCGTATTTTGATGATGAAACCAATTGATAATTATGTTTATGTTTAACTGCATTTTGAGTGATGCAGGTCTACTCGATCAGGATTAGACAATTAAGGCAGGAGGAATTGACGTTATGCCGGAGGAGATCACGTTAGGATATTGGATGGCAGAAGGCTTCGGACGTCGGGCATCGGGCCAAGAGTAGAATTGCGCCAAGGATATCGGCGTTGTGGAGGTCAACCGCCGATTGGGCAACAAGCCGCAAGAGAGGACGATGCGCCGAAGAATCGGACGAAGCGCCAACCAATGACGTGCCGGGCAACAGAATGTCAATTCGCTTTATAATAATTGTCTAGATCGGAGTAGAGTTTTTGCTTGTGTGTGCAGGATTAACTACGATAACGACGAAGACATAAAGCAAAACAAAGTGTCGGAGTCAAGCACGAAGGATTCATTGTGAATTCGAGAGTTCGACGGAAGTCCGAAGGTTCGTCGGGAATGCTGCCGGAACTAGCCAAGAATGAGTAGGGAGCTTGCCGAAGGGTTTTTCGGAAGCTCGCCGGAAGGTTCGTTGGAAGTTCGCAGAGCTCGCCGAGAAAGATCGAAGCTTGCCGAAGAAGCTCATCGGAACTTGCCAAGATCAAATCGTGAAGTCTAGGAGCTTGCCGGGAGTCCGCAGAATGGTTTCTGAGAGTTTATCGGAAGACCGTCGAAAGTTCGCCGGAAGCTCGCCGGAAGAAGTCTTGACTTACGGACTTTGTAATAGCTTAGAAAATGTCTTTAAATTCGTAGTTAGCACGTTAATTAGGATTAGGATTAGGTGTTAATCCTATAACCCAAGTAGGGGCCAATTGGGCCCGAGTTCGGACTGGTTTGGGCCAAGTTTGGAGCCCAACCAGTGAGCTGAATTGGCCTAGGCGGTGGCACCGCCCAGCACCCGAGAGCTGGGCAGTGACACCACCTGGGCTGGGCGGTTGCACCGCCTAGCACCCGAGCGCTGGGCGGTGGCACCGCCAGCATCGGGAACATAAGAGAATTCAAATTTTTGGAGCCCAAATTTGAATCCTCTTGAGGCCTATAAATACCCCTCAAGTCTCAGTTGAGAATACAACCTTTTGAAAAGCAATAGTTTGAGTTAAGAGCCTTAGAATAGTCTTTGCAAGCCTTGTTTTTCATATTGCTTAAGTGTTCACCTCCTCCCATCTTGTTGAAAAGAATTGTAAGAGTGTGAACCACTTGTAAAGGTTGTAAGAGGGGTATTAGGCCTTCCCCTACAAGAAATTTGCTAGTGGAAGTTGGAAGCCTATTCGAAGAAGGCTTCGCAAGTGGATGTAGGTCATTTTGACCGAACCACTTTAAAAATTGCTGCATTATCTGGTTTGCATCCTACTCTTGCCATTTACATACTGCAAACTTCTCTACTTAGTTAATATGCTTCCATACATTTCTAAGTTATCAAGCTTCTAAAATCGGTTTCCATTGATATTGCTTTTCATTGTACGAAAGATTTATCAAATACCGAAGTTTTAATCCGCTGCACTAATTCACCCCCCCCTCTTAGTGCCACTCTGATCCTTACAATTGGTATTAGAGCCACGTTTTTCTACCTTGGTTTAACACCCAAATAGAAATGGCTCTTTACGGCTTTCAAGAGGGTCACTCTCTCATTTGTCCTCCCTTTTTCAATGGGACGGACTACACTTATTGGAAAACTCGAATGAGAGTTTTCTTACTTTCTTTGGATTTGAATTTATGGCACATAGTCGAAAATGGATTTGAAATATCTTCTCTTCCAATGAACCAATGGAATGATTTGGAGAAGAAGATGTTTTCTTTAAACGCAAAGGCTATGAATGCCTTATTTTGCGCTTTGGACAAAAATGAGTTCAATCGGGTTTCTTTATGCGAAACGGCTTTCGACATATGGCACACTCTTGAAATCACACAAGAAGGCACTTCTAGAGTTAAAGATTCAAAAATCAACATTTTAATGCATGATTTCGAGCTTTTTCAAATGAAGCCGAGCGAAACCATTGTTGACATGTACACCCGTTTCACGGATGTCGTTAATGGTTTACAAGCTCTTGGCAAATGTTTCTCGAATTTTGAACTTATTAGTAAAGTTTTACAATCACTTTCTAAAGCTTGGGAATCAAAAGTAACAGCAATACAAGAAACAAAAGATTTAAATATTTTTCCACTTGAAGAACTTATCGGCTCATTGATGACATATGAAATGGTGCGCAATGCACATGATGAACACAATGAACACTTGAACCACCTTCCAAAGAATAGGAAGGATTTGGAACTCCGGACAAATGAATACCACTTGAGTGATGACTCAAGTGATGAGGACAATGATGAACTTGAACTTCGAACACTAACTCTTAATAAGTTCATTAAACAAAAATCTAAAATAAACAATGAACTTGAACGGAGGAAGAGGCCAAAGAAAAGGAAGGCACCCAAGGATGAATCAAGAACTTCCAAAAATGAAACGGCGAATTGGGCTTTGACGGACTTCGACTACAAGGTAAGTAACTCAACTCTCTTGAATTATTTTGAAATTACTTGAAGTGTTTCGTGAGTGCTTAATTTAGAATAGGAAATAAAAAATTGTTTTTCAAAAATTATATCATGTTTTTCTTTTTAGCATCTTTGAAAAATTAAAAAATTTGATCATGAAAAGTATATTGCTAAGGTTTCATGCATGTTATGTTTTTGAAATATTGAATGATGTATGCAACATTATGGATGATAGTTATATGATATGTGATAATGCTTAGGATTAATCCATGCATGTGTATTTTGATCATTTTATGTCATGCATGAGTTTTTGAAGTAAATGTTGATTTGATACTCTCATTTTAGATTAATATGTTTTTGGTTTAATTATGTTTATGACGAATTAAGATGACATTCTCATGACATATTAAGATGACATAGTGCATGTACATATATGTATGAATTTCTTGATAGTCTTTTGATGATAGATGTGATATCATGATGTTTTATTTTTGATGTGTTTGGTCTTGACGGCTTTATGACGAAACTTATGTTTTGATTTTAAATGATGATACATGTTTTCACAAAAAGACTTGAACGCCCTCATATGAAATCAATTATATGAAATGGAAATGAATTTTATATCCTATTGAGATTAATGAATTTAGTTTACCAATCTTGTGAATCTCATGAAAATAAACATGATGAATATTTTGAAAATAAATGAAATCATGTTTGATTTGAAGTAATGCATAATGATCATGCTTAATGATGCATTTTTTTGATTTGACATAAAAGTGGTTTTAAAAAATGATGTATATTTTGATTTGACATAAATGAAATAGGCATGTTTATATGAAATAGTGAAGTGTCATGCTTGACAATTGTACACTTAATGATGCATAAAGTTGTAATAAAAATATTAATATTTTAATACTATGATTTGACAATTTTATGTATGACATTGTAAAGTTATATATAATGATGCATAATGATGAAATTGTGTAATAAACATATTAAACATTTTGAAACCATGTTTTAGTGTCATGCATAATGATCATGCTTAATAAATTTCGAAATTATGCATATGAATCTTGTGATTTATGGATTATTGATTTTTACCATAATGAAAGTGCCTTATTAATCTTTGTTGTAATAAATCTTACACTTTCAGTTTTAAACATTATACATGTTTTTATTTGGTATAAGTGAAATAAAATCATATGAATTGAAACAACTAAAAAGAGGAAAATATTTTTTCCTTGAAAATTTATTTTTCTCTATCCTATTGATCTTGATGTTTATTATGATAAATCTATGTATACCATTTTGAATCTCTTGAAAGTAATGTTGATATTTTGATGATTTTGATGATTTAAATTTGAAATGAGTTTTATCAAAATCATGATATTGATTTCTTGGAATAACATGAGATTACCTTTGATGATCATTTTGATTCATGGAATTTTGGATTCATGACTTGGTCTTACATTTGTTTATGAGATGGTTGAAATCTTTGTACGTTTGAATTCTTCCCTTCTCCTTTCAATTTATGCATGTTATATGTTAAAGATTTAAAACCATGTTTTGGTATCATGCATATCTAAGAAATATTGATGTGACAAATTGAATAAGTTGAAAATGAATGATGATTTTTCTCTTGAATATAACTTGTGATATTTTTTTATATAAATCATCATTTTGATTTCTCGACATTCGATACATGAGATTTTATTATAAATCAAAATTTCTCGTTAATCGATCTTCTACGATTTTACTTGATATTCTCTTGAGAGGAGATTTTCTAAATGAATCGTGATTTTTCCTTGTGAGTTCTTGGAGTTATTACTTGATTTTTCTTTTAAAACAAGATCTCTTCTTTGTACTCCTATGATTTTTCTTGATATTTTATTTAAAGAAGATATTTACTATATGAATCATGTCTTTTGGTATTCAAATGATTTTATCCTTCATGACATGATTTCTTTGTATTTATGGCTTGCATGGCATGAAATGTTTTGGTATAATGCATGCAATGATGAAATATTCATAAAGTTAAAATGATGTATGCAATACTTATGATAATGATGTACATGATGTATTTATTGCATATGATGTGTATCATGAATGCTTTAAATGATGAATGTTTGGTATCATGATCAACATATTGATAAATGCTTAAAAATTTTAATGTTTGAGTATCATGTACGATATGCTTATTAATGATGATTGATTTATTTTTCGGTATCGTGCATGAAAAATAAGGTTATTGAAATTGTGTATGTTTTAATTTGAATATATAATGATGCACAAATAAGAATGATGCTTACCTTTGTCATAATATGAAAATTGATATAAGGGTCTTCCCTTCTTTTTGACAATGACAAAGGGGGAGCAAGAATTTCTAGCATGGACATCATGAAAAGAGGCAAACTAACTAGCTTGCACAATTCAAGATGAAAGCAAAAATTGTACTTCTCAAAAGAGAAGATGCAAATGTAACATTTGCCAAATTGTTTGCTTGCCTCATGTAAAACATTATCTCTTGCTAGTTTGGCATTTTTGCTAGCTTGTATGTTGCAAAACTTGATCACTTTTTCAAACAATTTGTTAGCTTACACTTTGCAAAGAAAGCAAAAATGACACTTCTAGAAGAAAGAGCTTGTTATTTTGAACATCACAAGCTTGCCTATCTTAAGAAACAAAAATTGCAAAAGTGCTATCTTGCCTATCTCAAGAAACAAAACTTGCAACTTGCACATTGCAATAGGAAGCAAGAATTATGAGCTTACACAAGAAAGCTATCTTGCATTTGCTTTCGAAATTTTTGCTAGCTTGTATATTATGAAACTTACATATCTTAAAAATTGCTAGCTTGTAGTCTAAAGAGAAGCAAAAAGTTGCTATCTCAAAAGAAGCAAATGTGCTATCTTGCCTATCTTAAGAGGCAAAAATGCTAACTTGCACATCTAGCAAAACTTGACAAATTTGTATATTTCAAGAAGCAAGAGTTGCCTTCTTGAACATCTCAATATTGCTAGCTTGCATGATGTAGAACTTGCTATCTTGAACATTACCAAAAGTGCTATCTTGTATGTTGTAAAACTTGCATATCTAAAACTTGATAGCTTGAATGTCCTAAGCATGATGCATTACTTGCTAAATTTTTTAGCTTCAAAACTGCATGATGATAAAACTTAATATTATGTTTTTCATGCAATGAGTTGAACTTATATTACAAACACAAAGAATAGTTGTACTTCTCCTTTTTGTTGATGACAAAGGGGGAGAAGTATGTTGATGACATGATATGCATAAGTCTATGCATGAGTTCATAATGACGTGTTGCAAGTATTCATGATGAATATTGCAATGACTTGAATTCAGTTTGAATTCAAGGTTCTATCAATATGGCATATTGATAGGGGGAGTTTGTTTAAACTCCGGGAGTCAAGTTTAACTCCGTCATCAATTGGTTGTCATCATCAAAAAGGGGGAGATTGTTGAATCTCGTATTTTGATGATGAAACCAATTGATAATTATGTTTATGTTTAACTGCATTTTGAGTGATGCAGGTCTACTCGATCAGGATTAGACAATTAAGGCAGGAGGAATTGACGTTACGCCGGAGGAGATCACGTTAGGATATTGGATGGCAGAAGGCTTCGGACGTCGGGCATCGGGCCAAGAGCAGAATTGCGCCAAGGATATCGACGTTGCGGAGGTCAACCGCCGATTGGGCAACAAGCCGCAAGAGAGGACAATGCGCCGAAGAATCGGACGAAGCGCCAACCAATGACGTGCCGGGCAACAGAATGTCAATTCGCTTTATAATAATTGTCTAGATCGGAGTAGAGTTTTTGCTTGTGTGTGCAGGATTAACTATGATAACGACGAAGACATAAAGCAAAACAAAGTGTCGGAGTCAAGCACGAAGGATTCATTGCGAATTCGAGAGTTCGACGGAAGTCCGAAGGTTCATCGGGAATGCTGCCGGAACTAGCCAAGAATGAGTAGGGAGCTTGCCGAAGGGTTTTTCGGAAGCTCGCCGGAAGGTTCGTTGGAAGTTCGCGGAGCTCGCCGAGAAAGATCGGAGCTTGCCGAAGAAGCTCATAGGAACTTGCCAAGATCAAATCGTGAAGTCTAGGAGCTTGCCGGGAGTCCGCATAATGGTTTCCGAGAGTTTATCGGAAGACCATCGGAAGTTCGCCGGAAGCTCACCGGAAGAAGTCTTGACTTACGGACTTTGTAATAGCTTAGAAAATGTCTTTAAATTCGTAGTTAGCACGTTAATTAGGGTTAGGATTAGGTGTTAATCCTATAACCCAAGTAGGGGCCAATTGGGCCCGAGTTCGGACTGGTTTGGACCAAGTTTGGAGCCCAATCAGTGAGCTGAATTGGCCTAGGCGGTGGCACCGCCCAGCACCCGAGAGCTGGGCGGTGACACCTCCTGGGCTGGGCGGTTGCACCGCCTAGCACCCGAGCGCTGGGCGGTGGCACCGCCAGCATCGGGAACATAAGAGAATTCAAATTTTTGGAGCCCAAATTTGAATCCTCTTGAGGCCTATAAATACCCCTCAAGTCTCAACTGAGAATACAACCTTTTGAAAAGCAATAGTTTGAGTTAAGAGCCTTAGAATAGTCTTTGCAAGCCTTGTTTTTCATATTGCTTAAGTGTTCACCTCCTCCCATCTTGTTGAAAAGAATTGTAAGAGTGTGAACCACTTGTAAAGGTTGTAAGAGGGGTATTAGTCCTTCCCCGACAAGAAATTTGCTAGTGGAAGTTGGAAGCCTATTCGAAGAAGGCTTCGCAAGTGGATGTAGGTCATTTTGACCGAACCACTTTAAAAATTGCTGCATTATCTAGTTTGCATCCTACTCTTGCCATTTACATACTGCAAACTTCTTTACTTAGTTAATATGCTTCCATACGTTTCTAAGTTATCAAGCTTCTAAAATCGGTTTCCATTGATATTGCTTTTCATTGTACGAAAGATTTATCAAATACCGAAGTTTTAATCCGCTGCACTAATTCACCCCCCCCTCTTAGTGCCACTCCGATCCTAACAGCATACTATGCCGTCAGGTCACCGGTGACATTTCTATGTCGTAAGCAAGATAGCGAATCGCGATATAGGTGAGTCTCGAGGGACTCGACCAACTCAATCTACACCGGGAATCGGTTCCTACTTATAATGATGGAAGGCCACGTGGGTCAATCTAATTGCCTCACGTTTACCGACTTAATATTATCGAGAGAGATGTTTTTATGATTTGGTCTCCTAATATGACATGTCACACATATACATATTTAATATATATCTAATCGCATGCAAATATATATACATATGTAGTATGTGTATAAGCAATCACACCATATGATCATGGACCACAACCTAATGTGATTAGGCCCGAGCCAGTAGGCCTAATCACTCACATCAAGATCTATGTGTGCAACGGTGCATCTCCATGCCCTATGATCGTCCATCTCGTCCTCGTTGGTTCCGTCGACATCTTGATGCATCTTCATGCATCGCGATCGTCCGTCTCGTGGGTCCCGCTATCGCATCCACGCTCCCGCTGCGCCTTCTCATGTGATTACAACTTAATCATAGGCACGCAGGCCCGACAATAAACGAGAAATATAATGGAGGCTCGCAGACCTCAATAATAATAATCACAAGTACACACATCACACGGTCCATGATCATCCGTCCACACATCATACATTACATGTATAACTAATCATCATCATGTAGGACTACTAGATAATGATAAAAAATAATAATCAACTAAATTTTTTAATTAATTAGTATTTTATGAAATCAGGGACATATAGGAAATTTCTGAATTCATAGGGGTATTTTCATAATTTGGACAAAAGACAGAAACTAGAATTTCGTAAATTCCGAGGGGTAAAATTGTCTTTTGCCCAGAAAACCCTAATGCCTAATTGCCCTTTGCTGCTGCCACCGCCGACGCCACCCTCCTGGCAGCGGCCTCTGCGGCGGGCGCCCTCGCCTGCAAGCGGCACACCCGCTGGCGGCGCTGCCGCTGCAGGTGGGCGTCGCCGCCTCTGCGGGCGGTTCTACCCACGGGGCAACGCCCGCAGGCGGTGCTGTCCCACCGGGCAGCCGCCCCTGCGGGGGGGTTTCGCCCGCGAGAGCAGCGACGGCAGGCGCCGCTGCCCTGCGGCGCCTCACCCCGGGGGAGAAGCGGCCGCAAGCGCCTCTGCCCAAGGGCTGCTAGCCCCGCCAGACGCAAGCCTGCTGCAAGCAGGCCGCCAGTCGGTTGCTGCTGATGCAGCCCCTATGTTGCTTGCCTGCGGCTGCGCTACACGCACGCAGATCGAGGGCAACAACTGTTACTGTGCTTTCTCGCTTTTGCGTCATCGATTTTGACGTCAAAAGTTTTTCCTAAACACAACACACGCAGTTCAAAACCAATCATTCGCACAAACAACCTGGCTCTGATACCACTGTTGGGAAATCTTGGGGGCGACATCACATGCGCAGCAGAAGAACAAGAAAACAAAATCCCTGATTCCCAAAGAGATGCTCGTCGTCGTGCGAAGGTTAGTGCTCAAAATCCGTGAAACTTAAAACTGCGTATAGAGTAGATTGTGTCACCTAGGGAGATCGTATATCCCTGTTTCCTCACAGATCTTTAGGAGAGGGTGAAGGAGGTCAAGCATCCTCCTCTCTCTTACTATTGGGAAATCTTGGGGGCGATATCACATGCGCAACGGAAGAACAAGAAAACAAAATCCCCGATTCCCAAAGAGATGTTCGTCGTCGTGTGAAGATTGGTGCGCAAAATCCGTGAAACTTAAAACTACATATAGAGTAGATTGTGTTACCTAGGGAGATCGTATATCCCTGTTTCCTTGCAGATCCTTAGGAGAGGGTGAAGGAGGTCAAGCGTCATCCTCTCTAGCGGTGATCCACACAGCAGGGCTGCGACGACGCTCCTCAAAACTCCAGGCCTACTCTGAGGTGAAGAGGGGAAGGAAAATAGGAGAGGCAAGCAAAGGCTCTAGCCTATGAGACTCTGAATCCCTCCTATTTATAGAGGTCCTCTATCAAAACCTAATGAGTCCTCCCCTAATAGGTATTGGATCTGCATCCAATAAGACAAGGGCTCCGTCGAATATCTCATATCCGAACCTCTACTCATCGCAATGCCTACCATATGTGTGTGACCCTCTAGGCCCAATATCGAGCTGGCCGTGAGTCATACTTGTCACATGGTACCGCAGAGGTGAGTCTTCTTTGCGTGCATCAAATTTTGCATCGGATGATAGCCTTGGTCATCAGCATATGAGGGCTGTGTTACACCAAGGGAAAAGTTTGAATGTAATTACCAGTGAGTCCCATGGGAGAGACTTGATCATACAGAGGTATGATCGAAGCAGCTGGAGAGTTGGACTGCTTTAGAGCCCATATTCACTTAAGGGAGCCCAACAAGTCAGAGGACAAGGTTGAGTAAGCGAACGTTGCTACCAAGGAAGCTAAGGAGAACAGAATCGGTGCAAATCCTATAATGCGATGGCAGAGGCTATGCATGGGAGTTGCAGTCTGTCTTTCCATCGACCAAAGGGAGCTGCTTGGATAACACAGAGGTGTTGAAGCAGGGGGTCGAAAGGGGAGAGGAAGCGACGACGAGTCCAGAGAGACTTAGCTATCCAAAATCAAGCATCAGTTAGAATGGAGGTGGACTCAGAGGAATACCATGTAGACATATCTATTGATCGTGAAGAAAAGGGATAGAGATGCGAGGCGACGGATAGTAGGGTCATGGGCATGGAAGCGTCATGGTATCGCAGAGGCGGGACTTCCATGAAAGTCATTGATCCCTTGCTCTCATGGAGGGAGAGCGCTTGGTCATGAAAGGGGCCAAGAAGGTGGAGCATGCAGAGGCAAACTCCAAGTACCGAGACAAGACTGAAGGGCAGAGGCCAAGGAATTTCGTAAGACCGATGTCAACGAGCTTCTCATCAAGATAGTCGAAAGTGAAGGACTTCGGGTCAGGCAAGAGTGCATGACCAAGGAATGAAGCAGGCAGTACGCGGTGATGTACCTTTGCTACTCAGTGGAGTAGGCGACAAGGTTGATAGAGAAGACGGTACAATCCTAGATGCGACCAAACCTATGAGAGAATCACTCCAAGTTGGGGTGAAAACTTCCTGCATTCCAGAAGTTTGATGGTACTGAGAAGGTAAATCACAATAACTAACTCAACGTAAGGAGTGCAAACACTTCAAGTGCTTCATAAGTGTGAGCAAAGAGCAGGCGAAGGCCAGTAACCTGCTCGATGCATGGAGTACAACCTCGAGGAGGCGGGCGAAGTCAAGTAACCTTTGCCTTCTCAACTCTTAAGAGAATGGGCGAAACCGAGTACCTCAATTCTCTTATCTATCCAGCAGAGGAGCTCTGCACATGTTCAAAGACCCTTCTAAGATAATGAAAGACAATAGTTGTCAAATCCTCACCAACGGTGATCAGTGCTACTGAGAGTAGATTGTCCGCTTCATTTCCCAACGAACTGTCAATCGAAAGCGGAAGTGATGCGAACCTACTTGGAAGTGACAACTAAGTGAAAGAAGAGTCAATGGGCAAATTTTGACCCAAAAACTTTAGAAGTTTGCGAGACGATGCTCGTTAAAGCTCCAACAAGCATCCACCTAGTTCAAGCAGCATAAGCATTTGAGAGACTAGCGCATAGTAAGGATGGTCTTTTCCCTCATTTGGAGGATCCGCAGGAACCAACAGGGATCAACACAACTCAGCCAACCCCACACTAGAGTCAGAGTCATTGGTGAGTTGATGCAGCATGGCGGATCAAAGGTTCGACTACTCAAAAACAGCAACGGTGAGCAGTTGGGAGCCAAGAGACGCATTGCAGTTGGAGCAGAAGATTGAAGACTCAGCAAAGGCGAGGAGTTGTAGTGTTGACAAAGGCTTCGACGAGGACATCGAAGGAATAAGTGGGGGAGAATGTTACGAACAAACTTCTAAACAGGATGTTTGATGTAATGCTTATGTATGTTCATGTCTTTTGGTATGTTCATGCTCTGCACAGCATGTAGAGGGACGGCCGAAGGCTTAATAATCCCATTTTAGTTAGGTTGGTGGCCGCTTTAGGCTTGTAAATAAAAGGTTGTGTCATGTGGACACGTATGAGAGATTTTTGATCTATAGTGGACCATTTTACCCTTTGTTGTGCAACTATTTAGAGCTTGTAAAGTGTATTTATAATTTACATTGTCTATAAAGTGTTTTCGAAAATGTTTGCTTGTGGATCTCGTATGAGGCGTTTTCTCTAACCCGTTCTCTCTTTTGTGGGTCCTAAGGGACATGGGAGGCTTCGGGGAGGCTGACCTTTGCGAACGGACATGCAAGGGTGCCGCACGACTTAGGCAAAACTAGCTAAGTCCGTGATAGTTCGTTAGAAGTTTTATCAAAATTGATCGAGAAGTACAGGAGCTTGCCAAAGAAGCTCTTCGGAACTCACCAAGAAGATCATCGTGAATTCCATGAGCTTGCTGGGAGTCCGTTGGAACATTACCGAGAGATCATCGGAAGTTCACCGGAAGATCGTCGGAAGCTTACCGAAAGAAACCTAGACTTACCGGACTTATTTAGCTTAGTGTATTCCTTAAAATTTATAGTTAGAACATAATTGGGTTGGAATTGGGCCAACTCAATTGGAGTAAATTGGGCCTAAGTTTGGGCTGTGTTGGTGATGAGGGTAATAATTACGATAAGACTTGCGTGACACCCGCTTACGCCCCGCGCCCCTGTTAGGCTGACACCGCGTGACTAACACGGGTCGTAACGCCAACCGAGGCCCATTAACGATCGCTCAGGTTCGACTCCGCACGCTACGCTAATAGCGATGTCAGAAGTCATCAGACTGTACGATCCTACCCCCTGCGGGTAGGCACATCAGGTAACACTGAACTCCCCTATAAATACCCTTGCTTTCTAAACGGGAAAAGGGAGGGGAGGACACCAACATAGATAACAACCCCCCTACGATTATTCACTGACTTGATCGTCAGAGGGGTCGGGTCGAGCTCTCCCATCCCGACCTGTGTGCAGGGACGAAGGCGAGGCGCTTCTCTCCGGGCGCGTTGGCAAGGAACCCCCTCCCGAAGGAATCGGCGACCCGTCATCCGGACCTGAACCAAGCCGCATCGACCCCGAGGCCACGGCTAAAAAGTTGTTTACACCAACATAATGGCGCTAGAAGGAGGGCCGATGTCAAGGGATCACCAGGCCGACTCGGTCGAAACCGCAGTCGAGGGAGCGCATCCGGTCGAGGTTCCAGGGGAACATCCCCCGCGGACAGGTCTCCGTAGCGAACACCCCGCTGTAACTTCAGAGCGCTATTGGCGAATCTTCAACGATCAGGGCTTGTTACCGCCTGACACCCCCTCCACCGAACCATCGCCCATCTCGTCCGAAGCCTTTCTCGACCTCACCCATCAGGTCCAAGTTCTAACCGGTATGATACAGTCCATTATTCCACTCGTCTCCGGAACGCTGCACCCCCCGGCTGCCGAACCGGTGCGATAGCAAGAGCCGCCTGCTCAGGCTCAGGCGCAGCCCCTGAAGCTTCCCACTTCGCCTCGGATCCCGTCGTCCCCGCTCACGGATCGAGTCACGACGGACCGGAGGGGCCACACCCAACCCGAGGCCTTTCCTTCGGCCTCGACGGACTCCCTGCGAGCCTAGTTGCTCCTCGTCAGTCAACAGCTTGACGAGGTACAGAAAGAGGTCCGCAAGGCGAGAGGAGAGCTCGGGGAGGACATACATCAGGGATCCCTATTCGTCCCCGAAATACGGGATCAGACGGTCCCATAGAACTTTCGTCTCCCCTCTCTCGACACGTACGACGGCTCCACCGACCCAACGGACCACGTAGCCGCCTTCCGCACCCAAATGACACTGTATGGAACTTCTAACGCTCTGATGTGCAGGGCATTCCCCACAACACTAAGGGGACCAGCCCGCACGTGGTACGGCGGCCTGAGGACCAGGACCGTCGCCTCATTCGACCAGCTCGCTAGAGACTTCGAGCTCAACTTCCTAGCCAGCGCACGACCGGAACCGTCTGTTGCCTTGCTTGTCGGACTACACCAGAGGGAGGACGAGTCCCTCTCCCACTTTGTGAACCGTTTTGCCACGCAGATCCGGGGATTATCCGACGCTCACCCCTCTCTGTTGATGCAGGCGTTCATGATAGGACTACGACCTTCCCGATTCTTCTGGTCTCTCGTTGAGAGACCCACCTCTGCGGTACCGGAGATGCTTCAGCGGGTGAACCAGTTCATCGCAGTTGAGGCTTGGATGGCCGGAAAGCAGGAAAAGCACATGAGGGTTAGACCGGAGCCGGCTCGCGGGCAACAGCCTGCCACGACTAGGCGCACGCTGGACCAATCTGACCTACCCGCTCCGAGGCCTCCTCTGCCCCCCCTAGGCGCATCTCGAACGGAGATATTTCTCCAGATAAATGAGAGAGGGTTACTCAGGGCTCCCGTTCCGATGAAAAACCCACGAGAGCTCACCGACAAGTCCAAGCATTGCCGCTTTCACAGGCAAAACGGGCACGACACCGAAGACTGCCGCGAACTGAAACGGCAGATCGAGGAGCTCGTCTGCAGGGGACATCTCAGTCGGTACATCCGACATAACGGGGAGTCCTCGCCTCTCCCGGAGGGCCCCGTGGAGCACCACATCGATGTCATCACCGGAGGGCCGGCGGTTGGGGGGAACCAGTATGTCAGGGAGAAAGGCATACGCCCGTTCCGCTAGGATCGACGCTCCCCAACATCCGATGTTACCGATGTGGCATACAAGACATATCCGAGAAGGACAAGTTGTTCAACTTCCTTGATGATTTGAAGCCATGGGCTCAACAGGAGCTAAATCGAAGGAATGTTACCGATGTGGTCAGGGCAATTGCTGTTGCAGAAAGGCTCACCGACTTTGTTTCCTCTGAACACCTAGGGAGGAGGAAACAATCTTTAGGCAATCGCCCTCCAAAACATTCTCGAGGGAAGGAGCTCGGGGGCGAACAAAAGAAGAAGAGTTCCCACAAAGGGCCAAACCCGAAAGGTAAGGCCTCAAAACCTGGAGGATGTTTCTTGTGCGGAGGACCGCACATGGTGAGAGAGTGCCCACAAAAACAAGCACTCAATGCTTTGACGGCTTCCATCCACCCCCCCCCATTCGGACAAGGGCAAAGCTGTTGCTCTTAGTTCGAGCAGTTCTGAATCCAGCAGCGATGACGAGGAGTCGCAAGGACCCCAAATGGGAGCAATGCATTTGTTGAATGCTATGCGGGGTCAAGTGGGGGAGAACATGAAGACAAAGCTACAAAAAGCAGGAAATAGTGAGCTAATGTATGTGGACATCAAGCTAAATGGCCAAACGACCCGTGCAATGGTGGACACGGGCGCTACCCACAACTTCATAACCGATCGAGAAGCACAGCGACTTGGGTTGATCTTGGAGAAGAGCCCAAGCCAAATGAAGGCGGTGAACTCGGAGGCCAGGCAAATCTCCGGGTTGGCGAAGGGAGTTCCCATCAAAATCAGGACGTGGAGCGGGAACACCAACATGATGGCCGTGCCATTGGATGACTTCTAAGTGATTCTTGGAATGGAGTTTATACACGCGGCAAAGTTGGTGCCAATGCCGTTCTTGAACTCCCTATGTATGATGGGAGGTGATGACCCCTGCGTGGTTCCCGTCTCTTGGAGAGGAACCAAGGAGCCACAACACATATCAGCCTTACAATTGAAGAAAGGGGTGCGAAAAGGTGAATTAACATTCGTGCCTGTTATGAAGCTAGAGCCACTCAACGAGAAGGCCAATCATGAACCTGCTGTGGTGGTGGACGTCCTGAAAGAGTTCACTGACGTTATGCCACCCGAGTTGCCGAAAACTCTTCTGCCCCGTAGGGGAATGGATCATAAAATTTAGCTGGAGTCAGGAGTGAAGCCTCCAGCGAAACCACCCTACCGCATGGCCCCGCCAGAGTTGGCAGAACTCAGAAAGAAGTTAGGTGAACTGCTAAGCGGTGGTCTCATCCGCAGCTCTAAAGCACCTTTCGGAGCTCTAGTTCTCTTCCAGAAGAAACAAGATGGGAGCCTCCGATTATGCGTCGACTACCGAGCCCTTGACAAAGTGACAGTGAAGAACAAGTATCCCATCCTGCTCATCGCGGACTTGTTCGATCAGTTGGGCAAAGCTAAGTATTTCTCGAAGCTCAACCTTCGGTCGGGGTATTGGCAGGTACGCATTGCTGAAGGCGACGAAGCGAAGACTACCTGTGTGACCAAGTATGGAGCCTTTGAGTTCTTGGTGATGCCCTTCGGCCTAACCAACGCTCCGGCCACGTTCTGCACTCTCATGAACCAGCTATTCAAGGAGTATTTGGATAAGTTCATGGTCGTCTACTTGGACGATATCGTTGTCTATAGTCGAACGCTCGAGGAGCACGTCAAACACCTTCGGACAATTTTCAAGGTTCTCAGGGAGAACATTTTGTTCGTAAAAAGGGAGAAATGCTACTTTGCTCAAACTGAGATCTTATTCTTGGGGCATCGAATCGGTGATGGCTCCATTCGGATGGATAAGTCGAAGGTGTAAGCAGTTGCGGAATGGCGAACTCCAAAGAAGGTGTCAGAGTTGATATCCTTCCTTGGTTTCATCAATTACTATTGACGCTTCATAGCGGGATATTCGAAGCGGGCAACTCCACTGACGGAGTTGCTGAAGAAGGAGCAGCCTTGGAAGTGGTCTGACAGATGTGAAATAGCATTCCAAGATTTGAAGGCTGCTATTCTGGAAGAATCGATGCTCAAATTGTCGGACTATGGAGAGCCCTTTGAAGTCCATACAAACGCTTCGGACTTCGTTATTGGGGGAGTACTTATGCAGGAGGGTCATCCGGTGGCCTACGAGAGCCGCAAACTCAACGAGACCGAGCGCCGGTATCCAGTGCATGAGAAGGAGATGATAGCAGTGATCCACCGTCTACGAGTTTGGCGACACTACCTCCTCGGGTCGTGATTTGTGCTGAGGATGGACAACATCGCCCTGAGCTATTTCCAAACTCAGAAGAAGCTCTCCCTAAAGCAGGCGCAATGGCAAGACTTCCTGGCTGAATTTGATATGGCAATGGAGTACAAGCCCGGGAAGACAAATGTCGTGGCCGATGTGCTGAGTCGGAAAGTGGAATGCGTGAATGCCATACAACTGGAGGGCAGAGGCCAAACAAGTTAGTTGCACTCCAACTTCCTTTCCCGAATCAGGGATGGACTGTATAGTGACCCCCAAGTAGTTATCCTGATGCAGCTCATCAAAGAAGGCAAGGCACGACGATTTTGGGTCCAGGAGGGACTTGTTTACACAAAAGGGAATAGGGTTTATGTTCCTCGAGTGGACAATTTGAGGCGTGAGCTCTTAAAAGAGTGTCACGATTCCCTTTGGGCTGGACACCCAAGCATTCACATAACGTTGGCTCTAGTGGAGAGGGCCTTCTACTGGTCGAAGATGGGGACTAATGTGGAGGAATATGTTTGAACATGCCTTACTTACCAACAAGACAAGGTGGAGCAGCGGAAGCCGGTGGGACTTTTGGAGCCGTTGCCCGTACCAGAAAGACCGTGGGAGAGCATTTCTTTAGACTTTATATCAAGCTTGCCACTTGTAGGGAGACTCGGATCGATACTCATGGTGGTCGATCGATTTTCAAAGTATGCAACTTTCATTGCTGCTCCCCTACACTATTCAGCAAAGAAGGCGGCCAAGCTGATGATGAAGGATGTTGTGAAGTATTGGGGAGTCCCACACAATTTCATTAGTGATTGAGACACTCGGTTCCTGGGACGATTCTGGACCGAGTTATTCAAATTGTTGGGGTCAAAGTTATACTTCTCTATAAGCCTCCACCCCCAGACGGATGGCCAGACTGAAAGGATAAACTCACTCCTGGAGCAATATCTTCGGCACTACGTGAGTGCCAACTAACGAGATTGGGTGAAGCTGTTGGACATTGCCCAATTCTCCTACAACTTGCAACGGAGCTCTGCATCCAACAAGAGCCCCTTCGAGATCATAATTGGACAACAACCATCGACTCCACACACCATGGCCATTGGGTATACTGGGAGTAGTCCGTCAGCCTACCATTTCGCAAAGGAGTGGCATCAAAATGCAGATATTGCGCGGGCTTACTTGGAGAAGGCGGCAAAAAAGATGAAGAAGTGGGTAGACTTGGGAAGGCGACCGCAAGAGTTCAAAGTTGGCGATTTGGTGTTGGTAAAGCTCCAACCAGCATCACTCCAATTCTTTAGGAACAAATTCTACAAAGGATTGGTGCGCAAGTATGAAGGGCCCTTCCCAATTATCAGCAGGGTAGGCAACGTCTCTTACAAGTTGCAGTTGTCGGCGTGGTTCAAAATTCACAACGTTCTTCACGCCAGCAACCTAAAAGCCTACCACTCAGATCCGCAAGATGCTTCCCGAAGTGTTCCAACTCGGCTACCTCCCATCACAGCCTCCTATGAGAAGCGAGTTAAAACCATTCTAGCAGACCGCAAGATAAAACTACCCAACGGAGCTGAGCAAACAGAGTACTTGGTGAAGTGACGAAAGCTTCCCCAAACTGAAGCCAGTTGGGAGCCTGAAGACACCCTACGACATGAAGAAGAAATTATTAACAACTACCAATAAGCGTCGACGAGGGCGTCGACAGTTTAAGTGGGGGAGAATGTCACGAATGGTCATCGCGCACTCGCAACAACTCCGTTCAACGAACCGTTCGTCGCTCACATCTACATGTACAGCTGCTTGACAGCATGTTTTCTCTTGGTTTTGGGTCATTTTGCTTGTAAAAATGTAAGTTCGAACAAGCTACAGCGTTACAAAGAGATCGCTCACCGAACCGAGCAAAACAGCCCAAAATAGCTCCGTTTTCGCGTGCCGTAGGCTGATTTCTGGAATCTACCTCCGCTCACCAAAACGTCAACCATCTTAGCCCCTTTGAACCCCCCAGGTGGCACAGGATTGGATGGGGCTTCGGATATATACCAGGCGTTGAACACTCTTTCGTAAGTTCGCACGTTGCCTTGACGGGAACTTGTTGTTGCGCCCGGGACCAGGTGAGCAGCTGTTTGTGAGCTTGCAGCTGTTCGTTCAACCTTCTAAAGCCCTTGTTTTCCCCCTCTCCCTCTTTTCTCTTGTGCACGCAAGGAGCTCGCTGAATTGCTTGTAAAGCTTCCCCTTTTCGCGAGACGTCGGGACTTGTCCATCGCTCGTTCTTTCGAACTAATCAACTTTCTCTTTTTGCAGGTCCTTCGGGACCTGCGAGAGGTTACAAGTGGGCTGATCCTTGTGGAGCAATATCGCAAGGGAGAAGCGCGACTTAGGCAACGCAAGCTAAGTTTGCATCTTTGCCGCAAGGGTGACTCGCGACTTAGGCAACGCAAGCTAAGTTCGTGTCTTTAACCACAAGGGTGCCTCACGCCTTAGGCAATTCTAGCTAAGGCCGTGACAGTACACTTCATGCTTTCCAACTTATAGGTGGTTTCACTGCCTAGTCTGGTGGTGTCACTGCCTAACCTAACTTTATGTCACTGAATTGACTTTCCAATAGGCCCAATTCAGTTCCAATTCAGACCCAATAGGCCCTTAATTAAGTTGGCATGGTTATACCCAAAACTAACTTAATTAAAACCTAAACTACTTTGATCAAGATACAAACGATTACGAACATAAATCATATGTTGTCCGACATATCATTGGTTCATTCGGCACTTCGTCTAAACTCCCGACGCGTCGTGCTTTCCTTCGACATATTGCCCGATCCATTGGTATGTTGATCTCCCGTAATATCTTATCTTGGTGCAATCCTCAATTCTTCCAGCCCGATGCATGATCTTTGATATGATCCACTCCGGCCCAATGTCTGATTCTCCTACTTCAATCGATTTGCCTTTCTATGATTGAAGTTAGTCTTTGATCACTTTTCTCCAACACTCATTAGTTCATAGCATCATCAATTGATTTCATCATCAAAATTTTGGATTCAACAAGATGAACCTACGTAATATGCCCTCTCCTTGGACATGAATCTGTTAGGCTATATCATATACACTTTCTCCTTGATGTTGCTATTGAGGAATATGGTTTTTATATCCATCTGTCATATCTCATAGTCATAGTGTGTTGTAATAGCCAACAAAATTTGATTAGATTTCAGTATGGCTACGGATGAGAATGTTTCATTATAGTCAACACATTATCTTTGATGATACCCTTTAGCCATTAGCCTTGCCTTATAGGTCTCCACCTTTCCATCTACTCCAATAGGTAAAATACCCTCAAGTGCATCAACTAGACTCCAAACCTTATTGGAGTATATGGAATCCATTTTGGAATTTTTGGCTTCTTGTCACTTCCTAGAGTCTATACTCATAATAGTCTTCTCATAGGTCTAAGGATCAATATCCTCAATATCTTATTATCTGAAATGTCTCACATATCTCTCGGGAGGATGGGATACTCTACTGGACCTATGTAAAGTCAGAACTTGTGTGCTAGATACCTGAACTGACTCGGGATGTGAAATAGTACTTGAGTTAGGTTCTCTAACCTCGTTTAGCTCTATCATGCTCCCATTGTCTCTATCAAGAATGTGTTTCTTTTCAAAAAATACTACTCTCTTAGATATAAAGACCATTTGTCCTCAGGGTGATATAAATAATACTTATAAGTTTTCTTGGGATATCCTATGAACTTGTAGGGCAGCCCCAAATCTTAACAATATTAAGATTGGGCTTCTTTCCTTTCTATATATCATATGGTATAGATACTACTAACTTAGTCAGAACTTTGTTCAAAAGGTAAGCAACAAACTCTAGGGTATATCCCCAAAATAAAATGAGTAGGTAGGCGAAATTTATCATGGACCACACCATATCTAACAACATGTGATTTCTCCTTTCCGATATACCATTGAGTTGAGATATATAAGGTGCTAGTCATAGGTGCCCTGCAAGCCAATTACATGAGTAATGACAAATGTGACTTGACACGTAGTCTTTTTGCTTATTATTATTATTTGATATTTTATCACTTTATATTTCCTGTTGCATGAATATATTGTGATATCCATGGATCTATGCAATGGGAATCGGATCATGATGAGATCACGGTAATAAAACCGATTTACCTTTAAACATAGATCCTAAATAATCTCAATCATAGGTTACTCAAGAGGGACATCGATATAATTGGACAGACTGATGTGATGTATACTAATCCATATGATGGATGTAGTTGGTCTCATAGTTGCTCGTGTGGGGACACTAAGGATATAGTACAAGTGCTCAATGGAGTAAGTGTTGGGAAAATCTTGGGGGCAACATCATATGTGCAGCGGAAGGGCAAGAAAACAAAATCCCTTGTTCCCAAAGAGATGTTCGTCGTCATGCGAAGATTGGTGCACAAAATCCGAGAAACTTAAAACTGCGTATAGAATAGATTGTGTTACCTAGGGAGATCGTATATCCTTGTTTCCTTGTAGATCTTTAGGAGAGGGTGAAATAGGTCAAGCGTCCTCCTCTCTAGCGGTGATCCACACAACAGGGCTACGACGATGCTCCTCAAAACTCCAAGCCTGCTCTGAGGTGGAGAAGGGGGAGGAGAATAGGAGAGGCAAGCAAAGGCTCTAGCCTATGAGGCTCTGAATCCCTCCTATTTATAGAGGTCCCCTGTCAAACCCTAATGGGTCCTCCCCTAGTGGGTATTGGATCTGCATCCAATAAGACAAGGGCTCCGTCGGATATCTCATATCCGAACCTCTACTCATCGCAATGCCTACCATATGTGTGTGACCCTCTAGGCCCAATATCGAGTTGGCCATGAGTCATACCTGTCAGAACTCCTTCTAACTCAGTGAATTATTATCTCTGTAATAATTCACTTGACTCATCGACTATGGATGTACTAGGCCACTACGCCATAGTCCCTAAACGATATAGGGGAATCCAATCCATTGGACCTATCTATCCTCAGTTGCCGTGTACCTATAGTCCCTCATCCATCTAATATCTCTGAGACTGTATATCGAGCATGGTGCTGTCGGACCCATACGGTTTCTACTCGAGTCTCGCTCTAATGGATTCTCTCGGAGAACTATTTCTCTCTCAACCCGAATGACCCTGTCCAGGGATTTTTCTGAGCAAGAACACATGGGATATTCCTCTCATGACGCCGAGAGTGGATGATCCTCTATTGACACTCAATAGCCCTCGTAAGGTCGACTATCACTCCCAATGACCAACTGTACTAGATCTGGGACAACCAAACCTATATGTCTGGTATCAAAGAGTGGAGCACTCATACAAGACATCCTTGGTGTCTCAAGTCTAAGGACCAGATATACCACTAGGACTACGGAATCGCTATCTAACAATAAGGCATCATCAACCATCCAGCATTCCGTAAGCGGATCAATCAGTGAACTCATTCTCCAATGAGCACTTGTACTATATCCCTAGTGTCCCTACACAAGCAGTTATGAGACCAGCTGCATCCATCATATGGACGGGTATATAGCACACCAGTCTGTCCGGTTATCACGATGTCCCTCTCGAGTAACCTATGACCGGGATTATTTAGGATATATGTTTAAAGGTGAATCGATCTCATTATCGTGATCTCATCACAATCCGATTCCCATTGCACAAATCCAAGGACATCACAATATATATATATGTATATATGCAATAGTTATAAAGTGATATACGCCAAAATATAATTAGCAAAAAGATTCTGTATCAAGTCACACATGCCATCACTCACGTGATTGGCTTGCTGGGCACCTATGACTAGTAATCTCCCACTTGACCTAAAACCAATCACCTATGTGTCTGATCCCCATCAGACCCTTGTGACGCTTAAAGATAATCTGAGACAACGGCTTTGTCAGTGGATCTGCAATGTTATCTTCGGATGGAACTCTTTCCACTGCTACATCTCCTCGGGTTACGATCTCTCTTATAAGGTGGAACCTCCTCAGAACACTTCTGATGAGACCCGGGTTCCCTTATTTGAGTAATCGCCCCCTAGTTGTCGCAATATAAGGAAGTCGGCTTCTCGCTATCCAACACGACTCCCAAATCTGTGATGAACTTCTTCACCCAAACTCCCTCCTTTGCTGCATCTGATACAATAATGTACTCCGCCTTTGTGATCGAGTCAGCAGTAGTATCTTGCTTGGAACTCTTCCAGCACACTGCTCCTCCATTCAAGGTGTACACGTACCCCGAATTCGACTTGCTATTATCGACATCAAACTAAAAACTTGAGTCTATGTAGCCTTCAACCTTAAGGCTACTACCTCCATATACTAGTAAAAAATCCTTAGTTCTTCTCAAGTACTTAAGGATACACTTTATTGCTTTCCAGAGCTCCAAGCCTAGATCCGCCTGATACCTGCTCGTGACACTTAGAGCATGCGCTATATCAGGCCTAGTACATAGCATGGCATACATAATAGACCCTATTGCTGAGGCATAAGGTATCATATCCATGTTTGCCCTTTCTTCTGGAGTCTTTGGGGACATACTCGTAGAAAGCGATATCCCATGTCTCATCGGTATGAGACTTCTCTTGGAATTTTTCATGCCAAACCTTTTGACAATGGTTTCTATGTACTTGGACTAGGACAAGCCAAGCATCCTCTTGGATCTATCTCTATAGATTCTAATCCCTAAAATATAGGATGCTTCCCCTAAGTCCTTCATGGAGAAGTGTCTAGATAACTAAGCCTTTACTGTGAATAGCATTCCTACGTCATTCCCAATGATCAAAATGTCATCCACATATAACACCAAAAAAGTGATAGCACTCCCACTTACCTTCCTGTACACACAAGGCTCATCTTCGTTCTTAACGAAGTCATAAGATATGATTACCTCATCAAATCTTATGTTCCAACTTCGGGAAGCTTACTTTAGTCCATAAATGGATCTAAGTAACCTACACACCTTATCTGGGCAGTTCTTGGACACGAATCCCTCATGTTGCATCATATACACCTCCTCCTCGAGGTTCCCATTGAGGAATGCAGTTTTCACATCCATCTGCCAGATCTCATAATCATAGTGTGCTGCAATAGCCAATAGAATTCTGATGGATTTTAGCATTACTACGGGTGAGAAGGTTTCGTCGTAGTCAATACCTTGCCTTTGACGATACCCCTTAGCCACTAGCCTTGCTTTATAGGTCTCTACCTTTCCATCTACTCCGATCTTTTTCTTAAAGATCCACTTACAATCGATGGGTACAATACCTTCGGGCGCATCAACTAGGTTCCAAACCTTGTTAAAGTACATAGAATCTATCTCAGAATTCATGGCTTATTGCCACTTCCCGGAGTCTATACTCATAATAGCCTCCTCGTAGGTCTGATGATCAATATCCTCAACATCCTCTCTTCTAATATGTCCTATATATCTCTCAGGAGAATGAGATACTCTATCAGATCTACGTAAAGTTGAAACTTGTGTATTATGTACTTGAACAGACTCGGGCTGTAGAGTGGTGCTTGAGCTTGGTTCTCCAACCTCCCTCAACTCTATCATTCTCCCACTATCTCCGCCAAGAATGTTCCTTCTCAAGGAACATTGCTCTCTTAGCTACAAAGACCTTTTGGTCCTCGAGATGATAGAAATAATACTCACAAGTTTCCTTGGGGTATCCCACAAATTTGCATCGCTCTGTCCTTGATTCTAATTTATCGGGGTTGTGTCTTTTAACGTGGGCAGGGCAGCCCCAAATCTTAACAACTTTAAGATTAGGCTTCTTCCCTTTCCATATCTCATATGGTGTAGACACTATCGACTTAGTTAGAACTATGTTCAGAAGGTAAGCTGCTGTCTCTAAGGCATATCTCTTGAATAAGATGGGTAGGTCAGCGAAACTCATCATGGACCGTACCATAACTAACAGCGTATGATTCCTCCTTCCAGAGACACCATTGAGCTGAGGTGTATAACGAGGTGTCCATTGGGATAATATCCCATGGTCCTTGAGGAACTGAGTAAACTCTGTACTTAAGTACTCACCTCATCGATCCGATTGAAGAGTTTTGATACTCTTTCCAATCTAGTTCTCCACCTCATTCTTATACTCTCTGAATTTCTCAAAACCCTCAGACTTGTACTTCATTAAGTACACATTTCCATACCTTGAGAAATAATTAGTAAAGGTAATGAAGTAGAAGTAACCACCAATGGCATGAGTTAACATGGGTCCACATACATCACTATATATGAGTTCCAACAGCTCAGTGGCTCTCTCTCCAGTTCCACTAAATAGAGAGTTGGTCAGTTTTCCACGAAGGCAAGGCTCACAAGTTGCATATGACACATAGTCGAATGGACCTAGATATCCATAATTTAGCAACTTTTGAATCCTTCTTTCATTGATATGACCTAGCCTACAATGCCATAGGTATGCACTGTTCATCTCATCTCTTTCCTCTTGGACACATTTACATGCATGATATGTGGAGTAGTATCCAGCACAAACAAACCTTTATACAATATTTCTCTCGTCAATCTCCCCTCGGCTTTGCTAGAATTTACAATAAATTGTAGATGTGATAAGCAATACTAGTATCCAATACCAATGCACTATCACAAAAATCTGACAATTGGAGATTGATTATGAATGTACCTGAAGCTTCTCCAAGCTTTTGTTTCGCCCTTTCTACAAGGTACTTTTTGCAGTTCCTCTTCCAATTCCCATCTTTGCTATAGTGGAAGTACTGGCTTTTGTCCTTTGCTGAGTCTTTCTTAGCAACCTTTGCTTTACCTGGTCTGCCCTTGCCCTTTCCCTTCTTAAGGGACCTTTTTGCTTTCCTTTTCTTTTTGGTCTCACCAATGTAGAGAACTGGCTTCTCTTTCTTAATAGTACTCTCTGCCTCCCTCAACATATTGAGGAGCTCTGGGAGAGTCACCTCAAGCTTGTTCATATTAAAATTCATTATGAACTGTGAAAAGGAATCTGGTAGGGACTGAAGCATAATGTCCACACACAAGTTATCCTCTAGGACCATTCCTAGACCTGTGAGTTTCTCTATCCACTCAATCATGTTTAGGACATGGTTCTGAACCGATGTCCCCTCAGTCATCCTAGCGCGGAAGAGGCTCTTGGATATCTCATATCGCTGAGTCCTTCCCTGTTCCTCAAACAATTTGCGGACATGTAGGAGAATGGATTTGGCATCCATCTTTTTATGTTATCTCCGTAACTTAGGAGTCATAGAGCCCAACATATAGCACTAAGCAAGAGTGAAGTCATCAATGTACTTCACGTAGCGAGCGATCTCATCCTCGCTTGCCCCTTTTTCGGGCGTAGGCATCACTGTATCAAGGACGTACACGATTTTCTTCGCCGTGAGAACAATTCTCAAGTTAAGGAGCCAATCCGTATAATTTGGACTAGTGAGGCGGTTGACATCAAGTCGTAAGGGATTTGAAAACGACATTTTCTAAATATAAAGATGCAGCAGAAATGAATAACATGCAAATTTTGCAAAAAATAAACTATCAAGATATGGACTTCTATCTTAATATGCTCCCACTATTTTACTAACGAGTCATGCGACACCCCCAGCACATGAAAAGAAAGTCTCCAGCAGACTTCTAGTGGGGATCAGGATCCAATCAGCATCTTAGTGTAACCTCGAGGGACTCGACCAATCACACTAAGCCTAAAAGGTAGGCAACTCTTGCCGATCACAACTCCTTGTGATTCCTGTCCTGTTCGGCCTCCGAATCACCATGGCCTCGAGGGACTCGACCAACCATGATGCTCGGTTAAGTCAATACCTTCGCTACAAGATGAGTTTGATTTGATGAATATACCCTCGAGGGACTCGACCAAGCATACCAGGCTCTCAGGTCACCGGTGACATCTCTATGTCGTAAGCAAGATAGCGAATCGCGATATAGGTGAGTCTCGAGGGACTCGACCAACTCAACCTACACCGGGAATCGGTTCCTACTTATAACGATGGAAGGCCACATGGGTCAATCTAATTGCCTCACGTTTACCGACTTAATATTATCGAGAGAGATGTTTCTATGATTTGGTCTCCTAATATGACATGTCACACATATACATATTTAATATATATCTACATCACATGCAAATATATATACATATCTAGTATGTGTATAAGCAATCACACTAGATGATCATGGACCACAACCTAATGTGATTAGGCCCGAGCCAGTAGGCCTAATCACTCACATCAAGATCTATGTGTGCAACGGTGCATCTCCATGCCCTGTGATCGTCCATCTCATCCTCGTTGGTTCCGTCGACATCTTGATGCATCTTCATGCATCGCGATCATCCGTCTCGTGGGTCCCGCTATCGCATCCACGCTCCCGCTGCGCCTTCTCATGTGATTACAACTTAATCATAGGCACGCAGGCCCGACAATAAACGAGAAATATAATGGAGGCTCGCAAACCTCAATAATAATAATCACAAGTACACACATCACACGGTCCATGATCATCCGTCCACACATCATACATCACTTGTATAAATAATCATCATCATGTAGGACTACTAGATAATGATAAAAAATAATAATCAACTAAACCTTTTAATTAATTAGTATTTTATGAAATCAGGGGCATATAGGGAATTTTTGAATTCATAGGGGTATTTTCATAATTTGGACAAAAGACGGAAACTTTCTCAAATTCCGAGGGGCAAAACTATCTTTTGCCCAGAAAACCCTAATGCCCTACTCCCCTTTGCTGCTGCCGTCGCCACCACCCTGCTGGCGGCGGCCTGTGCGGCGGGGTGTGGGCGCCACTGTGGGTTGGTGCCCCCGCGAGCGTTGTGCCCGCGGGTGCAGTGCCACGCCGGGCGGCCACCCTTAGGGGGGGTTTGCCCGTAGGAGCAGTGGTCGCAAGCGTCGTTGCCCTATGGCGCCTCAGCCCGTGGGCGCTGCGGCCGCAGGCGCCTCAGCTCGTGGTGCCTCTGCCCGCGGGTCCAGCACCCGCAGGCATCACCCTTATGCGCGGGTACAGTACCCGCACGTAGGTGGCCGCCTTGCTTATAGCACTGCCAGCCGGCGTCGTGCGGCAACGACCGCGGGTGGGGCACCCGCGGGCTGCCAGCCCCACCGGCTGCAAGCCTGCTGCAAACAGGCCACCGGCCAACTGCTGTAGGCGCAGCCCCTTCTCTGCCTGCCTTCGGCTGCGCTGCATGCACGTAGATTGAGGGCAACAACTGTTGCTGCCCTTCCTTATTTTTGTGTCAACGATTTTGACATCAAAATTCTTCCTAAACACAACACATGCAGTTCAAAACCAATCATTCGCACGAACAACCTAGCTTTGATACCACTGTTGGGAAAATCTTGTCGGTGACATCACATGCGCAGCGAAAGAACAAGAAAACAAAATCCCTGATTTCCAAAGAGATGTTCGTCGTCGTGCGAAGATTGGTGCGCAAAATCCGCGAAACTTAAAACTGTGTATAAAGTAGATTGTGTTACCTAGGGAGATCGTATATCCTTGTTTCCTTGTAGATCTTTAGGAGAGGGTGAAGGAGGTCAAGCGTCCTCCTCTCTAGCGGTGATCCACACAGCAGGGCTGCGACGACGCTCCTCAAAACTCCAAGCCTACTCTGAGATGGAGAAGGGGGAGGAGAATAGGAGAGGCAAGCAAAGGCTCTAGCCAATGAGGCTCTGAATCCCTCCTATTTATAGAGGTCCCTTGTCAAACCCTAATGGGTCCTCCCCTAGTGGGTATTGGATCTATATCCAATAAGACAAGGGCTTCGTCGGATATCTCATATTCGAACCTCTACTCATCGTAATGCCTACCATATGTGTGTGACCCTCTAGGCCCAATATCGAGCTGGCCGTGAGTCATACCTGTCAGAACTCCTTCTAACTCAATGAATTATTATCTCTGTAATAATTCACTTAACTCATCGACTACGGACGTACTAGGCCACTACGCCGTAGTCCCCAAACGATACAGGGGAATCCAATCCATTGGACCTGTCTGTCCTCAGTTACCGTGTACCTATAGTCCCTCATCCATCTAATATCCCTGAGACCGTATATCGAGCATGGTGCTGTCAGACCCATGTGGTTTCTACTCGAGTCTCGCTCTAATGGATTCTCTCGGAGAACTCTTTCTCTCTCAACCTGAATGACCCTGTCCAAGGATTTTTCTGAGCAAGAACACATGGGATATTCCTTTGATGACGCCGAGAGTGGATGATCCTCTGTCGACACTCAATAGCCCTCATAAGGTTGACTACTACTCCCAATGGCTAGCTGTACTAGATTTGGGACAACCAAACCTATAAGTCTGGTATCAAATAGTGGAGCACTCATACAGGACATTCTTGGTGTCTCAAGTCTAAGGACCAGATATACCATTAGGACTACGGAATCGCTGTTTGACAATAAGGCATCATCAACCATCCAGCATTCTGTAAGCGGATCAATCAGTGAACTCATTCTCCAATGAGCACCTGTAATGTATCCCTAGTATCCTTACACGAGCAGTTATAAGACCAGCTGCAGCCATCATATGGACGGGTATACAGCACACCAGTCTGTCCGGTTATCACGATGTCCCTCTCGAGTAACCTATGACCGGGATTATTTAGGATATGTGTTTAAAGGTGAATCGATCTCATTATCGTGATCTCATCACAATCAGATTCCCATTACAAAAATCCAAGGACACCACAATATATATATGCATATATGCAATAGTTATAAAGTGATATACGCCAAAATATAATAAGCAAAAAGGTTCTATATCAAGTCATACGTGCCATCACTCACATGATTGGCTTGTTGGGCACCTATGACTAGCAGTAAGTTCACTGATTGATCCGCTCACGGAATGCTGGATGGTTAATGATGACTTATTGTCAGATAGCGATTCCATTGTCCCAGTGGTGTATCTAATCCTTAGACTTGAGACACCAAGGATGTCATGTATGAGTACTCTACTCTTTGATACTAGACTTATAGGTCTGGAGGTTCCAAATCTAGCATAACCGATAATCGAGAGTGGTAGACAATCTTACGAAGGCTATTGAGTGTCGATAGAGGGATTATCCGCTCTCGATATCATGAGAGAAATATCTCATGTGTTCTTGCTCAAACAAATCCCTAGCCATGGTCATTCGAATTAAGAAAGAAAGAGTTCTCCGAGAGAATCCGATTAGAGCGAGACTCAAGTAGAAACTGTATAGGCCTGACAGTACCATGCCCGGTATACAATCTCTGGGATATTAGATGGATGAGGGACTATAGATATACTAGTCATAGGTGCCCAGTAAGCCAATCACGTGAGTGATGGCACGTGTGACTTGATACAGAATCTTTTTGCTTATTATATTTTGGCGTATATCACTTTATAACTATTGCATAAATGCATACATATATTGTGATGTCCTTGGATTTGTGCAATAGGAATCGGATCGTGATGAGATCACGATAATGAGATCGATTCACCTTTAAACACATATCCTAAATAATCTCGGTCATAGGTTACTCGAGAGGGACATCGTGATAACCGGATAGACTGGTGTGCTGTATACCCGTCCATATGATGGATGCAGCTGGTCTCATAGCTGCTCGTGTAGGGACACTAGGGATACAGTACAGGTGCTCATTAGAGAATGAGTTCACTGATTGATCCGCTTACGGAATGCTGGATGGTTGATGATGCCTTATTGTCAAACAGTGATTCCGTGGTCCTAGTGGTGTATCTGGTCCTTAGACTTGAGACACCAAGGATGTCCTGTATGAGTGCTCCACTCTTTGATACCAGACTTATAGGTTTGGTTGTCCCAGATCTAGTACAGCTGGTCATTATGAGTGGTAGTCGACCTTACGAGGGCTATTGAGTGTCGATAGAGGATCATCCACTCTCGGCATCATGAGAGGAATATCTCATGTGTTCTTGCTCAGACAAATCCCTGGCCAGGGTCATTCGGGTTGAGAGAGAAAGAGTTCTCCGGGAGAATCTGATTCGAGCGAGACTCGAGTAGAAACCGTATGGGTCTGACAACACCATGCTCGATATATGGTCTCAGGGATATTAGATGGATGAGGGATTATAGGTACACGGTAACTGAGGACAGACAGGTCCAATGGATTGGATTCCCCTGTATCGTCTGGGGACTACGGCGTAGTGGCCTAGTACTTACGTAGTCGATGAGTCAAGTGAATTATTACAGAGATAATAATTCACTGAGTTAGAAGGAGTTCTGACAGGTATGACTCACGGCCAGCTCGATATTGGGCCTAGAGGGTCACACACATATGGTAGGCATTGCGATGAGTAGAGGTTCAGATATGAGATATCCGACGGAGCCCTTGTCTTATTGGATGCAGATCCAATACCCAATAGGGGAGGGCCCATTAGGGTTTGACAGGGGACCTCTATAAATATGAGGGATTCAGAGCCTCATAGGCTAGAGCCTTTGCTTGCCTTTCCTATTCTCCTCTTCCTCTCCACCTCGGAGCAGGCCTAGAGTTTTGAGGAGCGTCGTCGCAACCTTGCTGTGTGGATCACCGCTAGAGAGGAGGACGCTTGACCTCCTTCACCCTCTCCTAAGGATCTGCAAAGAAACAGGGATATACGATCTCCCTAGGTAACACAACCTACTTTATACGCAGTTTTAAGTTTCGTGGATTTTGCGCACCAATCTTCGCACGACGGCGAACATCTCTTTGGGAATCGGGGATTTTGTTTTCTTCTTCTTCCGCTGCGCATGTGATGTCACCCCCAAGATTTCCCAACAAGATACACAGTAATTAAGGATAGATAAGTCCAAAGGATTGGATTCTCTTGTATTGTCTGGGGACTACGGTATAGTGGCCTGATACGTTCGCAGTCAATGAATCAAGTGAATTATTATGTAAATAATAATTCACTGAGCCAAAAGGAGTTCTGACAGGTATAACTCATGGCTAGCTTGATATTGGGCCTAGAGAGTCACACACATGTGGTAGGCATTGCGATAAATAGAGGTTCAGATATGAGATATCCGTTGGAGCCCCTATCTTATTGAACATCCAATAAGCCCCTAAATTATTAGATCATATGGATAAGAGCCAATAAGAGATTATTGGATAGAGATCCACTAATTTAAGAGGCTTGAGTAGTTGGATGGAGATCCAATACTCAATAGGGTAGGATCTATTAGGTTTAAGTTGATAAGGGACCTCTATAAATAAGAGGGAACCAAAGGTTCATAGGCTAGAGCTTCTCTTGGTTGCTACCTCCTATTATCCTCTTCCCTTCTTCTCCTTAGATAGTAGGCTTGGAGATTTAAGGAGAGTCATTGTAGCCCTGCTATGTGGATCACCGTTAGAGAGAATGACTTTTGACCTCCTTCACCCTCTACTACAGATTTGTAGAGATTCAAGGATATTTGATCTCCCTGGGTAAAACATAATCTTTTATATACACAGTTTTAGTTTTACAAATTTAGCACACTAATCTTCGAACGACGATGAACACAATTTATGAAAAATTTAAGGATTTTTGTTTTTTATTCTTCCGCTGCGCATGTGATGTCACCCCTAAATTTCCCTATAGTAGCATCAGAGCCAGGTTGTTCATGCGAAAGATTGGTTTTGAATACAGGGGAGAAAGGGAAGTAGGGTTTTTTAGCAAAAGATAGTTTTGCCCCTCGAAATTTTAAAAATTTTGAGTTCTATCTTTTTATCCAAAATACCAAAATACCCCTCATAATTTAGAAAATTCCCTACACATCTCCAATTTTAGAAAATATTAATTAATTAAAAATTTTAATTGATTATTATTATCTAGTAGTCTTACATGATGATGATGTGTACATATGATGTATGATATGTGGACGGATAATTATGGACCGTGTGATGTGTGTACATATGATGTGATTATTATTATTATTATTGGGGCCTGCGAGCCTCCATTTTATTTCTCATTTATTGTTGAGTCTGTGTGCCTATAATTAAGTTGTAATCACACGAGGAGGCGCAATGAAAGCGTGGAAGCGATAGCGGGACTCATAAGGTTGAGACAGACGATCGCGATGCATGGAGATGCGTCGAGATACCGACGGAACCGATGAGGATGAAATGGATGATCACAGGGCATGGAGATACACCGCTGCACACATAGATCTTAATGTAAGTGATTAAGCCTATTGGCTCGGGCCTGATCACATTAGGTTGTGGTCCATGATTATCTGGTGTGATTGCTCATGTGATGTGTGATTGCTTATACACTTACTATATATATATATATATATATATATATATATATATATATATATATATATATATATATATATATATATATATATATATATATATATATATATATATATATATATATATATATATATATTTATTTATTTATTTATTTATTTATTTTTATTTTTTTTTTTTTTTTTTTTTGCATGCGATGTAGATATATATTAAATATGTATATGCATGACATATCATATTAGGAGACCAAATCAAAATCCTCTCTCTCGATAATGTTAAATCGATAAACGTGAGGCAATTAGATTGACCCACGTGGCCTTCTATCGTTATAGGTAGGGACTGATTTTCGACGTAGTGTCATGACCTTAGCTGGAATTGCCTAAGGCGTGCAGCACCCTTGCGGCCAAAGACGCGAACTTAGCTTGCGTTGCCTAAGTCGCGAGTCACCCTTGTGGCAAAGATGCGAACTTAGCTTGCGTTGCCTAAGTCGCGCTTCGCCCTTGCGATCTTGCTCCGCAAGGATCAGCCCACTTTGTAACCTCTCACAGGTCCCGAAGGACCTGTAAAAGAGAAAGAGAGTTAGATCGAAAGAACGAGCAACGGACAAGTCCCGAAGTCTCGCGAAAAGGAAAGCTTTACAAGCAATTCGTCGAACACCTTGTGTGCACAAGAGAAAAGAGGGAGAGGGAGAAAAACAAGGCTTTCAAGGATGAACGAACAGCTGCAAGCCCACAAACAGCCGCTCACCTGGTCCCGGGCGCAAAACCAAGTTCCCGTAAAGGTCACGTGCGAACTTGCGAAAGAGTGTTCAACGCCCGGTATATAACCGAAGCTCCATCCAGCCATGTGCCACCCGAGGGGTTCCTGGGGTCTGAGCTGGCTGACATTTTGGTGAGCGGAGGCAGCTCTCCGCTCACCTCCCGCGGCACGCGAAAACGGAGCTGTTTTGGGGCTGTTTTGCTCGGTTCGGTGAACGGTCGCTTTGCAACGCTGCAGCTTGTTCGAACTCACATATTTACAAGCAAAATGACCCAAAACCATGAGAAAACATGCTGCCAAGCAGCTGTACATACGGGTCTGAGCGACGAACGGTTCGTTGAACGGAGTTGTTGCGGGTGCGCGACGACCGTTCGTGACATTCTCCCCCACTTAAACTGTCGACGCCCTCGTCGACGCTTGTTGGTAGTTGTTGATGACTTCTTCTTCATGTCGCAGGGCGTCTTCAGGCTCCCAACTGGCTTCAGTTCGGGGAAGCTTTCGCCACTTCACCAAGTACTCTGTCTGCTCCGCTCCGTTGGGTAGCTTTATCTTGCGATCCGCTAGAATGGTTTCCACTCGCTTCTCGTAGGAGGCTATGATGGGAGGTAGCCGAGTTGGAACACTTCGAGAAGCATCTTGCGGATCCGAATGGTAGGCCTTCAGGTTGCTGGCGTGAAGAACGTTGTGAATTTTGAACCACGCCGGCAGCTGCAACTTGTAAGAAACATTGCCTACCCTGCTGATAATTGGGAAGGGCCCTTCATACTTACGCACCAATCCTTTGTGGACTCTTTTCCTGAAGAATTGGAGTGATGCTGGTTGGAGCTTTACCAACACCAAATCGCCAACTTTGAACTCTTGTGGTCGCCTTCCCAAGTCTACCCACTTCTTCATCCGTTTTGCCGCCTTCTCCAAGTAAGCCCGCGCAATATCAGCATTTCGATGCCACTCCTTTGCGAAATGGTAGGCTGATGGACTACTCCCAGTATACCCAATTGCCATAGTGTGCGGAGTCGACGGTTGTTGTCCTGTGATAATTTCGAAGGGGCTCTTGTTGGATGCAGAGCTCCGCTGCAAGTTGTAGGAGAATTGGGCGATGTCCAACAGCTTCACCCAATCTCGTTGATTGGCACTCACGTAGTGCCGGAGATACTGCTCTAAGAGCGAATTTATTCTTTCAGTCTGACCATCCGTCTGGGGGTGGAGGCTTGTAGAGAAGTATAACTTTGACCCCAACAATTTGAATAGCTCGGTCCAGAATCGTCCCAGGAACCGAGCGTCTCGATCACTAACGATATTGTGTGGGACTCCCCAATACTTCACTACAACCTTCATCATCAGTCTGGCCGCCTCTTCAGCTGAACAGTGTAAGGGAGCAGCAATGAAAGTTGCATACTTTGAAAACCGATCGACCACCACAAGTATCGATCCAAGTCCCCCTACAGGTGGCAAGCTTGATATGAAGTCTAAGGAAATGCTCTCCCATGGCCTTTCTAGTACGGGCAACGGCTCCAAAAGTCCCACCGGCTTCCGCTGCTCCACCTTGTCTTGTTGGCAAGTAAGGCATGTTCGAACATACTCCTCCACATCAATCCCCATCTTTGGCCAGTAGAAGGCCCTCTCCACGAGAGCCAACGTTCTGTGAATGTCGGGATGTCCAGCCCAAAGGGAATCGTGACACTCTTTTAAGAGTTCACGCCTTAAATTGTCCACTCGGGGAACATAAACCCTATTCCCTTTTGTGTAAACAAGTCCCTCTTGGACCCAAAATCGTCGTGCCTTGCCTTCTTTGATGAGCTGCATCAGGATAACTGCCTGGGGATCACTATACAGTTCATCTCTGATTCGGGAAAGGAAGTTGGAGTGTAACTGACTTGCTTGGCCTCTGCCCTCCAGTTGTGCAGCATTCACGCATTCCACTTTCCGACTCAGCGCATCGGTCACGACATTCGCCTTCCCGGGCTTGTATTCCATTGCCATATCAAATTCAGCCAGGAAGTCCTGCCACCGTGCTTGCTTTGGGGAGAGCTTCTTCTGAGTTTGGAAATAGCTCAGGGCGATGTTGTCTGTCCTCAGCACAAATCGCGACCCGAGGAGGTAGTGTCGCCAAACTCGCAGGTAGTGGATCACCGCTGTCATCTCCTTCTCATGCACGGGATACCGCCTCTCGGTCTCGTTGAGTTTGCGGCTCTCGTAGGCCACCTGATGACCTTCTTGCATGAGTACTCCACCAATAGCAAAGTCCGAAGCATCTGTATGGACTTCAAAGGGCTCTCCATAGTTTGGCAATTTGAGCACTGGTTCTTCCAGAACAGCAGCCTTCAGATCTTGGAATGCTATCTCACATTTGTCAGACCACTTCCAAGGCTGCTCCTTCTTCAGCAACTCCGTCAGTGGGGTTGCCCGCTTCGAATATCCCGCAATGAAGCATCGATAGTAGTTGACGAAACCAAGGAAGGATCTCAACTCTGGCACCTTCTTTGGAGTTCGCCATTCCGCAACTGCTTGCACCTTCGATTTATCCATCCGAATGGAGCCATCACCGATTCGATGCCCCAAGAATAGAATCTCAGTTTGAGCAAAGTAGCATTTCTCCCTTTTTACGAACAAAGTGTTCTCCCTGAGAACCTTGAAAATCATCCGCAGGTGCTTGACGTGCTCCTCGAGCGTTTGGCTGTAGACGACGATATCGTCCAGGTAGACGACCACGAACTTATCCAAATACTCCTTAAATAGCTGGTTCATGAGAGTACAGAATGTGGTCGGAGCGTTGGTTAAGCCGAAAGGCATCACCAAGAACTCAAACGCTCCATACCTGGTCACACAGGTAGTCTTCGCTTCGTCGCCTTCAGCAATGCGCACCTGCCAATACCCCGACCGAAGGTCGAGTTTTGAGAAATACTTGGCCTTGCCCAGTTGATCGAACAAGTCCGCGATGAGCGGGATGGGATACTTGTTCTTCACTGTTACTTTGTTGAGGGCTCGATAGTCGACGCATAATCGGAGGCTCCCATCTTATTTCTTCTGGAAGAGAACTGGAGCTCCGAAAGGTGCTTTAGAGCTGCGGATGAGACCACCGCTTAGCAGTTCACCTAACTGCTTCCTGAGTTCTGCCAACTCTGGCGGGGGCATGCGGTAGGGTGGTCTCACTGGAGGCTTCACTCCTGGCTCCAGCTCGATACTGTGATCCACGCCTCTACGTGGTGGAAGAGTCTTCGGCAACTCGGGTGGCATAACGTCTTTGAACTCCCTCAGGACGTTTGCCACCACAGCAGGTTCTTGAATGGCCTCTTTGTTGAGTGGCTCTAGCTTCATAGCAGCCATGAATGTTAGTTCGCCCTTTCGCACCACTTTCTTCAATTGTAATGCCGAAATATGTTGGGGCTCCTTGGTTCCTCTCCGAGAGATGGGAACCACGCAGGGGTCATCGCCTCCCATCATACATAGGGAATTCAAGAACGGCATCGGCACCAACTTCGCCGCGTGCATAAACTCCATTCCAAGAATCACTTGGAAGTCGTCCAATGGCACGGCCATCATGTTGGTGTTCACGCTCCATGTTCCGATTTTGATGGGAACTCCCTTCGCCAACAAGGAGATTCGCCTGGCCTCCGAGTTCACCGCTTTCATTCGGCTTGGGCTCTTCTCCAAGGTCAACCCTGCTAGTCATAGGTGCCCAGCAAGCCAATCACGTGAGTGATGGCACGTGTGACTTGATACAGAATCTTTTTGCTTATTATATTTTGGCGTATATCACTTTATAACTATTGCATAAATGCATACATATATTGTGATGTCCTTGGATTTGTGTAATGGGAATCGGATCGTGATGAGATCACGATAATGAGATCGATTCACCTTTAAACACATATCCTAAATAATCCCGGTTATAGGTTACTCGAGAGGGACATCGTGATAACCGGATAGACTGGTGTGCTGTATACCCGTCCATATGATGGATGCAGCTGGTCTCATAGCTGCTCGTGTAGGGACACTAGGGATACAGTACAGGTGCTCATTGGAGAATGAGTTCACTGATTGATCCGCTTACGGAATGCTGGATGGTTGATGATGCCTTATTGTCAGACAACGATTCCGTAGTCCTAGTGGTGTATCTGGTCCTTAGACTTGAGACACCAAGGATGTCCTGTATGAGTGCTCCACTCTTTGATACCAGACTTATAGGTTTGGCTGTCCCTAGATCTAGTACAGCTGGTCATTGGGAGTGGTAGTCGACCTTACGAGGGCTATTGAGTGTCAATAGAGGATCATCCACTCTCGGCGTCATGAGAGGAATATCCTATGTGTTCTTGCTCAGACAAATCCCTGGCCAGGGTCATTCGGGTTGAGAGAGAAAGAGTTCTCCGGGAGAATCCGATTAGAGCGAGACTCGAGTAGAAACCGTATGGGTCTGACAACACCATGCTCGATATACGGTCTCTGAGATATTAGATGGATGAGGGACTATAGGTACATGGTAACTGAGGACAGACAGGTCCAATGGATTGGATTCCCCTGTATCGTCTGGGGACTACGGCGTAGTGGCCTAGTACGTCCGTAGTCGATGAGTCAAGTGAATTATTACAGAGATAATAATTCACTCAATCAGAAGGAGTTCTGACAGGTATGACTCACGGCCAGCTCGATATTGGGCCTAGAGGGTCACACACATACGGTAGGCATTGCGATGAGTAGAGGTTTGGATATGAGATATCCGACGGAGCCCTTGTCTTATTGGATGCAGATCCAATACCCACTAGGGAAGGACCCATTAGGGTTTGACACGGGATCTCTATAAATAGAAGGGATTCACAGCCTCATAGGCTAGAGTCTTTGCTTGTCTTTCCTATTCTCCTCTCCCTCTCCACCTCAGAGTAGGCCTGGAGTTTTGAGGAGCGTCGTCGCAACCCTGCTGTGTGGATCACCGCTAGAGAGGAGGACGCTTGACCTCCTTCACCCTCTCCTAAGGATCTGCAAGGAAACAGGGATATACGATCTCCCTAGGTAACACAATCTCTATACGCAGTTTTGTGTTTTGCGGATTTTTGCGCACCAATCTTCGCACGACGACGAACATCTTTTTAGGAATAAGGGATTTTGTTTTCTTGTTCTTCCGCTGCGCATATGATGTCGCCCCCCAATGATTTAACAACAGTGGTATCAGAGCCAGGTTGTTCATACGAATGATTGATTTTGAACTGCGTGTATTGTGTTTAGGAAGAATTTTGACGTCAAAATCGTTGACGCAAAAGCGAGGAAGGGCAGCAACAGTTGCTGCCCTCGATCTGCATGCCTGCAGCCACCTGCAGCGGCAGCCGCAGCCGCAGCCAGGCAGCACAGCGCCGGCGCATGCGCAAGCGCTGTGCCTGCAGCAGCCGGCCGGCGGTCTGCTTGCAGCAGGCTTGCTGCTGGCGGGGCTGGCAGCCCACGGGCAGCGGCGCTTGCCGCCGCTGCTCCCGCGGGCGAAACCCCCCCCATAGGGGCGGCCGCCCGGCGGGACAGCACCGCCTGCGGAGGCAGCGGCGCCCGAAAGGGGAGCCCACCTGCAACGGCAGCGCCGCCAGCGGGCGTGCCGCCTGCAGGCGAGGGCAGCGCCCTCGCCCCGCCGCACAGGCCGCCGCCGGCAGGGTGGCGGCGGCGGCAGCAGCGAAAAGGGGAAAGGGCATTAGGGTTTTCTGGGAAAAAGACAGTTTTGCCCCTCGGAATTTGAGAAATTCCAATTTCTGTCTTTTATCCAAATTACGAAAATACCCTTAGGTATTGAGAAATTCCTACATGTCCCTGATTTCAGAAAAATATTAATTAATTAAAAGGTTTAGTTGATTATTATTTTTATTATTATCTAGTAGTCCTACATGATGATGATTATTTATACATGTGATGTATGATGTGTGGACGGATGATCATGGACCGTGTGATGTGTGTACTTGTGATTATTATTATTGAGGTCTACGAACCTCCATTATATTTCTCGTTTATTGTCGGGCCTGCGTGCCTATGATTAAGTTGTAATCATATGAGGAGGTGCAGCGGGAGCGTGGATGCGATAGCGGGACCCACGAGACGGACGATCGTGATGCATGGAGATGCATCAAGATGTCGACGAAATCGACGAGGACGAGATGGACGATCATAGGGCATGGAGATGCACCGTTGCACACATAGATCTTGATGTGAGTGATTAGGCCTACTGGCTCGGGCCTAATCATATTAGGTTGTGGTCCATGATCATCTGGTGTGATTGCTTATACACATACTAGATATGTATATATATTTGCATTCGATGTATATATATATTAAATATGTATATGTATGACATGTCATATTAGGAGACCAAATCATAGAAACATCTCTCGATAATATTAAGTCGGTAAACGTGAGGCAATTAGATTGACCCACGTGGCCTTCCATCGTTATGAGTAGGAACCGATTCCCGGTGTAGGTTGAGTTGGTCGAGTCCCTCGAGACTCACCTATATCGCGATTCGCTATCTTGCTTACGACATAGAGATGTCACCGGTGACCTGAGGGCATGGTATGCTTGGTCGAGTCCCTCGAGGGTATATCATCAAATCAGACTCATCTTGTAACGAAGGTGTTGACTTAACCGAGCATCATGGTTGGTCGAGTCCCTCGAGGCCATGGTGATTCGGAGGCCGAACAGGACGGGAATCACAAGGAGTTGTGATCGGCAAGAGTTGCCTACCTTTTAGGCTTAGTGTGATTGGTCGAGTCCCTCGAGGTTACACTAAGACGCTGATTGGATCCTGATCCCCACTAGAAGTCTGCCGGAGACTTCCGTTTCACATGCTGAGGGTGTCGCGTGACTCGTTAGTAAAATAGTGGGAGCATATTAAGATAGAAGTCCATATCTTGATAGTTTATTTCTTGCAAAATCTGCATGTTATACATTTCTGCTACATCTTTATTTTCAGAAAATGTCGCTTTCAAATCCCTTACGTGGCATACTTGATGTCAACTGCCTCACTGGTTCAAATTATACGGATTGGCTCCGTAACTTGAGAATTATTCTCACAGCGGAGAAAATCGTGTACGTCCTTGATACAATAATGCCTACGCCCGAAGAAGGGGCAAACGAAGATGAGATCGCTCACTACGTGAAGTACATTGATGACTCCACTTTTGCTCAGTGCTATATGTTGGGCTCTATGACTCCTGAGTTACAGAGACAACATGAAAAGATGGATGCCAGATCCATTCTCCTATATGTCCGTAAATTGTTTGAGGAACAGGGAATGACTCAACGATATGAGATATCCAAGAACCTTTTCCGCGCTAGGATGACTGAGGGGACACCGGTTCAGAACCATGTCCTAAAGATGATTGAGTGGATAGAGAAACTCACAGGTCTAGGAATGGTCCTAGAGGATAACTTGTGTGTGGACATTGTGCTTCAGTCCCTACCAGATTCCTTTTCACAGTTCATAATGAATTTTAATATGAACAAGCTTGAGGTGACTCTCCCAGAGCTCCTCAATATGTTGAGGGAGGCAGAGAGTACTATTAAGAAAGAGAAGCCAGTTCTCTACACTGGTGTGACCAGAAAGAAAAGGAAAGCAGAAAGGTCCCTTAAAAAGGGAAAGGGCAAGGGCAAACAAGGTAAAGCAAAGGTTGCTAAGAAAGACCCAACAAAGGACAAAGGCCAGTGCTTCCACTGTGGTAAAGATGGGCACTGGAAGAGAAACTGCAAAGAGTACCTTGCAGAAAGGGCGAAACAAAAGCTTGATGAAGCTTCAGGTACATTCATGATCAGTCTCCATTTGTCAGAATCTTATGATAACACATGGGTATTGGATACCGGTAGTGCTTATCATATATGCAATTCGTTGCAGGTTCTGGCAAGGCCTAGGAGACTTGAAAGAGGCGAGATGAACCTCAAGATGGGTAATGGAGCAAAAGTTGCTGTATTAGCTGTTGGCGAGGTCGCCCTACATCTGCCTAGTGGAGCTTTTATTGCATTAGATGCATGTTATTTTGTTCCTTTTATTATCAAAAACATTATCTTCATTTCATGTTTAACAGTTAGTGGATATAAATTTGTTTTTGAGAACAATGGTTGTTCGATATTATTAGATGATAAGATTATCACGAAAGGAACATTGCATAATGGTTTATTTATGTTAGACACCACTCCACATATCATGAATGTAAATGTGTCCAAAAGGAAACGAGATGAGTTGAACAGTGTATACCTGTGGAATTGTAGGCTAGGTCACATCCATGAAAGAAGGATTCAAAAGTTGCTAAATAATGGATATCTAGATCCATTCGACTATGTGTCTTATGCAACTTGTGAGCCTTGCATTCGTGGAAAATTGACCAACTCTCCATTTAGTGGAACTAGAGAGAGAGCCACTGAGTTGTTGGAACTCATACATAGTGATGTATGTGGATCCATGTCAACTCATGCCATTGGAGGTTACTCCTACTTCATTACATTTACTGATGATTTCTCAAGGTATGGATATGTGTACTTAATGAAGTACAAGTCCGAGGCCTTTGAGAAATTCAGAGAGTATAAGAATGAGGTGGAGAACCAGACTGGAAAGAGTATCAAAACTCTTCGATCAGATCGAGAAGGTGAGTACTTAAGTACAGAGTTTACTCAGTTCCTCAAGGACCATGGGATATTATCCCAATGGACACCTCCTTATACACCTCAGCTCAATGGTGTCTCTGAAAGGAGAAATCGTACGTTATTAGATATGGTACGATCCATGATGAGTTTCGCTGACCTACCCATCTCATTCTGGGGATATGCCCTAGAAACCGCAGCTTACCTTCTGAACAGAGTTTCAACTAAGTCGGTAGTGTCTACACCATATGAGATATGGAAAGGGAAGAAGCCTGATCTTAAGATTGTTAAGATTTGGGGCTGCCCTGCCCACGTTAAAAGACACAACCCCGATAAGTTAGAATCAAGGACAGAGCGAGGCATATTTGTGGGATACCCCAAGGAAACTTGTGGGTATTATTTCTATCATCTCGAGGACAAAAAGGTCTTTGTAGCTAAGAGAGCAGTGTTCCTTGAGAAGGAACACATTCTTGGCGGAGACAGTGGGAGGATGATAGAGTTGAGCGAAGTTAGAGAACCAAGCTCAAGCACCACTCTACAGCCCGAGTCTGTTCAGGTACCTAATACACAAGTTTCAACTTTACGTAGGTCTGATAGAGTATCTCATCCTCCTGAGAGATATGTGGGACATATTAGAGGAGAGGATGTTGAGGATATTGATCCTCAGACCTACGAGTAGGCTATTATGAGTATAGACTTTGGGAAGTGGCAAGAAGCCATGAATTCTGAGATGGATTCTATGTACTCCAATAAGGTTTGGAACCTAGTTGATGCGCCCGAAGGTATTTTACCCATCGGTTGCAAATGGATCTTTAAGAAAAAGATCGGAGTAGATGGAAAGGTAGAGACCTATAAAGCAAGGCTAGTGGCTAAAGGGTATCATCAAAGGCAAGGTGTTGACTACGACGAAACCTTCTCACCCGTAGCAATGCTAAAATCCATCAGAATTCTATTGGCTATTGCAGCACACTATAATTATGAGATCTGGCAGTTGGATGTGAAAATTGCATTCCTCAATGGGAACCTCGAGGATGAGGTGTATATGATGCAACCTGAGGGATTCGTGTCCAAGAATTGCCCAGATAAGGTGTGTAGGTTGCTTAGATCCATTTATGGACTAAAGCAAGCTTCCCGAAGTTGGAACATAAGATTTGATGAGTCAATCAGATCTTATGACTTCGTTAAGAACGAAGATGAGCCTTGTGTGTACAGGAAGGTAAGTGGGAGCGCTATCACCTTTTTGGTGTTATATGTGGATGATATCCTCATCATTGGGAATGACGTAGGAATGCTATCCACAATAAAGATTGGTTATCTAGACACTTCTCCATAAAGGACTTAGGGGAAGCATCCTATATCTTGGGGATTATAATCTATAGAGATAGATCCAAGAGGATGCTTGGCTTGTCCCAGTCCAGGTACATAGAAACCATTGTCAAAAGGTTTGGCATAGAAAATTCCAAAGGGCAAACATGAATATGATACCTTATGCCTCAGCAATAGGGTCTATCATGTATGCCATGCTATGTACTAGGCCTGATATAGCGCATGCTCTGAGTGTCACAAGCAGGTATCAGGCGGATCCAGGCTTGGAGCATTGGAAAGCAGTAAAGTGTATCCTTAAGTACTTGAGAAGGACTAAGGATCTTTTACTAGTATATGGAGGTAATAGCCTTAAGGTTGAAGGCTACACTGAATCAAGTTTTCAGTCTGATGTCGATGATAGCAAGTCGAATTCAGGGTATGTGTACACCTTGAATTGAGGAGCAGTGTGCTGGAAGAGTTCCAAGCAAGATACCACTGCTGACTCGACCACAGAGGCGGAGTACATTGTTGCATCAGATGCAGCAAAGGAAGGAGTCTGGTTGAAGAAGTTCATCACAGATTTGGGAGTCGTGCCGGGTAGCGAGGAGCCGATCTCCCTATATTGCGACAACTATGGGGTGATTACTCAAATAAGGGAACCCGGGTCTCATCAGAAGTGTTCTGAGGAGGTTCCAGCTTATAAGAGAGATTGTAACACGAGGAGATGTAGTAGTGGAAAGAGTTCCATCCGAAGATAACATTGCAGATCCACTGACAAAGCCGTTGTCTCAGATTGTCTATGAGCGTCACAGGAGTCTGATGGGGATCAGACACATAGGTGATTGGCTTTAGGTCAAGTGGGAGATTGCTAGTCATAGGTGCCCAGCAAGCCAATCACGTGAGTGATGGCACGTGTGACTTGATACAGAATCTTTTTGCTTATTATATTTTGGCGTATATCACTTTATAACTATTGCATAAATGCATACATATATTGTGATGTCCTTGGATTTGTGTAATGGGAATCGGATCGTGATGAGATCACGATAATGTGATCGATTCACCTTTAAACACATATCCTAAATAATCCCGGTCATAGGTTACTCGAGAGGGACATCGTGATAACCGGATAGACTGGTGTGCTGTATACCCATCCATATGATGGATGCAGCTGGTCTCATAGCTGCTCGTGTAGGGACACTAGGGATACAGTACAGGTGCTCATTGGAGAATGAGTTCACTGATTGATCCGCTTACGGAATGCTGGATGGTTGATGATGCCTTATTGTCAGACAACGATTCCGTAGTCCTAGTGGTGTATTTGGTCCTTAGACTTGAGACACCAAGGATGTCCTGTATGAGTGCTCCACTCTTTGATACCAGACTTATAGGTTTGGCTGTCCCTAGATCTAGTACAGCTGGTCATTGGGAGTGGTAGTCGACCTTACGAGGGCTATTGAGTGTCAATAGAGGATCATCCACTCTCGGCGTCATGAGAGGAATATCCTATGTGTTCTTGCTCAGACAAATCCCTGGCCAGGGTCATTCGGGTTGAGAGAGAAAGAGTTCTCCGGGAGAATTCGATTAGAGCGAGACTCGAGTAGAAACCGTATGGGTCTGACAACACCATGCTCGATATACGGTCTCTGAGATATTAGATGGATGAGGGACTATAGGTACATGGTAACTGAGGACAGACAGGTCCAATGGATTGGATTCCCCTGTATCGTCTGGGGACTACGGTGTAGTGGCCTAGTACGTCCGTAGTCGATGAGTCAAGTGAATTATTACAGAGATAATAATTCACTCAGTCAGAAGGAGTTCTGACAGGTATGACTCACGGCCAGCTCGATATTGGGCCTAGAGGGTCACACACATACGGTAGGCATTGCGATGAGTAGAGGTTTGGATATGAGATATCCGACGGAGCCCTTGTCTTATTGGATGCAGATCCAATACCCACTAGGGAAGGACCCATTAGGGTTTGACACGGGATCTCTATAAATAGGAGGGATTCACAGCCTCATAGGCTAGAGTCTTTGCTTGCCTTTCCTATTCTCCTCTCCCTCTCCACCTCAGAGTAGGCCTGGAGTTTTGAGGAGCGTCGTCGCAACCCTGCTGTGTGGATCACCGCTAGAGAGGAGGACGCTTGACCTCCTTCACCCTCTCCTAAGGATCTGCAAGGAAACAGGGATATACGATCTCCCTAGGTAACACAATCTCTATACGCAGTTTTGTGTTTTACGGATTTTTGCGCACCAATCTTCGCACGACGACGAACATCTTTTTGGGAATCGGGGATTTTGTTTTCTTATTCTTCTGTTGCGCATATGATGTCACCCCCCAATGATTTCCCAACAAACCCAAGTCTTTGTGCTTCACGATCGGCTATGAAGTTGTGGGTAGTGCCCGTGTCCACCATTGCACGGGTCGTTTGGCCATTCAGCTTGATGTCCACATACATCAGTTCACTACTTCCTGCTTTTTGTGCCTTTGTCTTCATATTCTCCCCCACTTGACCCCGTATAGCGTTCAACAAACGCATTGCTCCCATTCGGGATCCTTGCGACTCCTCGTCGTCGCTGTTGGATTCTGAACTGCTCGAACTAAGAGCAACAGCTTTGCCCTTGTCCGATCGGGGGGGGTGTATGGAAGCCGTCAAAGCATTGAGTGCCTGTTTTTGTGGGCACTCCCTTACCATGTGCGGTCCTTCGCACAAGAAGCATCCTCCAGGTTTTGAGGCCTTGCCTTTTGGGTTCGGTCCTTTGTGGGAGCTCTTCTTTTTCTGTTCGCCCCCGAGCTCCTTCCCTCGAGAATGTTTTGGAGGGTGATTGCCTGAAGACTGTTTCCTTCTCGCTGGGTCTTTAGAGGAAACAAAGTCGGTAAGCCTTTCTGCAGCTGCAATTGCCCCGACTACATCGGTAACATTCCTTCGATTCAACTCCTGTTGAGCCCATGGTTTCAAACCATCAAGGAAGCTGAACAACTTGTCCTTCTCGGACATGTCTTGTATGTCCAGCATTAGTGCAGAAAACTGCTTCACATAGTCTCGGATGGTGGTACTTTGGCGGAGTTGTCTCAACTTCCTTCTTGCGACGAACTCTGTGTTCTCCGGTAGGAACTGAGTTCTCAACACCCGCTTCAAGTCTTCCCATGTGTCGACTCGACACCGACCTTGTTGGATTTCCTCCCAACGAGTTTGCCACCAAAGTTTCGTATCTCCATTCAGATACATTGTTGCTATAGAAACTTTGGTGTCTTCAGAATCGGGCCTCATAGCTCGGAAGTATTGCTCCATGTCGAACAGAAAGTTCTCGAGCTCCTTGGCATCTCTGGCCCCTCTATATCCATGGGGCTCAGGTGCCCTCAAATTTTGTGGCGGTGCAGCGCGGGTGTTGCCTCCTCCCGCATTTAGCGTTCTTGTGAGCATGGCCACCTTTGCGGTGAGTTCCGCCACAACATCTTGTAAGTGCTGCACGGAGTCCTTGGTCTCATCAGACAGTCGGTCGACTAGGGCCTCGACCTTGTCGATCCTGGACTCCGCTTCCTCTTGCGAGCTCTCTACCCCAACAAGTCTTTGTTGGCCGTGGTAGAGTTCCTCCATGCTCGCTTCCAGAACATCCAGGCGGGTTTCCGCCGTCGTGAGCCTCTCCTTATGACTCTTTTTCCCAGTTAGCGCACCAGATTGCGCTTCCTCCGCTCGCGGAGAGTTGCCAACTTCTCACTCATCCTGTTCGCTGCCGCGATCCTCGTGAGCGGCTCCAACAGCGTGAGAGCGAGTGTGCACATGCAGCCCACCTGCGGCTGCTTGGGGCAAGGGTCCGGCTTGCCCCGTCTTGCTTGATTCGCCACGAAGCTTTGCCATGGCGAAGTTGCGAAGTTCGTTTGCTGTTCGATCGAAGAGCTTGCCCGCTCTGATACCACAATGTCACGACCTTAGCTGGAATTGCCTAAGGCGTGCGGCACCCTTGCGGCCAAAGACGCGAACTTAGCTTGCGTTGCCTAAGTCGCGAGTCACCCTTGTGGCAAAGATGCGAACTTAGCTTGCGTTGCCTAAGTCGCGCTTCGCCCTTGCGATCTTGCTCCGCAAGGATCAGCCCACTTTGTAACCTCTCACAGGTCCCGAAGGACCTGTAAAAGAGAAAGAGAGTTAGATCGAAAGAACGAGCAACGGACAAGTCCCGAAGTCTTGCGAAAAGGAAAGCTTTACAAGCAATTCGTCGAACACCTTGTGTGCACAAGAGAAAAGAGGGAGAGGGAGAAAAACAAGGCTTTCAAGGATGAACGAACAGCTGCAAGCCCACAAACAGCCGCTCACCTAGTCCCGGGCGCAAAACCAAGTTCCCGTAAAGGTCACGTGCGAACTTGCGAAAGAGTGTTCAACGCCCGGTATATAACCGAAGCCCCATCCAGCCATGTGCCACCCGGGGGGTTCCTGGGGTCTGAGCTGGCTGACATTTTGGTGAGCGGAGGTAGCTCTCCGCTCACCTCCCGCGGCACGCGAAAACGGAGCTGTTTTGGGGCTGTTTTGCTCGGTTCGGTGAACGGTCGCTTTGCAATGCTGCAGCTTGTTCGAACTTACATATTTACAAGCAAAATGACCCAAAACCATGAGAAAACATGCTGCCAAGCAGCTGTACATGCGGGTGTGAGCGACGAACGGTTCGTTGAACGGAGTTGTTGCGGGTGCGCGACGACCGTTCGTGACAGTAGGTTGAGTTGGTCGAGTCCCTCGAGGCTCACCTATATCACAATTCATTATCTTTCCTATAACATAGAGATGTTACCGGTGACCTAAGGACATGGTATGCTTGGTCGAGTCCTTCGAGGATCTCTTATAGAATTAGACTCATCTTGTAACTAAGGTGTTGACTTAACCGAACATCATAGTTGGTCGAGTCCCTCGAGGCCATGATGGTTTGGAGGTCGAACAAGACAAGAATCACAAAAAGTTGAAATCGGCAAGAGTTGCCTACCTTTTGGGCTTAGTGTGATTGGTTGAGTCTCTCAATATTACACTGAGATGTTGATTGGATCCCAATCCACACTAGAAGTCTGTCGTAGACTTTTGTTTCATGTGTTGATGTTGTCGCATGACTCGCCAAAAAAATAGTGAGAGGAGATTAAGATAAAAGTCTATATCTTATTTATTTTTCTATGAAATCTATATATTATTTATTTCTGTTGCATCTTTATTTTCAAAAAATATCACTTTTAAATTTCTTACGTAGTATACTTGATGTCAATCGCCTCACTGGTCTGAATTATATGGATTGGGTCTGCAACTTGAGAATTTTTCTCACGATGGAGAAAATTACGTACGTCCTTGATACATTGATACATACGCCCGAGAAAGAGGCAAGCGAGGATGAAATCACTCACTACATGAAGTACATAGATGACTCTACTCTTGCTTAATATTATATGTTAGGCTTCATAACTCCTAAGTTATAGAGACAATATGAAAAGATGGATGCCAGATCCATTCTACTATAAGTCTGTAAACTATTTCAGGACCAAGGAAGGACTCGACGATATGAGATACCTAAAAGTCTCTTTCGTGCTAGGATGATTGAGGGGACACCGGTTCAGAATCATATCCTAAAAATTATTGAGTGAATAGAGAAACTCATAAGTCTAGGAATAGTCATAGAGGATAACATGTGTGGATCTTGTGCTTCAATCCCTACCATATTCCTTTTAATAGTTCATAATGAATTTTAATGTGAACAAGCTTGAGATGACTCTCCTTATGCTCCTCAATATGTTGAGGGAGGCAGAGAGCACTATCAAGAAAGAGAAGCCAGTTCTCTATACTAGTGAGACCAGAAAGAAAAGGAAGGGAGAAAAGTCCCTTATGAAGGGCAAAGGCAAGGGTAGACTAGGTAAAGAAAATCTTGCTAAGAAAGATCCAGCAAAGGACAAAGGTCAGTGCTTCCACTATGACAAAGATAAGCACTGAAAGAGGAATTGCAAAGAGTACCTTACAGAGAGAGCGAAATAGAAGTTTAGAGAAGCTTTATGTACATTCATGATCAGTCTCCATTTATCAGACTTTTATGATAATACATGGGTATTGGATACCGGTAGTGCTTATCACATTTATAATTCATTATAAGTTCTGACAAGACCTAGGAGATTGGCAAGAGGTGAGATAGACCTCAAGATGGGCAATGGAGCAAAAGTTGCTATAGTAGTTGTTAGCGAGGTCACCCTACATCTACTTGGTGGAGCTATTATTGCATTAGATGCATATTATTTTGTTCCATGAGAGAAGGATTCAAAAGTTGCTAAAGGATGGATATCTAGATCCATTCGATTATTAGTCATATACAACTTACGAGTCTCACCTTCATAGAAAACTGACGAACTCTCCTTTTAGTGGAACTAGAGAGAGAGCCACTAAGTCATTGGAACTTATACATAGTAGTGATATATATGGACTCATATCAACTCATGTCATAGGTGGTTATTCATACTTTATTACTTTTATTGATGATTTCTCGATATATGGACATATGTACTTGATGAGGTATAAGTCTTAGGCCTTTAAGAAATTCAGAGATTATAAGAATGAAGTGGAGAACTAAACTCGAATGAGTATCAAGACTCTTCGATCAGATCGAGGATATGAGTACTTGAGTACAGAGTTCACCCAATTCCTTAAGGACAATGAGATCTTATCCCAATAGATATCTCCTTATACACCTCAGCTCAATGGTGTATTTGAAAAGAAGAATCATACACTGTTAGACGTGGTGCGGTCCATTAAGAGCTTCGTCGACCTATCCATCTCATTTTGGGGATACGCCCTAGAGACTACAGCTTACCTTATGAACAGAGTTCCAATTAAGTCGATAATGTATATACCATATGAGATATGGAAAGGGAAGAAGCTTGATCTTAAGGTTGTTAAAATTTGGGGCTACCCTACTCACTTTAAAAGACACAACCCCGATAAGTTAGAATCGATGATGGAGACGTGTAAGTTTATGGGATACCCCAAGGAAACTTATGGGCATTATTTCCATCATCGAGAGGACCAAAAGGTCTTAGTAACCACGAGAGTAGTGTTCCTTAAGAAGGAACACATTCTTAGTGGAGACAGTGAGAGTGTGATAAAGTTGAGCGAGATTGGATAATCTAGCTCAAGTATCACTCCACGGCCTGAGTTTGTTCAGGTATCTAACACATAAGTTTTGACTTTATATAGGTCCGGCAGAGTATCTCATCCTCCTGATAAATATGTGAAATATATTATAGGAGAGGATGTTAAGGATATCGATCCTCGAACCTATGAGGAGGCTATTATGAGTATAGACTCCGGGAAGTAGCAAGAAGCCGTGAAGTCTAAGATGGATTTCATGTACTCCAACAAGATTTGAAACCTAGTTGATGTACCCGAGGGTATTATACCCATCAGTTGCAAGTGGATCTTCAAGAAGAAGATCGGAGTAGATGGAAAGGTAGAGACTTATAAAGCAAGGCTAGTGGCTAAGGGGTATCGCCAAAGGCAAGATATTGACTATGATGAAACCTTCTCACCCATAGTCATGCTAAAATCTATCAGAATTCTATTGGCTATTGTAGCATACTATGATTATGAGATCTGGCAGATAAATGTGAAAATCGTGTTCCTCGATGACAACTTTAAAGAGGAGATGTATATGATATAACTTGAGGGATTTTCCTATGTGTAATCGATCCCTCTTGATTGTTAAAAAATATTATTATTTCTATCTTATATGTTATTGTAAATGAGATAATTTTACTCAAAAATCAATTATTATGATCAATATGGTATTAAGAATCGGGTGAATTAGTGTAATTGTAAACTTTAAGAAACTTTAGAATTTTAATCAACAAAGGAGATAAGTATTGAAAACTAATTCAACTAAAAATAAACACAAATAAGAAACAAATAAAAATATAGGTAAATTTATTTATAGTAGTTCAATTATCTTAATCTATATCCATTTATGATTTCTCTTCTCTTTTCTTCATGTCATTAGTTTTCACTACTAATCTTATTTCTAATGGGTAAAGATCAATAATTTTATAATCTTCTTCTTTTCAAAGTTTAGAAGGGAATCTTTATAATTGAGCTAGAAGCCTAATAAGATGAGAAAACTCTAATTTGAGTTATAAGAAACTCAAACAAGGCTCTAAAAGAGGATTTTAACATTGAGAAAACTCAAGATGCCTTTAATTCATGTCTAAGGTGAGCCATTTATAGCCCCCAAAGAGCCCATGAAATATAAAGTAAATTATGTAAAAGTTTCCTAATCAAAGGAACTAATGATATTATTATTGTTCTAAGCTGTATTACTACTGAGACCATCCAAACAATGCTGCATGTCCTATCCATTGAGTACTATCACCTACTCTTTATGGTACCATCACCCAAACACATATTTGGTCAAGGGGCTAATTCTAGCCCATCGTGAGCTTGAATTCAACTCACTTTAATCTCAACCTAATATTGGACAAATTTAGATTAATTCAAGAGTAAATATAACTCAAATTATCTTCAAATAGGATTCAAAACAACTTCTTTCAACACTTTGTTAAAACTTTTGATATATTATCCGATCTTCAAATATTTTGTTCGAACCTCTAATACATCATCCTATCCTCTAGTACATTATTAATTAACTTTACTATGACATTTGATCTTTCGACATAATATTCAATCTTTCGACATGATATCTTAAATTTTAGTGCAATGTTTGATTTCTGATGTAATAATCTTTTTGCATAATGTCCGACTCATCAACTAAACATTTGGCCCTTTGATTGTCTGAGCCCATGGTGAAAGTATTTTCTACCTCACTTACCATAATATTTATTCACTAATTTTATTAATTAATTTTATTAATTAATTTTATTATTAAAATAAGAGACATAATACATGAACCTTAGTACTGTTCATACTCCAAGGCTATATTATATGTGTTCTAGAGAATTAATAATTTGTAGAATTAACTCTAGTCCACATGAAATCATGAGATAGTTTGATGTGTAATCTATTGAACATATTGTTTTGACATAAGTTTTAGATATGATCTATCAAATATTCTTAGTAGGATTTAATGATATCCTTTTCTTTTATTTTCTAAATTTCATCCTAATATTTTTTTCTTTCAAAATTTGGTTTGAATGTTGAATTTGTTTCTTAATATTGGTCCAATAGAGTTTTCCTTAACCAGAGTTTTATTTTACAAAATGTACCCCACCACCTTTGGCATGTCATATCACTAGAAATAATCATTCATGTGAGATAACCAATCTTTGAAAACTTTTTAGTCTCATCTGCCATAGAAGTAGGGTGCTTTTATTTTGATCATTTTTCTAATATCATTATTAACCTCTCTAAGATAAGATGGTGTCTACTATGAGCTAAATGGTCTTAATAGTTTTCATGCATATCCAAATTACATATGTTTCATGATGGTGCAAGTGGTGCACCATGCAATATATGATTTTGCACTTGTTCCAACTCTTAATCTGTCTCAATATGATCTGAGCTATCATCTTGAGTTAGATGTTTGAAATTTTTACCTTCTTATTATATTATTTCTTACCAAAGGAAATCATAATAATAATTAAAAGCAGGCAAAATTTATTGTCAAGTAGTTCATTTCATGTTAAAACACTCGAACTTTTTATTGAGATAATACAAAAGTTCCTCTTTTTGTTTATTAGTCAAAAGACTATTACAAGATGGACCATGTCTAACCAACATGGTTGGGCCAAGCTATGAGATAAGACAACCCAAATGGAATGTTTAATATAATAAGAGAATTGGGTGGGAGTGGATAATAAATAAAAAAAAGGTTAAAACAAAAAAAGAAAACAAGAAAATCTTATTTATAATAATATTAATTTAATAAAAACATAAGTATTAAAATTTAATGTGTACTAAGATGACGAAGGAGAAGACCTTTGAGATATCTTTTTCTCACGACCCGAGCTTGATAGGCTAATTAGTCTATCAACTTTGTTTGGTTTAAATCACTCACCAAAATGCTTAAGGTGTTACCCTAGCCCAGGGGCTATATCTACAGGTAGCCCTTTCCTACTCGAGCCTCCTTACCATGCCCAAATGCTAAGTGAGCTTTGATACCAAATGTCACAACCCGAGCCTGATGTGCTGACTAGCCTATCAACTTCGTTTGGTCTAAACTACTGATCAAAATGCTTAAGCTGAAGTTGATAATAATATACTCATCAGACCCTGATAAGCCAATCTTAATATTGCTCAATTTCGATGTATTACACCTTCATAAAGAAGTTAGATCGACTTCACAAACAAAAAACGAGAGAAAATAAAGATAAGATATAATCTTGGCATCTTTATATAGACCATAAATAAAAAAAATAAAGGAAGAAAATAAAATTATATCAAGACAATTCAATATATTATATCCAATCTTCTATTTTAGAAAATAAGCTTTTAAAATTATATTATAAAAAATATATATTTTTTACATGTTCTTCTTTCTTTCTTGCAAGATAATCTTTCTTTCTTTTTTTGCTTTTTTTGTACATGATGTTCTTCCTTTGCCATAATGATTATTATAATATATATATATTTATATTTATATTTATATCAACATAGAAGTTGTCATGTGACAATACTAATTGAATATCAATACAAAGTGACTCTAAGTTAGATTTTTTTTTTTTCTTTTCATGTATGCAAAATGTGACTTGATTTCCATCCATATAACCCAAGAGAATGTGTTTTGAGTTTATTTGTCTTCGTTACCATGTTTTTGAATAAATAAATAATATTTTAATAAATGTATTAAAAAATATTATAAAAAAATTATAATTGATTGATGGATGAATTGATATTACTGTGATTGAGATGTTTTGGGAATTATGAGAAAATAGAAAGTATGCAACATAACATGAACAAAGGTCATGGGCACAAAACGAAAGAGGGTTTTTTCGAAAATTACTAATCGTAGAAAACATATAAATAGAGATTATTATTACCTGAGCCAACCGAACAGAACCAAAGATTCCCTCCCCGCTTCCTCCTCAAGGAAGCAAGAAAAAGAACCCTTCCTCCACAATCTCCGCCTGTGTTGGGACGACAGATCGCTACTCCAAATCCACACAAAACCATTTTATTTGTCTTCGATCCCGCCGATCTGACGTCGGGTTAGGGTTTTCGAGTTCTCGAGGCTTGCTTGCTTGCTTGCGGTCTTGGAGGACTGGATAGGGTTTCAGAGGAGATCGATGGCGACAAGGCGTGAGGACGCGGAGTACGAGAGCGATCCTGAGGACGCGCCGCTCCCCTCGATGCGGCGGAGGGAGGCCAGCGACGACGAGGACGGGATGGCATCCGACGGCGGGGGGAAGCCGGTGAGGAAGGACCCGAGGGCTGGGATCGGATCTGACGGAGAATCGGATGGCCAAGGTGGAGCACAGGTCTACGACGATGAAGCGGATGAGGAGGAAGATGAGATGGAGGAGTACTACGATGAGGAAGAGGAATATGGTGAAATGGATGAGGAATTGGAAATGGAAGATGAAGTCGTGGAAGAGGGAGGACATCGTGCTGCCTCGGTAAAGGAGGAGGGTATTAAGGACGTACGGCAGTCCCTGGAATATGAGGGCCAGGGAGATGGTGACCGGAGATCCAGTGGGAACGCAATGGAACACCCGGACGAGAATCAGGTGGAAGATGAGGAGGAGAAGAAGAAGGAGAATGAGCCGTATGCTGTGCCCACTGCTGGGGCTTTCTACATGCATGATGACCGATTCCAGGACAATGGCAGGGGACGACGCAGGTTATACCATTTGATTTCTCTTTTCTGCTTTGATAGTGCTAGATGCTAGAAGAGGTGCATGTTGCCTGTCCCTTTAGTTGCTTCAGTTGCTTTGACTCTAATTGGTGTTTTATTCTAGTAATCTTCTCTAAATTACTTCTTATATAATATGCACCACATATGAAACCCAGAATAGTAGTCCTTGTTTAGACTTCATTTAGTCACGGATTTCATATATTTGAATGAATGGAATATGGATCCTATAGGGGTTGCAATAATTGTAAACTTTAAGTGCCATCTGATCTTTTTTAATGGTTGAGGATGATTTAGTTTGTGGATGATCCTGGTGGCATTCATTATAGCTACTAGTTTTATTTGAAGCAGTGTGTCTGTGTGCAATCACATGCTTGCCAACATTTACACAGATTGCTGAAGTAGCATTCGCAGCTTGTTATGGCAATCCATATTGTACTAGGAGAAAATCAATAAAAATTATAGCTCAGTTATGATCTTGAAAAAAGTTTAGTTCTTTAATGTTATGCAAAATTTGTTACTATTTTCTTTCATGTTTATGTTTGCTTATTTATTATTGAACATTGGGTCTTCATTTTCGGTTGTGGCAATTTTTGAGTTTTGAGATCTCTATACCTCATAAACAAAGCATACCTTTTTTGGAGTCATTTTTTGGCAAGAACTATGCACTTAATTTTTGTACCTTTCTACCTCTCCTGTTTCGCATTTTTGTATTCTCAAAAAGGAAACAGGTCTTCATCAAGAGCCTTTTGCAACCACTATCTTCTCCTTAGCATTTTTTTTCCCCTTTTATGTTACAGGTATAACACTCGATTTGTCTCCTTATGAAGTATTTCATTATTTGATAAATGTCCAGGCGTATGTTTGGTGGGCGGAAGTTGTGGGATCCTAAGGATGAACGTGCCTGGGTGCATGATAGATTTGAAGAGATGAATCTGCAAGATGCACAATACGATGAGGTATGCTGCAATAGAGTTTTTCTCTGACATAGTAGTAATTTTCATTTCATTCAACCATTTATCATGTAATGCTTTGTGCATTTTGTATTCATGAGTTCTTTATCTGTGCACACATTAAGTGTGAACGATATATACATGTGTCTGGTCCAGGAAAGAATGAGATCCAGGGGCCGTTTTAGAGGTCGAGGTGGTGGCAAAAGTCGGGGTGCTAGTCGTGGTTATGGTAGAGGCAGCAGACATCGCGATTACAGTGATGTTGTCAACAGTCAAAACCGTACCTCGAGGACTGTAAGAGGAAGAGGACCTAGGCGCTATGAAGCTCTTCCAAAGAACAATAGAGACATTCCTGCCAGTCGACAGAAACAGTTAGTGATGGCACTCAGTTTGCTTTATTCTTCATCAAAGTGTCCCTATTGTGGATTTATTGGAAGTGTGATGGTATATTTCTACTTGCATTTCTTTTGTCTAGATCACCTGCAAAACCTCAAGAGCCAACAACGAGTGCTAGTACAAGGAAACAATCCTCTCAAACTGCAAATGTGGAGTTGGACCCTGTTGTTCCTCAAAAGCATTCTTTTGCTTCAAGCCTAAATTCTGCTTCTCCCCCTTTTTACCCTTCTGGATCATCCAATTCCAACCAAGACATCTTGTTGATGCAGAAAAGAGATGCACAAGCTGGAATTATTAACGATAGCCTCTCCTATTCAATGCATACGGAAGAGAATTCTCAGTCATCTCAGTCTAGCACATTGCTGAGAGGAAAGACAGTTGTTGATTCTGTTGGCCATGATAGGTTGTATATGAGCGATTCCCACCGATCAGTTGTTGGAAAAACTTTGGCTAGTGTTCATTTGCAGCCTTCGGGGTTTTATCCATCACCTGATAATGCTGATATTTCATCCAGCTCCAGGGTCCAAGGAACAGGTATTAACACTGCTGGACCACCAAATAATCAATCTGCTTCTGCTGTTAACCATGTTGGAAGAGTTTCTGCACATACCCAGGCTCCAAATGTTCAGCCGAGCCCAGCTCAAACTTCTTTTCAACCTGCTGTACGGGTTCCTGCTCAGCAATTCATCCACCGTTCTGTCAGTGGAAATCAAACTTCATCTTCATCTCCACCTCCAGCAGGAAATTCATCTGAAGTTGGAGATGTTGATTCACCTCCAGGTTCAGGTAAATCCAGAACTTCAGTGGTTGGGAAGGGCAAAATTAACAATCAAGGAACTGGAAGAAGTTCGTTCATTTATAGTGGAGGCCAAGTTCTTGGAGCGACTGGGGCTATGGGCCTTGCCCATGGTGATCAAAACTTCCGCACTCCAGCACTCTTACCAGGTTTAACCAAGTTATATTCTCGTCTTTACTTAATATAACCCTAAACCTTTGCTCCAATCATTTTTTTTAAATTAGTATTGGTTCTAGCGTTTTGTAATTCGTCTATTTAGGTTCCAATAATAAGCTGTCTTGTTAAACATTGTTCAGGATAATGTGATGTAAACCTTGTTAAGATATATAGAGTTCCATTTGACTGAATTTTGTTGATTATTTCATAGTTATGCAATTTGGAGGCCAGCATCCTAGTGGCCTTGGAGTCCCTGCTGTTGGTATGGCACTTCCTGGATATGTTGCTCAACCGCAGCTTGGTTTTGGGAATTCTGAAATGACATGGTATGATTCTTTTGCTCTTATGTATAAAATATTTGGTCATTTATTTACACTATAGATGTTGATGTTCCTCACTCATCCTTTAGCTTAAGTTGGAGAAGCGGTTTCATGATTTAACTGTTTTCTCAACTAGTGTTGTCAAAAGTGCTAGGCACCAGAAGGTGCCAGTCCCAAAGTACTCGAGGCGCTCGCTCGAGCGAAGCGAGGCGCTCATGAATATTATAATTTTAAAATTATATATCATGATTAATAAAAATAAACAAACCTAAAATAACAGTTCGAAGTTGCATTCATTTAAAGTACCAAACTACATTGTTCATATTTAATAACAAAAATGATACAATAAAAACAAGATTAACATCGAAGATCATTAAAATCTAGTTCATCATCTTTAATCTTATCACCATATTCCTTTTCTTCCTTTTGTAGGTGATTTATATTCCTCTTCTTCCTCCTCTTCCATAATTGCAAGCGATGAGCTTGAGGCTTTTGCATTCATCTTTGCTTTCGTGAGTTGTCTTGTGTATGCCTTTATTTCTCCAACGCTTGAAGCTCTTGCTACATCTTCCCATGTCAAAGTATCATCATCAGAAACAAGATTATCTTCAGTATTTTCCAAATTTGCACCCATTTTCCCCACCAATTATTCATTTGAATCATCTATATACTTCAATAAAATCGGATCAATCTTGTCTCACGAATTATAGCGAGCTTTTAACTCTTGATTATATTTGATGTACACAAGTTTATATAATCATTGATACTCCAACCGATTTCTTGTCTTTGTATGAATCTATCATATACAAATTAAAGATTCATTTAGTTACATCAATATATAAAAAAAATAAATTAGTTAAATTAAAATGTTCTTATATATTTACATTTCTCGAAAACACTCTAATTTTGCTCGCAACCTATGATGCTACAAGTTAAACCCAGAATTTTCATGGCTAATTGTTGCATATTTGGTCTATTATTTTCAAATAAGCCTCACCACTCTTGCAAATTTAAATTCAACTATTAATAATAACATATCGAAAAAACTTTCATAATGTTAATCATATGAAATTACAAATACCTGGAGACTTAGTAGCCCTTGATCGAATTGCCATAGGAATTCCAAACATTCCCTCAGCATTCTTATGTAAGATATGTCATATATGATCTTGTCTTAAACTTCATTGCTAATAACTAATCTTGCAATGACTCATATAACCTAGATGTAACCTCTGTATCAAACTCAATCGAAGGGTTCTTATAAAAGAATTTTTAGTTTAAATAATATCCTACTGCATGTAGTGGATGATGAAGTTGATATTCTCATCTTCTATCAATGATTACAAAGATATCCTTTTTTTTTTTTTCCATCAAAAGAGTTTCAAATAGTTTCTTTGTCTCTATCCATAGCCTCAGAGATATATCACATTGTTGGCCTTTTCTTGTTATCTACGAGCCAAAGAATTCGAACAAGAGGGTCCATCACTTTTAGTGCACAAACCATATGATTCAAAAATGATCGCATCAAGATTATATCACTTGCCCCCTTGCTTGTTGTATTTTTGTCCATTTACTTGTAACCCATTTATTGGAGTTAAATATATTTCTAAGATTGTATTTTTGCTTATGAATACTCTACAATGTCAAGAATGAAATGACAAATCTTGTGACACTATACCTCACCAATTCCTTGTTGCTTGTGAATTCTCTCATCATGTTCAAAGCACCGATATCGATATGATTATACAAAAAACCTACAACAAAGATTATTTTCTCTAATGTATTCTTGATATTTGTAATCTTTTCAATATCCTCTAACATAAGATTGATATAATGTATCGCGCATAGAGTCCTATACAAGTGTGGTCTTTTTGCTTGTAATAATTTTCCTAAAAAAAGAAAATAAAATTAATAATTATTTGAAAACATAAAAATAACATAATTAAAATGTTCAAAGAAAAAAAATCATACTAGCTATAACATAGTATCTTCCATTGTCTGTTATCACCTAGACCACATTATGCTCTTTAATTTTCTCAACAAACATATCGAGTAATTCAAATATTTTTACTTCATATTTCATAAAAGAGGATGCATCAATTGATTTAACAAACATTGTTCCCAATGAACAATTGATGAAAAAATTAATTATGCTTCTTTGTCTTCTATCGGTCCATGTATCTGACATAATTTAACAAACATGTTTTGTCCATGCTCCCTTGTGTCCCTTCATTAAATAATTTGTGTATTACAACTTATTTTTCAAATGTGGAACTCTTAACTCATGGTCACTAGCAGGCTTCAGCTTATAACTATGTCTTCCAATTTCTTCAATCATATGCTTAAAATTATCTAAACGAGCTGAATTGAATGGAATAATTGCAATATATTGATGTGTTCTAAATCTTGCTTCCTTGTCACAAGCATCACGTATATTTGTTTGTCTTAATTTGACTCCTTATTGACTTTGTACTAATGTATTTGGTTCTTGAAATATATATAAATTCATTGGTCCTTTCCTTTGTGGAACTTTTGGCTTCTTAGCAACAATAATTTCTTTTCCTCTTCTATCTGATGCTCTCTTACCACTTTCATTTACCTCTTCCACATCATTAAATTCTTAAACTTCATCATCCTCAAGTAAATATCAATATGATTCAGTCTTTTGGTTTTTTTTCTCTTTCATGGATGCTTCTAACTCAAGTTCCACCTTTGCAGGACATATTTTGTATGTGGATGCATTTTTAGAATTTCTGACTTGATGTTGTTTGGCACGAAATATACCACCTTTTGTTGTCTTATCGCAAAACATATATATAACCAAGGATTGAAAAATCGTGTCGTACCGGAGTTTCGACATTCGCTCGGTATGGTACGGTATTGTATACCGAGCGGTATACCGTTCGGTATATATATATATATATAATTCGACGACATCGCTTCCTCTCTCCTAGGCGGGGGCGACGTCGCAGAAAAACTAGGTGACGTCGCCTCGGCGATGTTGCCTCTCTCTCTCTCTCTCTCTCTCTCTCTATATATATATATATATATATATATATATATTTGTATATAAAAGTAAAAAAAATCTTTCGGCTATGTTGCCGAGGCGACGCGACGTCGCCTTTTCCCGCTTGGGGAGATGTCGCATATTTATATAATATATATATTATAATATATATTATATATATAATACCGCTCCGTAGTGGGCGGTCCGTGTACCGGTCTGCTGACGGACCGGTACGTATTACCTGGTACGGGCTGTCACGAACGGTCGTTGCGCACTCACAACAACTCCGTCCAACGAACCGTTCGTCGCTCACACCTACATGTATAGCTGCTTGACAGCATGTTTTCTCTTGGTTTTGGGTTATTTTGCTTGTAAAAATGTAAGTTCGAACAAGCTACAGCGTTACAAAGCGATCGCTCACCGAACCGAGCAAAACAACCCCAAAACAGCCCAAAACAGCTCCGTTTTCGTGTGCCGCGGGCTGATTTCTGGAATCTGCCTCCGCTCACCAAAACGTCAGCCATCTCAGCCCCTTGGAACCCCCCGGGTGGCACAGGGCTGGATGGGGCTTCGGTATAGTACCGGGCGTTGAACACTCATTCGCAAGTTCGCACGTTGCCTTGACGGGAACTTGTTGTCGCGCCCGGGACTCGGTGAGCAGCTGTTTGTGGGCTTGCAGCTGTTTGTTCAACCTTCTAAAGCCCTTGTTTTCCCCCTCTCCCTCTTTTCTCTTGTGCACGCAAGGTGCTCGCTTAATTGCTTGTAAAGCTTCCCCTCTTTTTGTGAGACGTCGAGACTTGTCCGTCGCTCGTTCTTTCGAACTAATCAACTTTCTCTTTTACCGGTCCTTCGGGACCTGTGAGAGGTTGCAAGTGGGCTGATCTTTGCGGAGCAATATCGCAAGGGCGAAGCGTGACTTAGGCAACGCAATCTAAGTTCGCGTCTTGGCCGCAAGGGTGCCTCACGCCTTAAGCAATTCCAGCTAAGGCCGTGACATTGTGGTATCAGAGCGGGCAAGCACTTCGAGCGAGCAGCGAAGGAACTTCGCAACTTCGCCATGGTAAAGCATCGTGGCGAATCAAGCAAGACGGGGCAAGCCGGACCCTTGCCCCAAGCAGCCGCAGGTGGGCTGCATGTGCACACTCGCTCTCAGGCTGTTGGAGCCGCTCAAGAGGAGCGCGGCAGCGAACATGATGAGCGAGAGATTGGCTACTCTCTGCGAGCGGAGGAGGCACAATCTGGAGCGCCAACTGGGAAAAAGAGTCACAAGGAGAGACTCACAACGGCGGAAACCCGCTTGGATGTTCTTGAAGCGAGCATGGAGGAACTCTACCATGGCCAACAAAGGCTTGTTGGGGTAGAGAGCTCGTAAGAGGAAGCGGAGTCAAGGATCGACAAGGTCGAGGCCCTAGTCGACCGATTGTCTGATGACACCAAAGACTCTGTGCAACACTTACAGGATGTTGTGGCGAAACTCACTTCAAAGGTGGCCATGCTCACAAGAGCACTAAATGCGGGACGAAGCAACACCCGCGTTGCACCACCACAAAACTTGAGAGCACCCGAGCCTCATGGTTATGGAGGGGCCAGAGATGCCAAAGAGCTCGAGAATTTTCTTTTCGACATGGAACAATACTTTCGAGCTACGAGGCCCGATTCTGAAGATACCAAAGTTTCTATAGCAACAATGTATCTAAACGGAGATGCGAAACTTTGGTGGCGAACCCGTTGGGAGAAGATCCAACAAGGTCGGTGTCGGGTTGACATATGGGAGGACTTGAAGCGGGAGTTGAGAACTCAGTTCCTATCGGAGAACACAAAGTTCGTCGCAAGAAGGAAGTTGAGACAACTCCGCCAGAGTACCACCATTCGAGACTATGTGAAACAATTTTCTGCACTAATGCTGGACATACAGGACATGTCCAAGAAAGACAAGTTGTTCAGCTTCCTCGATGGTTTGAAGCCATGGGCTCAACAGGAACTAAATCAAAGGAATGTCACCGATGTGGTCGGGGCAATTGCTGTTGCAGAAAGGCTCACCGACTTTGTTTCCTCCGAAGACCCAAGGAGAAGGAAACAATCTTCAGGCAATCGCCCTCCAAAACATTCTCGAGGGAAGGAGCTCGGGGGCAAACAAAAGAAGAAGAGTTCCTACAAAGGGCCAAGCCCGAAAGGCAAGGCCCCGAAACCTGGCGGATGCTTCTTATGCGGAGGGCCACACATGGTGAGGGAGTGCCCACAAAAACAGGCACTCAATGCATTAACAACTTTCATCCACCCTCCCAAATCGGACAAGGGCAAGGTTGTCGCTCTTAGTTCGAGTAGTTCTGAAGCCAGCAGCGACGATGAGTAGTCGTAAGGACCCCGGATGGGAGCTATGCGTTTGTTGAACGCCATGCGGGGTCAAGTGGGGGAGAACAAGAAGACAAGGCAACAAAAAGCAGGAAGTAGCGAGCTAATGTATGTGGACATCAAGCTCAATGACCAAACAACTCGTGCAATGGTGGACACGGGCGCTACCCATAACTTTATAGCCGATCGAGAAGCAAAGCAACTTGGGTTAATCTTGGAGAAAAGCCCAAGTCGAATGAAGGCGGTGAACTCGGAGGCCAGGCGAATCTCTGGATTGGCAAAGGGAGTTCCCATCAAGATCGGAACATGGAGCGGGAACACCAACATGATGGCGGTGCCACTGGACGACTTCCAAGTAATTCTTGGAATGGAGTTCATGCACGCGGCGAAGTTGGTGCCTATGTCGTTCTTAAACTCCTTGTGTATGATGGGAGGCGACGATCCCTACGTGGTTCCTGTCTCTCGGAGAGGAACCAAGGAACTGCAACATATATCGGCGTTGCAACTAAAAAATGGGGTGCGAAAAGGTGAATTAACCTTCGTGGCTGCGATGAAGCTGGAGCCACTTGACGAGAATGTCATTCAAGAACCTGCTGTGGTGGCGAACGTCCTGAAAGAGTTCAATGACGTTATGCCACCCGAGTTGTCGAAGACTCTTCCACCACATCGTGGATCACAATATCGAGCTGGAGCCAGGAGTGAAGCCTCCAGCGAGACCACCCTACCGCATGCCCCCGCTAGAGTTGGCATAACTCAGGAAGCAGTTAGGTGAACTGCTAAGCGGTGGTCTCATCCGCAGCTCTAAAGCACCTTTCGGAGCTCCAGTTCTCTTCCAGAAGAAACAAGATGGGAGCCTCCGACTATGCGTCGATTACCGAGCCCTTAACAAAGTGACAGTGAAGAACAAGTATCCCAATCCGCTCATTGCGGACTTGTTCGACCAATTTGGCAAAGCCAAGTATTTCTCAAAACTCGACCTTCGGTCGGGGTATTGGCAGGTGCGCATTGCTGAAGGCGACGAAGCGAAGACTACCTGTGTGACCAGGTATGGAGCGTTCGAGTTCTTGGTGATGCCCTTCGGCTTAACCAACGCTCTGGCCACATTCTGCACTCTCATGAACCAGCTATTCAAGGAGTATTTTGATAAGTTCGTGGTCGTCTACTTGGACAATATCGTCGTCTACAGTCAGACGCTCGAGGAGCACATCAAACACCTTCGGAAAATTTTCAAGGTTCTCAGGGAGAACACTTTGTTCGTGAAAAGGGAGAAATGCTACTTTGCTCAAACTGAGATCTTATTCTTGGGGCATCGAATCGGTGATGGCTCTATTCGGATGGATAAGTCGAAGGTGTAAGCGGTTGCGGAATGGCGAACTCCAAAGAATGTGCCAGAGTTGAGATCCTTCCTTGGTTTCGTCAACTACAATCGACGCTTCATAGCGGGATATTCGAAGCGTGCAACTCCACTGACGGAGTTGCTGAAGAAGGAGCAGCCTTGAAAGTGGTCTGACAAATGTGAAATAGCATTCCAAGATCTGAAGGCTGCTGTTCTAGAAGAATCGGTGCTCAAATTGCCAGACTATGGAGAGCCCTTTGAAGTCCATACAAACGCTTCAGACTTCGCTATTGGAGGAGTACTCATGCAAGAGGGTCATCCGGTGGCCTACGAGAGCCGCAAACTCAATGAGACCGAGCGGCTGTATCCAGTGCATGAGAAGGAGATGACAGCAGTGATCCACTGTCTACGAGTTTGGCGACACTACCTCCTCGGGTCGTGATTTGTGCTGAGGACGGACAACATCGCCCTGAGCTATTTCCAAACTCAGAAGAAGCTCTCCCCAAAGAAGGCGCGATGGCAGGACTTCCTGGCTGAATTTGATATGGCAATGGAGTACAAGCCCGGGAAGGCGAATGTCGTGGTCGATGCGTTGAGTCGGAAAGTAGAACGCGTGAATGCCGTACAACTGGAGGGCAGAGGCCAAGCAAGTCAGTTGCACTCCAACTTCCTTTCCCGGATCAAGGATGGATTGTATAGTGACCCCCAGGCAGTCATCCTGATGCAGCTCATCAAAGAAGGCAAAGCCCGACGATTTTGGGTCCAAGAGGGACTCGTGTACATAAAAGGGAATAGAGTTTATGTTCCTCGGATGGACAATTTGAGGCGTGAACTCCTAAAAGAGTGTCACGATTCCCTTTGGGCTGGACACCCAGGTATTCACCGAACGTTGGCTCTCGTGGAGAGGGCCTTCTACTGGCCGAAGATGGGGATTGATGTGGAGGAATATGTTCGAACGTGCCTCACTTGCCAACAAGACAAGGCGGAACAACGGAAGCCGGTGGGACTTTTGGAGCCGTTGCCCGTACTAGAAAGGTCGTGGGAGAGCATTTCCTTAGACTTCATATTAAGCTTGCCACTTGTAGGGAGACTCGAGTCGATACTCGTGGTGGTCGATCGGTTTTCAAAGTATGCAACTTTCATTGCTGCTCCCCTACACCGTTCAACAGAAGAGGCGGCCAAGCTGATGATGAAGGATGTGGTGAAGTATTGGGGAGTCCCGCACAATATCATCAGTGATCGAGACGCTCGGTTCCTGGGACGATTCTGGACCGAGCTATTCAAATTGTTGTTGTCAAAGTTATACTTCTCCACAAGCCTCCACCCCCAGACGGATGGCCAGACTGAAAGGATAAACTCGCTCTTGGAGCAATATCTTCGGCACTACGTGAGTGCCAACCAACGAGATTGGGTGAAGTTGTTGGACATTGCCCAATTCTCCTACAACTTGCAGCGGAGCTCTGCGTCCAACAAGAGCCCCTTCGAGATTATTATAGGACAACAACCGTTAACTCCTCACACCATGGCGATTGGGTATACTGGGAGTAGTCCATCAGCTTACCACTTCGCAAAGGAGTGGCACCGAAATGCAGATATTGCGCGGGCTTACTTGGAGAAGGCGGCAAGAAGAATGAAGAAGTGGGCAGACTTGGGAAGGCGACCGCAAGAGTTCAAGGTCGGCGATTTGGTGTTGGTAAAACTCCAACCAGCATCACTCTAATTCTTCAGGAACAAAATCCACAAAGGATTAGTGCGCAAATATGAAGGGCCCTTCCCAATTATCAGCAGGATAGGCAACGTCTCCTACAAGTTGCAATTGCTAGCGTGGTTCAAAATTCACAACGTTCTTCACGCCAGCAACCTAAAAGCCTACTACTCGGATCCGCAAGATGCTTCCCGAAGTGTTCCAACTCGGCTACCTCCCACCACTGCCTCCTACGAGAAGCGAGTTGAAACCATTCTGGCGGACCGTAAGATAAAGCTACCTAATGGAGTCGAGCAGACAGAGTACTTGATGAAGTGGCGAAAGCTTCCCCGAACTGAAGCCAGTTAGGAGCCTAAAGACACCCTACGACATGAAGAAACAATCATCAACAACTACCAACAAGCGTCGACGAGGGCGTCGACAGTTTAAGTGGGGGAGAATGTCACGAACGGTCGTTGCGCACTCACAACAACTCCGTCCAACGAATTGTTCGTCGCTCACAACTACATGTACAGCTGCTTGATAGCATGTTTTCTCTTGGTTTTGGGTCATTTTGCTTGTAAAAATGTAAGTTCGAACAAGCTGCAGCGTTACAAAGCGACCGCTCACCGAACTGAGCAAAACAGCCCCAAAACAACCCAAAACAGCTCCGTTTTCGTGTGCCGCGGGCTGATTTCTGGAATCTGCCTCTGTTCACCAAAACGTCAGCCATCTCAGTCCCTTGGAACCCCCCGGGTGGCACAGGGCTGGATGGGGCTTCGGTATAGTACCGAGCGTTGAACACTCATTCGCAAGTTCGCACGTTGCCTTGACCGGAATTTGTTGTCGAGCTCGGGACTCGGTGAGCAGCTGTTTGTGGGCTTGCAGCTGTTCGTTCAACCTTCTAAAGCCCTTGTTTTCCCCCTCTCCCTCTTTTCTCTTGTGCACGCAAGGTGCTCGCTGAATTGCTCGTAAAGCTTCCCCTCTTTTCGCGAGACGTCAGGACTTGTCCGTCGCTCGTTCTTTCGAACTAATCAACTTTCTCTTTTACAGGTCCTTCGGGACCTGCGAGAGGTTGCAAGTGGGCTGATTTTTGCGGAGCAATATCGCAAGGGCGAAGCGTGACTTAGGCAACGCAAGCTAAGTTCGCGTCTTGGCCGCAAGGGTGCCTCACGTCTTAGGCAATTCCAGCTAAGGCCGTGACAGGGCGGTATTATTCGAAATTGTAATCCTTGCATGTAACAACATTAGGATTCTTTGGGTCCTTTAAATAATTGTACTTCCATGCAGGATCCTTTTTGGAGTTTCTCACTAATGATTCATTTGTAGTGCTGCCTACTGTAGCCATGATTCAAGATTTTAAAGCTGTAGTGACATTTCAAAACACTAAAAGGTAGCAACAATCTGATTACAAATACTAACAGAAAATTTACATGTTATATTAATTTAAATAGTAACATAGAAGGAGGTGGATGGCTATCGGTGACTGAAAAGATGTTGCCAATGATTGTTGGATAGGGGTGACTCTTGGATAGGGGAAGCTTTGACAGTAGGGGAAGAGGGAAAAGATGCTGCCGGTGATTGTTTGAGTCGGCTGAAGTCCTTGAATCTCTCTTTCAGTTTCATAAAGGGGTCAATCTGGATGAATAGCCCAGTGAATACCTGCTTCCACCAGCTGAAGGGGTATAAGCATTTGACCTAGTTCTTTTTTTTTTCTATTGATTCAGTCCTATAAGCAATAGCAGGGATGGCAACAGGCCATAGTCGATGAAGTCGTGGGAAGAAAAGGCAGCAATAAACAGATACATGGGTCGCATAGGGAGGGGAAGAGGGAAGAAGCAGCAATAAGGGTAGAGGGAAGAGGGATCGGGGAAGGGGAGCTACGGCAAGGCCGGGCCCCGGGGGGGTGGATGGATGGCTGTGGTGAACAGGGCAGAGGTAGGAGGGAGGAGAAAGAAAGATATATGCCGGGAGAAGAGGGGAAGAAACCACCACTATCGCCAGAGGAAGATGTTGCCATTGCCACTAGAGGAAGACATTGCCGTTGTCATTCGAGGAAGACGTTGCTGCCATCATTCGTCAATGCGAGGAAGTTTGCTGTCATGCAAAAACGTAGTGGGAAAGAGACAGTTCAATGTCAGGGCACGACTCGCGTGGGGTGTTGACAGCTTTGCGGTACCTGGTTCAATCGAACCAGTGTGTGATTTGGTTTGACTCAAGCTCAACCTGGCTTGAGTTAAACCAAGTGAGCGCCCGGCCCACCCAGCACTTGGGCCTAGGCGAGCGCCTGGGTCGTGCTTGAGTGAAGTCGCCCTCCTAGCCCAATAGGTGAGTGTTCGGGTCTTGCCTTGCCTAGGCGCCTAGGCCAGTGCCTGGGTGCCCAGTGACTTTACTGTTCTCAACATAAGATTCCTTTCTTTATTTAGTCTATTGGGTTCTTGCTGACTTTTAGGAGATGGCTGGTTATTATTGTTCAATTTGTGGCTATTACTTCTAATCGCGGTGGTATATAGGTGTAGCAACGGTTAATTTGCCTTTTCATTCCTTACTGTCTAGGGATCTGGTTTAACTCATAATTCTTATTTCTATTTTGATGGTCCAGTATGTTGTATTCTAGTTTTCATGAATGCAGCATACTGTGAAATTTCTCAACCTTCCAAATGTTTCATTGTGAAAACTGTGTCAACCAAGGTTCCATTTGATATATTAATCATTTTTGAACTTGTATAGATCTACATCATGTAGGCTATGTTTCTGAGCGTGGTGTTTACATTGTGCGGTTACATATCTAATCTTCCCCAACTAACCTGCCAAAGTGTTTATGGTACTATTACAGCCGAATCAAGTTGACATAGGGCTAAGGTTTTAGTTACTTTATGCATGATTCCATTTTGTAAATAATTTAAAATTTGGACTCTTTTGTTTCTTTAATGGTGAGAAATAGACTCGGTTTATTTGCGTAATTATTAGCCAGCTCGCTGCCTGTTCTCTCTGTGGAATAATCCTAAACAGATTTAAATATTGTTAAAAGAGGAGTTTTACTTGAGAGTGATTTAGAGTGGATACATACAGCTGTCTATCTTCGTGAATATGGCTATTTTTTTACCGAGGATCTGTTTGTGAAGGCATGCTTGCATGATTTTAATGAAAAGATAAACAAGTTTTTTGGCTGCAGATCCTCATCCTTGGTTCTCCTGCATGTTCTTCATTATTATCCTAATTTTCAACTTCTTGATACACTTCTATCTGGTATCTGCTTTAGAAAGTGATATGATATCAATTTTTTATCTACTTAATTAAAAATAGTCAGGCCATTATTTTTTAGTTTTAAGCCCTCCCTATCATTTTGCTACATCTGCAGATAGCAATGCATTACTATCATAAAGCACTAGATTTAGTAAATTATAGTTAGATACATACATTATTATCCTAATTTTCAACTTCTTGATACACTTCTATCTGGTATCTGCTTTAGAAAGTGATATGATATCAATTTTTTATCTACTTAATTAAAAATAGTCAGGCCATTATTTTTTAGTTTTAAGCCCTCCCTATCATTTTGCTACATCTGCAGATAGCAATGCATTACTATCATAAAGCACTAGATTTAGTAAATTATAGTTAGATACATACATTATTATCCTAATTTTCAACTTCTTGATACACTTCTATCTGGTATCTGCTTTAGAAAGTGATATGATATCAATTTTTTATCTACTTAATTAAAAATAGTCAGGCCATTATTTTTTAGTTTTAAGCCCTCCCTATCATTTTGCTACATCTGCAGATAGCAATGCATTACTATCATAAAGCACTAGATTTAGTAAATTATAGTTAGATACATACATTATTATCCTAATTTTCAACTTCTTGATACACTTCTATCTGGTATCTGCTTTAGAAAGTGATATGATATCAATTTTTTATCTACTTAATTAAAAATAGTCAGGCCATTATTTTTTAGTTTTAAGCCCTCCCTATCATTTTGCTACATCTGCAGATAGCAATGCATTACTATCATAAAGCACTAGATTTAGTAAATTATAGTTAGATACATACATTATATATATGGAGTGAAGCTAGGAACACTCTAACTAGTTGAAGGATTACATTAAGCACTAGATCTGGTAAACATAGTTAAAATTACATGTGTATATGTATGGATAAACTTATTGAACCCTTGTGTGTTGTGCTCGAGATCAATGATCTAGTTCCTAGACCAATACTACCAAACTTGACATATCATATCTGGAGTACCAGAAAAAAATTTTATTGTTATTATGATCTCCATGTCATATCATTCATCATGTGGTCAAGGATAAACAGATCTAGCTTTGAAATACAATGATAAGCTTGATTTATGGTCAAACATGTGTCCACATAAAATTCTATGATGCTTAGTTGGGGATCAGTGTGTTTGTTTACAAATTACATGGCCTACATAGTCTTAGGTAAACTAATTCTGTCTACATTATGTTTTGTTTTCCTAGATGCATTGTCAAGTAATCATCTGGACTTTGTTTACAAAGATTTAGGTACATATCTTCTGTTCAATGTTATTGGCTTTTCTTTCAAGTGATCCAGTCTTTATGTGATAGAATAGTGCAATTAGTTACTACTTGCACACTAGAGATGTGTAGTATGCTATGTCCATGTATTAGCTGATGTTATGTCATGGTCATTACAAATATCAATTTGGATCAATTATGAGCATTGAATATTGAACTTCAGTGATCATTGTTTTGTAGTTCAGTATGTACAAAATGGTACATTAGGTTAATCATGAATATTTTTGTGTATGATATATTTACTACATGATTCTTGTTACCACATTTTTTCTGAAATTTCCTTTTGATATGATCACTAGGGTGCCAGTATTGGCGGGTATGCCTGGGGCTCTAGGGGCATCTTATTGTCCACCCTACCTTGCTCTTGATGGAAACTATTATCGTCCTTCAGGACAGAACTCATCATCAGCTTCCTCCAAGTAAGAATGTAGTTATTATAGCTTTCTGTGAAAGAAAATTTTCTTCTGTTTGTCTCAAGACTCTCAATTGTTTCAGTGTGCTCTATATTCTGTTGTTTTCATGATGAGATGAATCTTGACCATGTTACAGTTGGTTTCTTCTAGAGAAAGAATTTTGCTAAGCAGGTAGAGGTGTCTCATAAATTACTGGAAGCTGAGGAAGGTATTTGTCATTTCATAAGACAAGGTAATTGTAGAAGAGGATTCCTTAGTTTTATAAAATTGAAAAGGACAAATAGAAAAAGGACATCAATTAGATTGATCTTTGTGTAGACCCCTGGGAAAAAGTGAGGCTTATGAGATCAACAAGAGGTGTAGATATGGAAATTTAGGAAAATTGATTTTGGTTCAACCGAAAGAGGTGTTGGCTCTTTTGGAAGAGATGGTTGGCTTGGCTTGAAACAAGGTAGCAATACCAAGTGGAGTTTGGTATGTTTTCTGATGTGAAATAAGAATAAAAATGTCTGCTTACTTGAATTATAATGATGCATTTATTATTATTTGTATAAATCAATGCTTGTTTTAGCTTCTGAAGGATAAAGATACTAATGTACATAAGGCTTCTGTATCAGTGAGGCAGTACTTATTGAAGAAGCAATACATGTTGATCCCAGTTATGTTAGAACGTCTGTGCCTTAACATGTTGGTATCTGGAAATGGAATTGATTATTTTATGTACAATATATGTGACAACATGTTCATCACGTGCAACATATACAATACATGTGAGCATTATATTGGATGGAAGCATCTAATGACTGATTATGATGCTTGGGTGACGATAGACTCTAGTATAGCATATTTATATCCATCTATTTCTGAACCTTTATGATATAACTCGGAAGGTTGTATTCAATGCAAGGGAGTGCATTGCAAGTGGTTGATCAGTAGAATGTACCAAAAACATTCATTCATTGTTTAATTCTCACCATACATCATATGCTGATAAGATATAAGTTTTGACTATGCATTTTTATTGTATTAGTAACATGGTTACACCATGATGATACTATAAGTATTGGCATCATCATATTTCTTTTGATTTTGTGATAACTAAGCATATCAATAAAGTTAGAAGCTTATATTTTGTGTAAACAATGAAGCTACAATTTCTTCAATAATGACTTAATGAAAGAGCTTTTTTTTCCCTCACAGATCTCTTGTATTAGTATCTGCCCAATATATCCAAGACTTGAGACATTACTTATTCCCTTTCTAACTTAGCATAGGTGTGGCTATTTGAAAGCTTCTTCGAACAAACATAAATGCATAGATCTGATCTTACCAGTTGTTCAAGAAACTACTCTTAAGCGTCTCTCCTGTGAATTGCTATGCCCATGATGCTTTTGGAGATTAGTTGAATGTGCAATTCTTGTTTTATCTTCTATTGGTGATTGTACCTACTGGGCACCTTGGTTTTGTAGCTTATTGTGATACTTCAGCAACCTAATTGGTCATTCCTTTGATGCAGAGAAACCACCACAAGCAAACCTGGTACTCATATGTCTCAGTCTGGTAGACTCTATCAGCACATGCATCTTTTTTGTGTTTAAACTTTAAAAGATGATTGATGTAGTCTCTTGTGCTGTTATATTATGTTTAAGGAATTGATTCTCTTTATCTCGCAGATCCTGTAATTGATGAAGCTGGGCGGCGCCAGAATAAGCCTCGTAGGCAAGTCAAAGTCTTGTTTCATCACATTTAATGCCCTTTTGTCATCATATATTCTGATTTTATGGTTACCTCAGCAGATATTCTGAGATGAACTTTGGCCAGTGAACCGACATTTCGTCTAGCATTTTGGAATAAGCAGGTTAAGGTCAGTGTGACAGATGCTTATCTGCTAATGAGGGCCTTGCTTGACCAGCCTTAAATAATCTGTGATGCGTATTTATTCTGCAGGCCTTTATTCAAGCCCTCTGTGGTCGTCAGCTTCTGATCTGGAGCACTATGGGCTGATTATTGTCTCAAGATCGATTAGGTAATTTTTTCTTGTGTCATCAAGCACCTGAAGTTTCTGCTACTGACCACTTAATATTGATCAAGTTTTCCAAGTCACACAATCATGCTCTAACTTTGCTTTTCTTCATTGAACATGTTATTGAGGTTTGCATGAATCCAATTACCATGTACTTTGCCAATGGTAGAAGCTATTAGCTTCTGTTTGTTTAGATATGTTAGCTGTTTCGCTAGTCGCTTCAAATGCAAGATAGAGAATAGGGATCATTCTAGGTCTGGGATGGAATTCAAAAAAATATTTCTGAAAATTAATATTTTATAAAGAAAATTGCAAATGAATGAGAAAAGAAGCAAAATCCTATCTACTAAAGATTTTTTTATGCAGTCATAGTTTTTTAAATGACTATTAAAAGTACCCTGAGAGGGATTAATTACAGAAGTAAGCATTTTTATTGGCAGGAGTATTTCAGTGTTTAGGATAATGTTGATGTGAGAAAAGAGGTTAAAGCAGCCGTTAAGAGACGTAGTTGTTTTATCTATGATGCGCTCCCATTTTTATTTGCTTGCCATAACTTTGTTGCATTGACTTCTTAAATTTTATCAAGCATCATTTGTTAATCTTTGGTAAGGCATTAATCCAGGCATTCTTATGGCAGTATTAAGTGCATCATTCTCTGATTTTCCTGTTTAAGCCACATAAGTTGTATCAAGTTATGGAAGTAACAAACCAAACACAGATTTTAAGAATACTTGTCATATTAGTGTTGAACACTTGTATTTGATCTCAAACTTGTTCTATGTATATTAGGCTAGGTTCATCGGGGATAGCCCAAAAAATTGTTGTCATTAACCCAAGATATATTTATGTTGGTTAAATAAAGGACATGTTCCTTGCAATGCCTTTTTTAAGACTTTCCATATAAGCCAAACTATTTTATTTTTACAATTTTTAAAAATCACATTTTTACCACTTCACATGATCGATATCTTGTGATCCCTTCTCTTCACTCTAGCACACAAACCGCTGGCAAAATTTCTGAATCCCCATCTCTTTCCTTGATCCTTTTTCATGGGAGGTCTTCTGGACCTTTCATCAGATCGCTTGCAAGTTGAACCTTTGCTTCGGCTTTAAAGTGATCCCTTCTCTTCACTCTATCACAGAAACCACTAGTAAAATTTTTGAATCCCCATCTCTTTCCTTGATTCTTTTTTGTGGGAGCTCTTCTGAACCTTTCATCAGATCCCTTGCGAGTTGAACCTTCACTTCGGCTTTAAAGCTCTGGTTGCACCTCTGATGCTAATCATCTCACACACTCACTTGAGTGCCCATTGGGACAAAATTTATCCTCTTTGTCCTCAAGCGATGCTTTCACGAGTTAACCGAAAGTGTTTTGTCTTTTTTCCCCTTTCCTTTTAAGCAGATACATCAAATGTATATTCAAATGTGTCCCTCTATTTCTGATGCCTACCCATATTGGATGTGTCCGACATGGTGGGACATTAATTTCACCTGATATGTGCTTCATAGTTCAGAAAATTTATGTATCTATATCGGTGACATTTACTTATGTAAAGTTATGGTTTATTTGTCAAAGATGAGGTATATATGGTATGGGATGATTTCAAGGGACCTATAGGTGACTTGGTTAGTCATTGTAAGTTCTCGACTAATGGTGCAAGAAGAGATAGCAAGTGACATAAGAAAAACTCTACAAGAAACATTTAAGAGGCATCTGACTTATTTGAAGTAGAGGTTTTGTCCTATGCAGAGCTCAATGATGGGGGGAGAAAAATCTACGTAATCGACTCCAAATAGTTGTAATGTCAAGGTTTGTTATATGATGTATATTGTCCAACATATTGTACATTGTTGTGCATATTATCTTCATTAGACCCTTGGCCGGGTTAAATATTAACAATTTGGTATTTTGGGCCTCTCCAGTCGTGTGGATGTGAGATGCTTGATGTGTATATGGAATCAGTGTCATCATGAATTGTTGTTATTAAAGAGTGGTTCTTATGCTTGTTTACATATATGATCATTAATTGTTTAAATCATGTGCAAAGATTCTTACTAAAAATTCATGACGGTACAATACAATTATGCTTACTGATTTCTGTGTCTATTTCATGTGATATAATGCATTTCCAAGACTTTGTGCTTGTCTGTTGCAAAGGTATCATCTCTACCTCTGTGCCTCGCATGAAGCTAACTGACTTGACCACATAAGGTTTGTCAAGTGAACATTTTAGGTTTTGCATGTCCATCAAACTACCTTTTATCATGTTAGTTGTTTGTGGTTTGAATTGACCCTATGCAGATTTCTTATGGAATGCTGTTTGAGGAAGTTGAACTGATGCTATGGGTTCAGGAGTTTTGACTGTTGTACAACTTGCTTAGCTCTTGTGTCCTTATTTTATCACCTAGCATTAGAAAATTCTATTGATGGATGTATTTATCTCCGAAAGTGGATTTTTTGTTACTTGCTAAACTGCTATTGTCACTCATATTTCATCTCTGTTATTTGATTATTCTTTTAGTTGATGAATTCTACACTGTGACTGCAATATACACACACTTTTATTTCTCACACAAATGAATAATAAATGGAACAAAGAGATGATATAAAAGACATTTTTGTTATGCAAAGATGGAAATATCTCTGCTTTTGGAAATATCACCATTTGGTCCTTTGACAAAGTGCCCATGTTAATATTTAATCAGTGTTCACTGCATTTACTTGGGTAATTAAGGGTGACTTTTTATCTTTCTTTTTAATTTATCTATTGTTTCCTTGCATGATCCTAACCTACGCTGGCCAATTGTTTCGTTTCTTGGATTATGCAAGCAGAAGTAAGTTTTATGGTAAGACATGACTGTTTCAATTGTAATCTCTGCAGCTATGTATCACCTGCGCTTGCTGTTATGGTGTGTGAGTAAGACCGTTGGCAGCAGGGCCGATGGCATTCTTGTGTTTGAAACTGTGGTGAGACAATTCTGCTGTGAAAGGTTCTGTATTTGGTTGGTCTCACTCACTACTATGATTCGGCTGATATGGTTCCTTCTCTGGCTGCAGGTTTCTTTTTTTTTCTTTGGCTAAGACGTGGTGGAAGCACGTCGGAAATGGTAGCGAGCTTATTATTTCGTAATAGATAGATAGATAGATAGATAGATAGATAGACAGATCTGCAGTTGATGTTTTTGACCTTCCCCGAGTGTGATTTCCCGTCCAAGTGTTTTTCGTCTGGTTGGGTCTGGACCGGACTGTGTGTGCCCCTTTGGAGTCAAAAGAAAAAGAAAAACACGCTTTGACCTGCCGTATCCTATATTCTTAATATGACTACTTGTGTTCGATTGAAGAATTTGGCTTTCAGCTTTTGTGCTTTTATCGTCTTTTGCTCGCCACCCTTATTTGCGTGGACTTGGTTTTATGCTCTGCTCCTCTGTGTGATGAATAGTTATAAATCCTTTTGAATATATAAATACAAACCCAAACCCTTATAGTGCCGGTGCTTAGAGCAAGTACTTGAGTGGAATCCAATGATTAACTGGATTCTTCGTGGAATGAATGGGGTCAAGAGATCTGTCGTTGATGGCTGGATTACAACAACTTGGATTTTCATGATGATATCGGGAGGAGAAGAAATCCAATTAGCAGCGGATGGTGATAACTGAGTCAGGCGCACATGCTTAAAAAGATGGGAGGGGAATGTGTGACCACAGCCAGTGGGTTTGGCCACAAGTAAAGCACCCAATACTAGTGGGTTGTTGGAGCGCTCTCTTTTCCGCCGCTAAAGTTTCGATTTTTTTACCGGAAAGCGAAGCCGCCGCAGAGTCCAAATAGGTTTGGTTTGGTTTGGTTGGGTTCGATCCCCAAAAGAGAGAACTTTGTGGACTGGATGAGACTTCCTCCAATTAATAATAATATATTTCTGCGTTCGCATCGCGTGACTGTTCGGCGCGTTGCATGATCGGCACTACACCAGCCACCACATTCAGTCATTTTCTCTCTCTCTCTCTCTCTCTCTCTCTCTATATATATATATATATATATATAGGGTCAAACGCTCCCTCTAATTGTATTTACCATACCAACTACGTTGCCGGTGCGTCACACCACACTGCAGCAGAACACTACTTTTCTAGAGGATATAGTTGCATCAAAGTGCATCCACATCGATGCCATAAGAACACTTCTTTTATATATATATATATATATATATTAGAAACAGGGGATGAGACCACTATAAAATTTAAACAGCCCCATCCATAATGACTGCATTTGTTTTTTTTACCATTCTGTTGAAAGGCTTGAATGACCGCCAACAAACCAGTCAAAGCTGCATGTTGGACAGATAACCATTAGTTTAATCCATAGTGAATTTTAATAATTCTAATCCACTTTAATCTTAATATTTCTCTCTTTTAACCTAAATCTAAATCTAAAAAAAGGGGCAAGGTGGCTAAAAAAAGATTGAAAACTACATCAAACGTGATTCAAAAAAAGGAAGATAGAAAGGGCAAAAATATACGAGAAAAAAAAGGTAAAAAGATAAGGATAACACTGTTTCTCAATCATCCAAGCAATGTTATCACCTCAAGTTATATCAGATTTACAATGAACTCTTGTTGTGATTATACTAGGAGATTTTATGCACAGTGATATAATTCTTATATCATAGTTATTCTCTTGTGATTGTTGCTTGTGTTTTTGGTAGGAGACTTTGAGATTTGTATATTCATTATTTTTATAGTAGATTTTTTTTGGTTTGTTTCATAGTTTTTACCTTTCACATTGGAGTAATTTTCTATATAAATCTTATATTCTATTTAATTATAATTTTATTTAATTTTACTGTATGCTATGATCTATTTATATTTGTTCATATATAAAATTACTTCTTGTACTGCAGACACTCCTCCAGTGAGAAAAGATGAAAAAATAAAAAATATCGATTAATTTTGTTGGACATGCGATCGCTCGAAACGTGTGGGATATGACTCAAAAGAAAAGAGAGAAACACTTGGTTAATTGTGTTGGATATGCGATCGCTCAAAAGAGAGAGGCTTCAGTGGAGTCTGTGTGTATGGTAGCGACACTTCAAAGCCGACTCATTCACACCTTCTCTCACCCACCAACCCAGAATGGCCCGACACTAGGATTATATATACCGAGGCACGCATCCCCATGCCCTCGCCAGCCTCACCGGTGCAGCGGCTACAGCAACCATGAGCTTCTGCGTGAGCAAACAGGCCCCGGAGCTCGTGGCCCCCGGAGTGCCCACGCCGTCCGGCCGCCTCCCTCTCTCCTCCATGGACAGCACGGCGGTGGTCAGGATCCTGGTGGACCTGGTTCTCGTCTTCAAGCATGGCCTGGAGCCGGCAAAGACCATCAAGGCGGCGCTGTCCAGGGCTCTCGTCCCTTACTACCCCGTCGCCGGCCGCATCGTCGAGCCGAGCCCCGGCGAGCCCGAAGTCGCCTGCACCGGCGATGGCGTGTGGTTCGTGGAGGCCTCCACCGACTGCAGTCTTGAAGGTGTCAACAACCTGGAGCGCCCCCTCGTACTGCGCAAGGAGGAGCTCCTCCCATTTGCTCCCCTTCAAGTGAACGTGGAGGATTTGATCTTTATGATGCAGGTACGTGGTAACCTAAGCTTTTCCTTCTCATGTCTCAACAATTCTCTACACCAATAGTAATTGAGATCGAGTCGGAAGCAGAAGAAACAGTATGCTGAATTAGTTGTTTACCATCGATCATCGATCATCGACCAGGCGCCCTCCCTCGGTGGATGGCCCGTGAACATGAGGTATAAAGCGGAATAATATTTGTACATGAACAAATACTAGCAGGTCATAATATGCAGCGGAATTAAATGAAATCACAATCAAATAGAACACCAAGATATACGTGGAAAACCCCTCCAATGTGAAGGATAAAAACCATGAGGTAAATTAGAGATAATTCACTATGAGAATAATGAATATACAAATCTCAATCTCTTGCCCTAAACCCTAGCAACAATCACAAGAGAGTAACTGGGATACAAGGATCACGTCACTGTCCACAATATCTAAAACCTCCCTAAGTAATCACAACAAGAGTCTACTGTAAATTTTTGATCTAACTTGAGATGAGAACACTACTATATGATTGAGAACAATCTCTCTACGTTGTCTTTATTTTCTTTCCTTTTTTTCTAGTATTTTTCTATCTTTTTCTTCTCCTCTTTACTGCTACGAAGATCATCACGTTGATGTTATTTTCTGTCCAAAAAAACATAGCCATCATACCCTTTATATTGATCTAGGGTTAGATTAAGAGGAGATATGAACTATAAACTGATAAAACTCATCATGGACTGAACCCACTTTAGACTGTCAGCCCAACATTTGTTTGGGTCATAAAGCATTTACCAACATACGTATGCATGGTCTTTTGCGTATTGCCAAGTATCATAGGTTTATTTTCCAGATGCAAGGGAACCACGCCACCGATCCCTGCTTCGCACGTAGTTTCATGGCAATCAAGAGGGTGGGTTGAGGCGTGTACTGCGGGCGACACATGTAGCAGCAGCAGCAGCATCTCTATATGCTTTTCCCTTCTTTTATGGGTGCAAAAAATCTTTAGTTTATCTTCGTATATGATAGACATGACTGAAATGAAACGACGAAGAAAAGAAACAAATAGAATGCGATATATGTTCGTCATTCTGAGGGTGAGGTTGCGATCGTGACTGCCATAGATTCTCCGACTCTGTGCAGGTCACAACCTTCAGCTGCGGCGGGTTCGCAGTGGGCATCAGATTCAGCCACACAGTGTTCGACGGCCTCGGAGCCGCCCAGTTCCTGAAAGCTGTGGCTGAGATCGCAAGAGGCCATTCTCGTCTTGTCGTCGAGCCGGTTTGGTGCAGAGAAGTCATCCCCAGTCCGCCCAAGCAATCGCGGGGGCACCCACCGTCCCTCGCCTTCTTCCGCTTCGAGACCGCCGTGTTCGACGTCTCGCTGGACCACATCAACGCGGTGAAGAACCAGTTCTCGCGAGAGAGGGGCCACAAGTGCTCCACGTTCGACGTGGTCACGGCCATGGTCTGGCAGTGCCGGACGCGGGGGATAGGCCTGGAGCCCCACGTCGACGTGCACCTCGGCTTCGCGGCCAACACCCGTCACCTGCTGCGCCAGCTGCTGCCGCAGGAAGGCTTCTACGGCAACTGCGTGTACCCCATGGAGGTCAAGGCGAGGAGTGGAACCGTGGCCGGTTCTTCGCTGGTGGAGGTGATGGAGCTGATAAGGGACGCCAAGGAGAGGATGTCGGCCAAGTTCTTGGCATGGATGATGGGGGAGTCGGGGGAGGACCCGTACAAGGTGCCGATGGAGTACGGGACGGTGGTGGTGTCGGATTGGAGCCGGGTGGGGTTCGCGGAAGTGGACTACGGGTGGGGAGACCCGATCCATGTGTCTCCCTTGAATGATGACAGTAACTTCATCGCCTCCTGCATCTACCTGCAGCCGTCGAAGCCGAAGCAGGGCGTGAGGTTGATGACGCGGTGCGTCCAACGGGCCCATCTCTCCGCCTTCAGCCAAGAGATGATGGAGTTTGTCCACAAGTAGGACACACATACATCTGTCTCTCGCTCTCAGTGTGTTTTACATGCATTTCGGACCGTTCTGATGCCATAAACATTTGCATCAACTCGTCGAGCTTGGCTTTCTCACGTCACCTCTACCGCTCGTAATACACTCTGCTCGAAGGTCAAGAAACGAAACAGGTGGCGAGGCATGCGTCTTCAACAGTAATATGTTTCCCAGTAACAAACGGCACATCATTTGTATCACGTGGGGGAAAATGGAGGGTCACAGGCAAGTCTATGAATTATAATTTGGATCATTACCTGCAGCAACAGACTGCTACTCGATCGTACAAGCTCGGCAGAGATAACGGTGCCCCCTCAGAAGATGTACATGCACGCCACCGCAGTTAGCAGTGTCGTCAACAGTACGGACACAGCATTAACGGCGTTATTGTCCAGCACGTCCGTTCCTGAGATCTTGATCACGGTCGGTGCCCGTTTGCCGACCACCTTGCAAGTCCAATTGCATGTTAGAATAATTATTATTATTATTACTACAACAATAATAATAATAATAATAATAATAATAATTATTATTATTATTATTATTATTATTATTATTATTATTATTATTATTACAACAATAACAATAACAACAACAACAATCAGACTATAATAATAATTATTTTTTTCTTTTCTTTTTGCACATAATAATAATAATAATAATAATAATAATAATAATAATAATAGGTTTGACAGATGGATCACTGTGTCTACGTGCAAAAAGAAAAGAAAAGAAAAGAAAAAACTAGGTTTTTGGTTGTTCCATTTTGGGATTTAGGTTAACCATACCATGGGCAAATAACGTTAAAGAAATGCGTGGAAATAATAAGAAAACTATAAGGCGATATTGGTGGTCTACCTTTTTCCGAACCGTGCAGTATCCACTGAACTGAAGAGTTGCACCCAGTAATGAATCGATCAGGCTACCACCCAGCCCGGCTGCTGCAGCGATTGGTATCGCCAACAGCTGATTCAAGGCCGCATCAGTAGCACATTCAGCTGTGAGTAGTCCCACAATGACACAAGTAAGCCCGATAAGTAAACCAGCTGCTGTGGCTGCCACAAGTCCCTGCACACTGACTGCACCGTTTGTACCTTTGCGGACGGTCTGTGCAGATGAAAACAACGAAGAGGAGATGGTCATCGTTTCAGGACTAACACTCGACAAGCATACAATCTTTAACATACATCTGAAAGAAGAAAAAAAAGAGAGGATCGGAGCATAATTGACTGCATCATCTGGTAACTCTCAAGAACTAAATTGCATAGGTGAAACAGCCATGAAGAGAGAATTAACAAACAGGTTTCACAGCTTTCACATGGGATTTTAACTTGGAAACGGTCATGCTTCTTCCACCTGAAACCTATCCGCAATACTTGACATTTTTCTATGGTCTATCTGGCGGGTTTCGAAGCAAGATCATTTCCAAATGATACTAATATGACTAATCGATGATATAAAAAATAACAGTGAGATCAAATAACAAGATATGCAGATTGGTCCTTTCTCATGTATCAGGGGACTAGCAGTTGTTGCTGTGCAGGAAGGAAAAAAATATCCAGAAAAGTTAACAGTCAGCCATACATAAATGTCAAAGCAAGTAACTGAATCATTCCCTTCAACTTTGATGATTCACCATCGCAAGGGAATGACTAGTTTCTTTGTGATAAAAGCAAACAGAAGCTTGCATAGCAATCAATCAGCATATACATATAGAAGAGGTCTCTTCTTGTTTTGCAAATGAAACTATTGGACACATGTTTGGGCTTTTTTTTAATGAAGCAGCTCTAAAAATGGAATTCTCTGCACTTGTATCTTTTTCCTTGGTTCTTAAGCAAGACAGTTAAAAAGGACCTTTGAGACAAACACTCTATAGTCCACGATAAATCATAGTGTTGAAAAACAATAGAATTAGACCAGTTTAGTTTGATTAATGCAAAAAAAAAAAAAAAGGGTTAAGGTCAATTTTAGCCCCTGCGGTTTTGGTCATGGACCTCTTAAGCCCTTATGGTTTACTCATGTCTAAAATAACCCCTACATTTTCAAAAAGTTAACATATAAGCCCCTCCCGTCAAGTTTGAGTTAACAGATGTTAGAGTCTGCTTACGTAACATGCTGACTCATAATAAATCATTAATATATTAAGGCCTATTTTAACCCTTATGGTTTTGACCATAGAACTCTTAAGCATTTATAATTTACTCATGTCTAAAATAATACTTACATTTTCAAAAACATAATATATAAGCTCCTCCCGTCAAGTTTGAATTAGTAGACGTTAGAATCTGCTTATGTGGCATACTGACTTACAATAAACCATTAATATAATGACATATATAATTAAATTTGTTTTTTAAATAAGACCTACATCATTGGCGGGAGGATGCGCCGTTGTGGAAACGACCACCACCAGCAGCACCGAGCCGTTACTGCCTGGTAGGGCATCGTACGCCCACGGCCTCTCCCGCGCTGATGACAAGCTTAGGAGCTTCCGGTCTTACCTCAGGTGAATGTGTGTCGACTAGTCCGATGTTAGGTATGCAATGGTCTCCTAGTCCCTCTTTCTCTTATTGGGCGTTTTCGTCCCCATCGCCTCCCACTTCATCCTCTCCTATGCCCCCACCCACACCAACAACATGGTGGTCCACTTCTCTCACCTTCGCCTCCGGCCTCTCCTACCTTTGCCTCTCCGCCTTCGTCCACCGCTACGGCCTCCGCCGCTTCCTCAATAAGCTGGTCGGGGAGAGCGAGCGAGTGTAGGAGGGCTACATGGACCAACTCAACTACTCCTTCCACCTGCTCTCTATCTTCGTAATGTCGTGCTTCACGGGGAAGGTGGCTTACACGGTATGGTGGTACTCGTCGGGATCGAAGCGGGTGTCGTTCGTGGTGACGGGTGGCATTGTGGTGGGCGACGTGGTGGCATACACCCTGGAGTTGGCGAGCTAGATATATCGGATGTCACTCGCCAACTCCAAAGCGCATGCCACCACGACGTTGCCCATCACCGCGAACGGCACCCGCTTCGATCTTGACAAGTACCACCATACCTTGTAAGCCACCTCCCTTGCAAAGAAGCCGGAGGCGAAGGTGAGGGAGAGCTGGACCACCATGTCGTAGGCGCGGCAGGTGAGGGCGCAGGAAAGGACGAAGTAGGAGGCTGTGGGGACGAAGATGCCCAAGACGAGGAAGAAGGACCAAGAGACCACTGCGTGCCTAGCGTCGAACTAATCGACGCACATCCACTTAAGGCAGGACCGGAAGCACTTGAGCTCATTGTCAGTGCGGGAGAGGCTGTGTGCGTACGACACCCTACTAAGCAGCAATGGCTCGATACTGCTACTGGTGGTCACTTCCACGACGACGCCTCCTCCCATCATTGATAATGGTCTTAGTTTTTTTTTAACTTAAATTATACATGTCATTATATTAATGGTTTATTTTGAGTCAACATGCCACGTAAGCAGCAAACTCTAACGTTTTATCACGGACTTAGCTGGTTTTGCCTAAGTCGTGCGGCACCCTTGCGTGTCCGTCCGCAAAGATCAGCCTCCCCGAAGCCTCCCATTGTCCCTTAGGATCGACAAAAGAGAGAACGGGTTAGAGAAAACGCCTCCATCGGGATCCACAAGCAAACATCTCCGAAAACACTTCATAGACAATGCAAATTACAAACAGACTTTACAAGCTCTGAACAGTTGCACAACAAAGGGTAAAATGGTCCATTACAGACCGAAAATCTCTCACACGTGTCCACATGACACAACCTTTATTTACAAGCCTAAAGCGGCCACCAACCTAACTAAAATGGGACTCTTAAGCCTTCGACCGTCCCTCTACATACTGTATAAAGCATAAACATACCAAAAGACACGGACATACATAAGTATTACATCAAACATCCTGTTTAGAACTTTGTCCGTGACATTCTCCCCCACTTATTCCTTCGACGTCCTCGTCGAAGCCTTTGTCGACACTGCAACTCCTCGCATTTGCTGAGTCTTCAATCTACTGCTCCAGTTGCAATGCGCCTCTTGGCTCCCAACTGCTCTCCGCTGCTGGTTTTGAGTAGTCGAACCTTTAATCCGCCATGCTGCTTCAACTCGCCAATTACTCTGACTCTAGTGTGGGGTTGGCTGAGTTGTGTTGATCCCTGTTGATTCCTGCGGATCCTCCAGATGAAGGAAAAGACCATCCTTACTACGCCAGTCTCTCAAATGCCTCATGCTGCTTGAACTGGGTGGATGCTTGTTGGAGCCTTAATGAGCATCGTCTCGCAAACTTCTGAAGTTTTGGGTCCTTCCTCCACAAAATTTGCTCATTGACTCTTCTTTCACTTAGTTGTCACATCCAAGTAGGTTCGCATCACTTTCGCTTTCGATTGGCATTTCGTTGGGAAATGAAGCGGACAATCTACTCTCAGTAGCACTGATCACCGTTGGTGAGGATTTGACAACTATTGTCTTCCATTATCTTCGAAGGGTCTTTGAACTTGTGCAGAGCTCCTCTGCTGGATAGATAAGAGAATTAGGGTACTCGATTTCGCCCAATCTCTTAAGGGTTGAGAAGGCAAAGGTTACTTGACTTCGCCCGCCTCCTCGAGGTTGTACTCTGAGCTGGTTACTAGCCTTCGCCTGCTCTTTGCTCACACTTCTGAAGCACTTGAAGTGTTTGCACTCCTTGCGTTGAGTTAATTACTGTGATTCACCTTCTCAATGCCATCGAACTTCTGGAATGTTGGAAGTTTTCACCCCAACTTGGAGTAATTCTCTCATAGGTTTGGTCGCTTCTGGGATTGTACCGTCTTCTCCATCAACCCTGCCGCCTACTCCATTGAGTAGCAAAGGTACAGCACCGCATATTGCCTGCTTCGTTCCTTGGTTATGCACTCTTGCATGACCCGAAGTCCTTCACTTTCGGCTATCTTGGTGAGAAGCTCATTGACACCGGTCTTACGAAATTCCTCGGCCTCTGCCCTTCAGCCTTGTCTCGGTACTTGCAGATTGCCTCTGCATGCTCCACCTCCTCGGCCCCTTTCACGACCAACCGCTCTCCCTCCATGAGAGCAAGGGATCAATGACTTTCACGGAAGTCCCGCCTTTGCGGTACCATGGCGCTGCCATGCCCATGGCCCTACTATCCGTCGCCTCGCATCTGCATCCTTTTTCTTCACGATCAGTAGATATGTCTCCGTAGCACTCCTCTGAGTCCACCTCCATTCTAACCGATGCTTGATTTTGGGTAGCTAAATCCCTCTGGACTCGTCGTTGCTTCCTCGCCCCTTTCGACCCCCTGCTTCAACACCTCTGTGTTGTCCAAGCAGCTCCCTTTGGTCGATGGAAAGACAAAATGCAACTCCCATGCATGGCCTCTGCTATCACGTTGTAGGGTTTGCACCGATTCTGTTCTCCTTAGCTTCCTTGGTAGCAACATTCGCTTACTCGACCTTGTCCTCTGACATGCCGAGCTCCCATAAGCGAATATGAGCTTTGGAGCAGTCCAACACTCTAGCTGCTTCGATCATACTTCTATATGATCAAGTCCCTCCCATGGGACTCACTGGTACTTGCATTCGAACTTTTTCCTTGGTGGAACCTAGCCCCCATATGCTGATGACCAAGGTTTTCATCCGATGCAAAATTCGATGCACGCACGGAAGACCCGCCTCTGCGGTACCATGGCGTTCACTCCTTGAATTCATAGCCCTTCTTACCGTCGTGTTGTTCACCGAAATGGAGCTTCTAGTAGCTCCCGATCATACCTCCGTATGATCTAGTCCCTCACGGGACTCATTCATGTGTATCGCATTGCCACGAACTGTTCCACCACGATCCGCTGCACCATGTCGCCTCCTGGTGACATCTCCATTGCATTCTGATCCTTGTGGGATGAACTCGAATTGTGGTCCCTCCATGTGTGGCTTCTGCCAATACATCGCAGGGTCTCTTCCACCTTCGATTTTGTTCGCTCCTTTGGCAATCGACCTTCATCCACCCACTCTTGGGTCACACCTAGATAAAGCACCGCTCTAGGACAGTCCATCGCCTAGTAGCTCCCGAAGTCCCCCAACTTCGCTACAATTAGTGCACCATTGTCTGGATCCTAGGCCTCTACCCCTACCAGCATAATCTTTGCTGCGCACCGCTTCCTTCATGGCAACTTGAATGGCAACACTGCGGCATATTCTTCAAGAGTACCCGCCTCTGCGTCCTTTTGCCCCATGTTAAGGCCTTCCGAACCCAACTTCCGAGATAAAGTGCATGTGCCTAGAAGCTCCCTTCGTCTTTGGCACCATGCAAGATGAGTCCGCTTCGTCAGAATGAAGGACCCATGGAACAACATGATCCTGCTATTGCCTCTACAAGAGTTCATGTCCTTGACCTCTGTCCAAGGAAAGCACTGTGCCTCCGCTCCATGTTCCATCTTCTATGCTGGCTCCCTTCATATGGCTTGGGTACTTTGCCAAGTTACACCCAAGTTGCTCCGCTCCTCGTTTTTGCATTGAGTTGATGGTGGCCCTCGTGCCCACCATTCCACGGGTTAGCCCTCCCTTGAGTCCGATCTCCATATTGACTCCAAGTGTGCCTTCATTTGTGTTGCTTTGGGTCGCTCCCCCACTTGATCTCGTAATGCATCTACCAATGCATTCTCTCGAGTGAGATCATGCAAAGACTCCTTGCCGCTTGCTCAGTCCATTGAGCTTCGTGGAGTTGTTGTTTGTTGAGGTACTCCTCCTCAACTTGTGAGGTCCGTCCCACATGATTCTCCCTCTAGAGAGCCGGGACTTATCCCTCCTGGATAACTGTCCCGTTGGAGCAACATCTCTCTTCGTTTCGGAGACCACCATCCCCTTGGGCTACTCCGATCTGCTGAACAAACTGGGCATTGTTCTGCCTCCTGCAAACGCACTTGCTAGATTGCGACTCCACGTCAATACAGCCCACGCTGCACCACTCAAGGCCTCGCAACATGCTAAACTCGTTGCACACTTCAGCCTCCTACGGACGTATCCTTCACATGCCGAAGAGAAAGTTTCAATGCTCCATGGCGCCGAGTTTCGATCGCCTTGGGATGGCTACGAACATTCCATCGTCCGCATACAAGCCCATGCATGAGTACCAAATTCTTCGAGCTAGCAATTCCCCTCACCTCTGTGAGCTTTGCATAACTCTTTTGGTCGTTGAGCAACTCATTCCACCTTGCATGGTCTCATCCTTTACTAAACGCCTCGCTTGCCTTGAGCACCATCAAGTATAGTTGTCAACGTTGAGCCATAGCTCAAACTCAGCCATCCCAACCTTTGTGTGCTCCGCATTCTTCCAAGCTAGCCTATTCTTGTGGTGCATCTTGCGCGAAGGGTTGGTCATTCCTCTGAATGCCAATTGTCAGATGCCCGCTCCTCCGAGCGACTCATTTTCCCTACATCTCCATGCTCGTTTTCCCCCCAAACAGTCGCGCGTGTGCTGACTGCCCTCAACGCAGCCCCGCTAGGTCCTCCACATTTGCATACTAAGTGTTTCTATGAGTGCTTGTCCCGCTCTGATACCATCTGTCACGGACTTAGCTGGTTTTGCCTAAATCGTGCAACACCCTCGCGTGTCCGTTCGCAAAGATTAGCCTCCCCGAAGCCTCCCATTGTCCCTTAGGACCGACAAAAGAGAGAACGGGTCAGAGAAAACGCCTCAATCGGGATCCACAAGCAAACATCTCCGAAAACACTTTATAGACAATGCAAATTATAAACATACTTTACAAGCTCTGAACAGTTGCACAACAAAGGGTAAAATGGTCTATTACAGATCGAAAATCTCACACGTGTCCACATGACACAACCTTTATTTACAAGCCTAAAGCGGCCACCAACCTAACTAAAATGGAACTATTAAGCCTTCGGTCGTCCCTCTACATGCTGTACAAAGCATGAACATACCAAAAGACACGGACATACATAAGTATTACATTAAACATCCTGTTTAGAAGTTTATCTGTGACAGTTTGTTAACTCAGACTTGATGGGAGATGCTTATATGCTATGTTTTTTAAAATGTATGGGTTATTTTAGACACGAGTAAAGCATAAGAGCTGAAGAGGTTCATGACCAAAACCATAAAGGCTAAAATGGGTCTTAACCCTTTAAATTTGAATTACAAGTGTCATTATATTAATGATTTATTATGAGTCAGCATAATAAATCATAAGGGCTTAAGAGGTTATTTTAGACACGAGTAAAGCATAAGGGCTTAAGAGATTCATGACCAAAACCATAAAACCTAAAATGGACCTTAACACTTTAAATTTAAATTATACGTGTTATTATATTAATGATTTATTATGAGTCAGCATGTCACGTAAGCAGATTCTAATGTCTGTTAACTCAGACTTGACGGAAGGGGTTTATATGCTACGTATTTTAAAATGTAAGAATTATTTTAGACATGAGTAAACTATAAGGGCTTAAGAGATCTATGACTAAAACTATAAGGGCTTAAGAGATCTATGACTAAAACCATAAGGGCTAAAAGAGATCTCAACCAAAAAAAAAAAATCAATATACAAGTTCTGAGCATGAATATTCACTAGAGCAGAAAGTAGAGTTCAATCAAAATCTACTACTATAAGATCTCTCTACTATACTTGTGGTGCCAGTAGAACATTCCCTCTAGCAAATAAACCAAAACATGCTAAACCGAATAACCTGGATTGATATAAGATAACTAAACAGCCTGATTACTGGTAAAGCACAAAACAGATATCATTGCTTCCTTATATCCATTAGTTAAAATAAAGTAACATACACGAATGAACAAAGACAAAGTAAGATATTGATTCTTAGCCACAACAAGGTCAAATTAATTAACCACATTAATATGTACCTTGAAGGTAGTGATTAGCCTGGGTTGAGCATTGCTAAGAATTCCAATTTCAGATGACCAGGTATCTCCATTACAACAAGCATAATGTCCAATAATGCCACCAATGAGGCCAGTGAGAAATTTTGAATTTTTTGTGTCCAAGCAGGTATCTTGTCCCCCGGTTACAGTTACGAACACCACTACCAAAATAGTTGCAAGCCAACTATTAGCCAACACTTGTATCCTGATAACATAATTGAACACACGTCATGTCAGGCTATGAAGGCAATAAGGTTGAAATAAAAATAAGTTACAAAGATTATCTATCCTCATATAGTATTCTCAAATTATAGCATAAAAAGTGGATCATTTTATAAGCTCATAAATGACATGAGATCTGCAATACTGAATGTCAAGAAAAATTGTGCACCATATGGAACATATTCCACCCAGCACCACTCATTGATAAGTCTGCTTTATCACCGTTAGATCAAACTTGAAACAATCATTAAAAACTTATACATAAAAAGCAATCTTACAGCACAATTGCCAATCAAATTGCATATGTCACCTGAATGTTCATTCTAAAGTAAAATATTTTTCATAGATGCTTGTTTCAACAATAACAATAACAAAATCGTAAGTCCCAATTATTTGGAGCCGACTACATAGATCTTTTATTGCCATTAATATTATACTTTTAGATCTTCCTCAACCTCTTTTTATACTACTAACTGTAATTACTTCATCTCTTCTAATTACTATATATTCAAGTCTCTTGAGCACATGTTCATTCTATTTTAAATTATTATCTTTTATTTTTTCTAACAACCATATTTTATTTTTCTATCTTCCCTAATAAATCAGCACATCCACTTCAACATTCTCTTCTCGACAAGAGAAACTTTTTATATATATTGTTTCTTGGCTACCCAACACTCAAATCCATAAAGCATTGCTAGTCTAACAATTGTCTTATAAAATTTTTCTTTTAATTTCAAGGATATCCGATAATCACACAAGTTTCCTAACGCTCCTCGTCATTTTAATCATCATATTTTACTCTATTAAATATGAATAATATCTTAATCAATATTTTCATCTTGTTGAATAATTAATCTAAGATACCTAAATCTTTTATTTGAAGGATTTCTTTTCCCATCCAACATAACTATATTATCATGTTTATTCCTAACATTACTAAAATTGTATCTCATATATTTAATTTTGGTCCTACTTAATATAAAATCTTTAGTTACTTACAAAACTCCTTGTTCATCCTACTTAACTAGATTCGCATGTCTATTCCTAGTATTACTAAAATTAGCTCTCATATATTTAATTTTAATCCTACTTAATATAAAAACTTTCTAAAGATTGGCTCCACAACTCAAATTTAAAATTAATTTTATTTAGACTCTCATCAACTACGACAACATCATCAGCATATAATATACATCAGGGAGGCCTATCCTATAAATGATCAATAAGTTCATCCATTATCAATGTAAAAATGTAAAAACTTAATACGGATCCTTAATGTAATCTCATACTAATAGGAGATTGATTAGACACGCTCCTTATAGTTCTAACAGTAGTAGCTACATTATCATGCATATTCTTAATAGCATCAATTTAGTGGGTACACCTTTCTTTTCTAGAACCCACTAATAAATATCTAAGAACTCTGTGTTTAACCTTTTCTAAATCAATAAAAACCATATGCAAATCTTTCTGTTTCTCTATATGTTTTTTCATTAATTGTTTTCTATTGTTGATCTTCCAAACATAAAATCAAATTAGATTAACTCATATTTTTAATTCATCTATAATTAGAACAGTTTCATGAATGCTTGGTTACTCGAGTCAAAAGGAAGTGAAATAAGATAGTATAGATTGACAATACTTTAGAAGACTTGACTTTGAAAATACATGTGAGTTTTCTTAAAAAGGAAATGAAGTTTCTCTAGACTTTACCACAAGAGACCTATATAGTTACACTTTTAGAGCATATAGTGACATGATGTCATGTAAAACATTGATAAAACACAATTAAATATCCTAGGAGTTCTGTAGTTCTCCTAATCTCACAATTCACACAGGCGGATTAGATCTTAAACTCTTTTCATTTTGTTGCAATAAAAAGTCTGTAGAAGATACAAGTCTTGAGAATAGGTATATTATCAACATTAGTTGTTATATCCAAATTAAATGAGGAAATGTATTTTGACTTAGTAGGGATATATATGTAATTATAAGTATGATCCAATCTAATGTAATAACTCATTCATTAATTTTCCAAGTCTGAACCACTAGCCCAAGATGGTTTAACCCAAGGTAATGGTAATAGACTCATTTAGTTGTACAACAATTCCAGTCATCTTCCATTTTGCTGTGAAACTAAATTGGGATATTACATTTTGTTTCCTCCAAATTTAGAATATATCAATGTTTCATCATAACTTGGAACAAAAGGTCAAAAGCAGCATGGCTAACTCAACGCCAAATGTGACTGAAAATCTCTGGTTAACCTGTCTTGCAGATAGTTTGTTTCTTCAAATCAGTAGCCAAATATAGTAAATCTCTAGACCTCAGGATAACCCTTAAATCTCACTTACCGAATATATATATATATATATATATATATATATATATATATATATATATATATATATATATATATATATATATATATATATATTAAATCTCATCCAAACTAAATAAAGCCTTCTCGCCAACCCATCCACTCAAATTTGAGCCCCTTTTCTAAATTCAGCATTCTTTAACTATTGATTTACAAATTCATGGTTCACCGCACCATCAATCTGAGATATTCTTATAATTAAAAAGAGGTAAATTTTTCACATCTGTTAAGGCCACAACATAATACAACTTTCCCCTCGATCAAATTTAGGCACCTCTCTGCAACTAAGCATTCTTTAATGACAATTTTACGACACGATGGTTCTCCACAGATTGGCTGATATCTAAAGAATGGCCTACAAATTGGATTTATTGTCTGTCTGGTTCGAAACAGCCACAAAAGATGTTCCATCTGAAACAGAGAAGTAACCAAATAAAGGAGGCATGCAGGGGCAGTACATTCAGTGATTCCTAGCTAATCTGAAAATTTCAGGCCCTAAAGTTAAAAACAGAAATGTGTCCAGTAGAACAATATAAAGCTGAAAGAAATTTAACGAACTTAACAAGTGCAGGATCTGATGCGGCCATCACAACAATTCCCATAATATTTATTAGTAATGACAGAACGCAGCCAATAAGAACAAACTAAGGGGGAAGAGAAGGAAATGTCACCAATTCCGCTGCCCGCCTTCCTTGAAATCCTCGTCGATGCTCCGTTTCTTCTCCTCTCCCATTTTTGTGAGCTTAGAGGAGGTGAAGAAGAAGACCAGCAGGAGCGCGGCGAATCTGGAAGAGAAGGAGCACCGACAGTGAGCCCTCTACTTGGAGGAAGAATCCAAATCCAAAAAACGTGGAGGGCTTGAACCTGTAGCCGGCCGCGATGTGGATCGCCGTCACCAGGAACCCCGCGATCGCCCCCGATCGATCGAGCGACCTGTGGAGGTACGCCCTTGCCGCGATTCCCAGCGACAGCACCACGGCCACCGCACTCCTGACCAAGAACCCCTCCATCTTCTCTCTCTCTCTCTCTCTCTCTGAGTAGTGGAGGGGAAGAGGGGAACAAAATGAATTCCAAATAATGAATGGAATCTTTTGGGAAATCAGTGAAAGATGTGATGAGAGCCCCACTCCTCTCTCTATTTATCTTACTGGTAGGGAGAAGTGGGACCATCGGCCCTGACACTTACCAGGGCTGACTGGGTCGGCGTCGCCGCTCGAGTGCCATGGAAGTGGGGGAAAAAAGCGGCGAACGGCTGACACGGGGGATGGTCGAAAGGTGCAAGGTAAGTAGAGGCAAAGGAGAGACCGAATCGCCCCTGTAAAGTGTCCGGGGTGATTTGGTCCATCGGTGTGGGACCTCTGTGAGGTGGGTTAACCCCAAAATTTAAAACCCATTTTACTGTTAGCAAGAATGCGTTTGTTGCTTGGCATAAGAGACTCTAACAACTACTTCGGAAGCACAATTGAACTTTCAATATCCATGAGATTATTAGCTAAATGACAATTGGCACATACAATTCATCGTCCATTGCTTCTCACGCAAGTTACAAAGAGAGCATGGCAACATAGAGAATGAAATGGGCTGACACACAAAGATCAGAAGGCCAGAAAAGAGAAGAATTTACCCATTGTTTTATACCACAATATAGACGAGGGCAACTCGATCGAGCCGCAATTAGTCGAAGCATAGGAGACGAAACAGCAATACATGACTAAAATACAACACATGGTTAGTACAATATCTATTTAACCTAGTACCAGGTGTTCCGTAAGTTAGATGATAATATAACATGAGGTCTCATACCACAAAACACTATCCTTCTCTAACTACATGGTATACAGGACATCATAGCTTTTACAGCAAATTACCAGCAGCTAGCTTCTTGTTTCTGCAAAGAGGCTACTTCCAAAGCTTGACACACTTATCGTGACTCACAGATGCTATTACTCCAGTTACATTGGATGCTGCCAATGCTGCAATTAAACCTTCATGCGCAGAAGAGGGCATGGTTTTGTTCTCATTCATGTCCCAGAGTTCCAGCGACTGCAGAATTGATGACTTCAGTTAGTAGTCATTTGATCAATTACAATACAGAACAACAAACTATCTACAAGAGACTGAACCTCTCAGTAAATATCACTCAAGTCTTATTTGAGTAATTGTGTTCCTACAGTTTCAAGTGTGATCTCATGCCCATGCCGCCAACATTTATTAAAATTACATATATACAAATTCTTGGTAACAAGAAAGATAAATAATGCACAAATAGTATAATAATTAGTGATGGATACTAAGAATGGTGCAAATTGAATCAGAGGGCTACTTCACCTACAATCTATAACACACATGATAGATGTATGGCTAAATGTTAGTGGTGCGAGTAATTTAAGCATTGAACTCGCCTGGTAGCAACCAATCACAAGCAATGATGGATAGCTGGGGTGAAAAACACACGAGTGAAACTTAGTTCCACTACAATTCAACTCCTTTATGCATTCGCCGTCGCTTCCCAAACCAAGTGACCATATTCGGACTGAGTCTTCGCTAACAGAAGCCAGACGATCACCCGACGAGTTCCAGCAGATCGAAATAACATGTTTTGTATGTCCCTGTAGTTGAACAGTGATGTCAACAAACTAGAATGCTGTTTAGACCTCACAGCAAAGGCATTAAAAATCAAAGTAAGGCTACTGATCCATTCTTAGCTGATCAGATAAATATATTAACAGCAGTACCAAATGATCAAGAAATTATGGATGGTAGGAAATGAAAATTTGACAATCTGGAGAACCATAAGTTATTACTCAGGAAAATGCATGCTTGATTCTCAATTTAATAATCCTCACTTGTGAAATCATCTTGTGATTCACGTAACATATTAATAAAAGAACATGATGTACTGCTTCCATTGCATACCTAATGTTCCAGATAAGACAACCAACCTGTAGCAAATGCCTGCGAGCTTGTGTCTCAACATCTAGTATGCCTATGGTGTTCTCAGCGGCCGCAGCAAGATACCTACCGTGACGAGGTTGAAACCTCATTTGAGTTGTTCCACCCTGCATGCACAATGAAAAAAAAAAAAATTAGCTAGCCAGCAGAAGAATCTTTGCACCATGTTGTCCACAAAACTCTTCAGGAGTTGCATTTGACAGAAACAATTGAAGGCAAAAAAAAGAGACCACTGTTTCATACCGGAAAAACTCTGGCACAATTACCATTGTTTATACTCCAGTAACGCATTTCCCCATCACTATCACAGGAACAAATGAGATCCTCTTTACTTGGGTGAAAGTCAAGGGACATGACTGATGCAGAATGGCCAGTGAAAGTACGGAGGGAATAGCCTGGCTGTACATTGACATCATGTAGCCAAACAACTCATTAGAAATAACTCAACAAAAGATTAAAATCAGCAACATGACAAGAAAAATAAAATATTCACATTGTCCATGGTAATTGAAGAATCACAACATTTTTGCCTTTCAGAAGTTTCTCACAGCCAGATTGCTTCAGACTTGTACAGTCAAGAATGCTGACACATTCATAAGACCATGGATGAGCATGAGTGTTGATTGGTTTTTACAAAAAGAAGTTGTGACACTGTTCATGGTCCATGAGAATGAAGATTGTGATGACCAAAACTGTGGACGGAAAAATTTCCTACTACTTGCCATCTGTGTTCAGGGAATTGCCATGTAGACTAGTTAAATGGACAATGAAAGTCAATTGTGGAGAAATTTCTCTGATCTGCTAATAATATGCTACTGGATGAATGAAGTGACGAATTAATGTAGTACTTTTTCTTTCATAATTATCAAATAAATTTGACAGATTTTCCTACTTCATTCAAAGAAAAATGTACATGGATCACAATTCTTTCATAATTATCAAATAAATCTATGGCATCCACCCCAAGGTTCCCTACATTTTATTAAATATAGGTATAGCATGTTTTGTCCTAGTTCCACAGAATTTCCTATGAAATACAACGAGGTCGTATCCATAATCTTGTCAAGCATTCAACCATATATGCCTGAATATACCATCCAAAAACAAGTATCATGCTACATCTTCCTGATCACTTGTTTTTGTACAAACTCTGACAAGAGATATATTTTGTAGTTTAGCAAAAACTCAATTGTCTTTCCAATAATGCCTTTGGCATTGACCCTTCTCCAGAATAAGCATATCTTTATAATCTCAAACATCTGCATGTGCACCCAACAATATGGCCTTTAAGTAGATGTGTGGTAGAACTTTAACCAGACCAGTATTTACCAGTCTAGCACAGTATGGAATTGGCCCCTTGTCCACCGGCACATTGCCAAGGGTGTGCCGGACATACTTGTCATGGCATGAAACGATACTGATGCCCACTCAGCTGGCTACAGTATAGTTGGCATGAGTTAGCATGGCAATCCATGTGTGCACGCTGGTCCATCATACTTAAGCACTCACATGATTTGCTAAATCCATTCCAAGATGGTAAATAATATGCTTCCTCCGAGTCAGTACAGACCATCTGCGGAACATCTCCTATTTAATAAATCAAGAAAAAAATAGTTCTAGTGGTCATGTCTGAAATTGCATCCAACAGTTGTACTACAAGAAAACAGTATGAATGTCCATCTGAGAGATACCAATCACAGACGACCTTTATATATGAATAAAAGCATACAAGTGTCAATAATATTTACTACAGCATTGTGGTTGCCTTTGACTTTTGTTAACACTATATGGATAACATCGGTGACCTACTATCATCAGAAAATAAACCTTCCATTATTTTTGCAGTCACTAGATTTAGTACAAGTATAAACATCAAATTGAAAGCTTGGCAGAAACCTACTAATTTTTATGGCACAGTCTTTCATATATTCAGCTATTTGCGTATATTGTCCCAATCTAATCAGAACCCACTAGCCTAATAACTTTTACAGAGTCATCTAGAAACATCAACCAAATACTCTTTGAGTCCAAGTTATTACAGGCAACTCAGATTTTCTCATTATACATCTTGTAAGATCTCGAATAATCAGCACAAAAGTTTTCCCACAAGAAGTGATGAGATAATATAACAGTGTTTGTAAGAAGAGATGGATGTACATAAACAAACATCTTAAAATATTCCCAACATGCCAATAATGCCATCCAAATGACAAAAGAGATGTTTTTAGATGAAAGTGTTGCATTAAAGCACGAAAAAGTGAAACACTTGATACTAACATTATCAGCATCCCATACTCTGACAGTCTTGTCAAATGAGGATGTAGCTAGGCGTGGCATGCTAGGACTAAACCGAACATCAGTAATCAGCAGTGTGTGTTCCTCCAATGTAGATTCACTTTTTAAGGTATCAGCATGCCACAAAACAGCCTGCAGGATGGGATTCAAATAACTTAAATAGCTTCTTAAAGTATTTTGCTACCAAGATGGGAAAGAGTTGACTCATAATTAATAAGAAATGGTTGGTGGGCCATCAATTGCTTTTGACCTTTTTATCATGGCCTCCGGTTGCAAGGAGTTTTCCATCCGAGGAAAAGTGACAACAAACAACTTTATTTGTACTAGCTCTGGCTGATTTGATCTCGGTAAATGGGAATCCTGATAGAGCAATTGCTGACATCAGACAGAGAGCAAACTGACCAGGGACACAACATTTTCTTATCCTAACTATCCAGATGTAAGAAACACAAGGCAGTAAAAACTAGGCAAAAAAAAAGAAGAAATATATAGCACCTTTTGTAGCAACTATAGAATGACCAACCACATCTCTTGGATCAGTATCATCATGAGATAGAAATGACTCTACGTTGTCATCTAAAGATGCATCCTCCACAAAGCGATCCATGTCAGCCTGCAAGTCAACAACTTTTACATCCTAATGTTAAAATCAATCTGTGCAAAATTGATTAATTAGCAACAAATATGTTCCTGAACAATTACCAATTGGTTGGCTGAAGATGTCAAAGCACCCGTCGCATCACCAAACATAATCATAGGCTTAGATGACCCACCATTATGTTGCAGTTGTGTCATTGAAATCATATCTCCTGGCGTATGAGTGGATGGCGTTGAGGGTGCAGAGCTTGGAGAAGGTCCAGCAGTATTTGCTGTTCCTGTGCTATTGGCAGGACCTGAGGATGACACAGGCTGCTTCCGCTTCCGGCCACTTTGATTGTTTGAGGTCTACAGTCCGTTAAAAACTAGTTGCTAAAAGTTAGGGAAAAACATCAACATTTAAAGACTGAAATGTATATGAAAATTTGTGACTCGTCTAGAGCAACAGTCTCATGACATAATAAGTTTGAAACCAAAATGTATTAACCTACTAGTATACCACATTCGACCACTGTAGCATGGCCTTCTATTTTTACAAGGATACCACTGACATGAGAAGTTGTTGGTACCACGAGATTGTTGGCACTTGCCAAGCAATAAAGGCCACTGCAGCATGGCTTAAAAGGTTTTGTGTGCATGCACTTCCCAAGAAATTGTTGGCACCACGAGAATGGCCAACAAACTGAAGATAATCCCTATGCTCAACTCATTAGTGAAATAAAGACAAGACAAAGATTATCACAACCAAGTGAGAAGTGCCAACAGAAATCAACTAATCAAGTGAAATCTCTCACTGAACACATCAAAATCTCAAAGTGACAATCTCTTCAGACATTTTTAACATGTTATCTTGTAGTGTCACAATCTGATCAGATTTCTTACATATGTAAAAATCTTCAGAACCTTTAGCTAATGCAAAAATAGAACACTGACAACAAAAGAAAATAATTTTTATGTTAATACCAAGGTAAGGTAAAAGATATACCTGATCAGTCCCTCTAAATGAATTTGACATGCTTCCATCAACCATCATATTGGCTGTGCCAAGTTTTTCTTGATTAAGGTGATTTGAGTTTTGTGATTGTTGACTTGAAAGAGAATGTTGTTGAAGCTGCTGTTGCTGACTGTTACTGCTTTGTTGTTGTGGTTGTAACTGAGCTACTTTCTGTTGCAAATACAAAGAGAAACAAAGTTTATACAGCTGAAGTTATTATTTCTATTCATGCATAAGTTACACAGTGAAGTGATGAACAACTAAAATCATCCCAAAATTTAAAGGAAAAAAAAAAAGCAGACCTTAATTAACAAATCTGAATCAGTGCGAGACATCACAGGGTTTGATGTTTGCATGGGAGATCCCGCATTTGGAATGACATCATTAAGAGCATTTGACTGGCCATCCTTTCCCAAGAGCATGTTCTTGTTGTTCAAAAGCATCCGTAGCCTTCTGTTATCAATATCAGCAGCTGATGGGGAACTCAGATTTTGCTGTGCCTGAAGCAGTAGCTGCTGTTGATGGGGACTCAGAAACTGAAGTTGATGAACCGACTGAGGTGACTGCATAAGTGTTCTTTGCTGTTGCAAAAACCCCGTACGAAGTTGATCTAGATCCTATAGGTTGAAAACAAAATAAATAACAGTTGACATATTTTGCATTTCAAAATTACTACCCAAAGCCCTACTCAAGATGCCTAATAAGAACATTAAGCTAAGCTGAATGCTTAATCCAACGTAACATTGACAACAAGTAGATATGTTCATGCCGCAATGTATTCAATGACAATAAAAGCAATAAAACTGTAAGACCCAACTATCTGGGGTCAATTACTTGGATCTTTTGCTATCATTGAGATCTGCAAAAAGTTATATATATTTATTTAAGTATAGAGTATTTAAATCTTCATTTATAGTTTCTATTAAGGTTGTTTTAGGTCTTCCTCTACCTCTTCTGTTACTATTAATATTAATTATTTTACCTCTTCTAACTACTACATCCATAGCTCTCCTAAACATATACTCATATCATTTTAAATAATTCTCTTTCATTTTATCCTCTATTGAAGCAATACGTAATTGTTGACGAATACGAATATTTTTTTTCCTATCATTCGTAGTAACTCCACACATCCATCTCAATATTCTCATTTCGCAACACAACCTTATTGTATATGATACTTTTTAGCTACCAACACTCGAAACCATAGTACACTACTGGTCTCATAATAGTCTTATCAAAATTTTCTTTTAATCTCAAAAGTATCTAATAATCACACAAAATTCCTAACGCCTATCGCCATTTTAACCATCCTATTTCTACTCTATGAATAATATCTTCATCAATCTCTCCATCTTGTTGAATAATTGATCTAAGATACCTAGAACTTTTACTTAAAAGAAATTCTAATCTATCCAAGTTAACTAGATTCTCATCTATTCTTAGTATTACTAAAATTACATCTCAAATATTCAGTTTAGTTCTGCTTAATCTAAAGCTTTTAGTTTCTAAGGATTGACTCTAAAATTCAAGTTTATAATTAATTCCACTCAGGCTCTCATCAACTAAGACAATATCATTAGCAAATAAAATACACTAGGAAGGTCTATCTTGTAAATAACGAGTAAGTTCATCCATTATTAACATAAAAAAGTATAGACTTAAAACGGATCCTTGATGTAATCCTATTCTAATAGGGAACTCACCAGACATACTTCTTATAGTTCTAATACTATTAGCTACATTATCATACATATCCTTAATATCATCAATATAATTAATTGATACATCTTTCTTTTCTAAAACCCACCATAATATATCTCTAGGAACTCTATCATAGATTTTCTCCAAGTCTATAAAAACCATATGCAAATCTTTCTTTCTCTCTATAATTTTTCATTAACTGTCTTAGTAAATAAATAGCTTCTACGGTTTATCTTTCAGCATAAAACAACATCGATTTTCAAATATATTTGTTTCAAGCATTATCCTACTTTCGATAACTTTCCCAAAGTTTTATAGCATGACTTCTGATTTTAACTCTTCTATAATTAGAACAGTTTTGAATGTCACCATTACTCTTGTAAATTGATACTAAAAAACTTTTTCTCTATTCATCAAGTGTATTTTTGAATCTCATAATTTTGTTAAATAAGTTATTTAACCAAGCTATTCCATTCATCAAGGAGGAATGAGAAATGCAAAGATCTTTCAAATTAAACAAGTTTAATGAAGAAGGCCAAGTGCTCACTGACATAAAAACACACACGAGAATAAGTAAAGCACATATTGCAGTTATCAAGGAAATGCGTATCTTATTTACAAGAAACAAATAAAAACTAAATCAACAAGAATTAGGATCTTCCTATTCACAAAAGCAAACTTACAGTCAGGGGCCAGCCTTTCAGAGTCAGATTGTTTCCAGCCTGATTGGCACCTGCTAACAGAACACAAACAGTGAGTGCATAAGCCCTACAGCTGTAAACACTGTTTAATGTAAATGATGTTTGGACATTGTGCAATAAAACTGCCACTTAATGAAACTCAACAAATCGAACATTGGCTTCCACACACCAAACATCATGGACCCTCCATTTTAACGCTAGAAGTGCTGTGGCTCAAGCGGCATATTAATACAGAAGGGCGCGCAAGTAAAGGATCTAGAGATGAAAGATAGAGACAGCAAAAAGAAAACAAAAAGCATAATATTAAAAAGAACACTTAAGTAATTTGATTTTGGGAAATACTACCTGGAATTCCAATTAATGATCCATCAGGACCTGAAGCTCTGGGGCTTAAAGGTGGATTAATCTCACTCTTTATGTCCTGTCCATATTACAATTACAAAATCAGTAATAAATTGTGAAACAAAATTGTTTTAATAAAAAAACAACCTGCGATGACCCAGGAAGCTGTTGATTCCTAGCCTGAACCAGCTGCAGAGGCCCTGATAGACCACCAGCCGAACCATGCAAAACATGCCTGAATTGGAAGTATTCCATGACAAATCTCAAAATCTATTTACAATGCTTTATATCTAAGATCAAGTGCCAGCAAGAAGATTCGCCAGTAGATAGGGTTTATGAATGCATAGGTACTGAACAGCATGATTAGCAGTAGGTATATCATAACAATCCACATGGGCTTTTGGTGCCCATGTCTGCGCTCATATGGCATTTACATTATCCAACTAAAGCAGAAAAAGTTTAATGCATGCTGGGCAGATGGTCATTTTAACTATGCAAAGTGAGCGTACCCTAAAGGTTGTCCAGGATTTGGAGCTGACTTCAGCATGGGAGCATGGTTTGGGTCCATGACCTGACCCACATTGTCACCATACCTCTGCAAAAAGAAATAACAAATGATCAATAAAATCAATCCTATACATACCAGGGAAGACAGCCATCTCAGAGGAGATAACTTTTAGTCTGGATTAGTACCTTAATTGATTGATCATCTGGAGAATCCCTTTGAAGTGGCAACTTCAGCCGTTCTTCATACATTTTTGTTGCTAAGACATTAGCAGTTCCAGAATTCTGGCGCATCAAAGTATCTGTACCAACAAGCCCACTGGCACTGCCATTCAAAAGCTGAGATCCCTCTCTTCGTTGTGGCTGTTGTTGTTGTTGCTGATGTTGCTGCTGTTGTTGTGCCTGTCTGTGTAACAAAAGTTGTTGAATTTGAATATGTTGTTGTTGTTGTTGTTGTTGTTGTTGTTGTTGTTGTTGTTGTTGTTGTTGTTGTTGCTGCTGCTGCTGCTGCTGCTGCTGTGGAGACAGTTGTTGCTGTTGCTGCTCCCTTGCTTTTAAATGCTGAGTCTAGCATCAAAAACCAATATGGATGCTTAGAAAAAAAGAAAGAGCATGGGCAATCCATTCAAAGAATCAATACTTTATTCATATGTCTATATATGTTGGATTCCAGAAGATGGTGGCAGTCATATGCTGTTGCATTTTCGTCATGTCACTTCTTATTTGAAAATTAAGTGTGAATTTTTTTTCTAAACTAATTTGTCATATTGGAATTTATTACTGTGTTGTTGTCCAAACCCTGGACCTCGCATGCATTGGCGGGAGCCTCGTGCCAAGGGCCACCCTTATTCTTACTGCTTTGTTGTGTATAAATAATTATTGTTATTGATGTTGACATATTGCATTTAAATTTGGGTCAGGCTTCATAATACAACCTAATTGTTGGGACTGAACCGCAAAAACACTTATGAAAATGAACTAGGGGCAAACAAATACAATACTTAACACCGGCAGCAGCTGTGAATATCCTTCTTATACACCCTTCATCATCTCAAAATCAAGTGCCTAAAGCTTTTTTGATAGTGTGACAGTAGTAGAGAAAACTATATCATGAGCTTGCAAAGTAAACCATTCTTAATTAGAAAGGATATATCAGTCCTTTTGACCATAATAAAGAAAGACTTAAGGTCCATTTTAGTCCCTGTAATTTTGGTCATGGAACACTTAAGTCCTTATGGTTTCCTCGTATCTAAAATAACCCCTACATTTTTAGAAACGTAGCATCTAAACCCCTCCCGTCAAGTCAGAGTTAACAGATTTTAGAGCCTGCTTTCGTGACATGCTAACTCGTAATAAACCATTAATATAATAACACGTATAATTTAAGTCTAAAAAAGGATTAAAGTCCATTTTAACCCCTGTGGTTTTGGCCATAAACAACTTAAGCCCTTATGGTTTATTCGTATCTAAAACAACCCATATATTTTCGAAAACATAACATATAAACCCCTCCTGTCAAGTCTAAATTAACAGATATTAGAATCTGCTTGTATGGCATGCTGACTCATAATAAACCATTAATATAATGATACATGTAACTTAAGTTTAAAATAAAAACTAAGACCACCATCAATGGCGGGAGGAGACGTCGTCGTGGAAGCGACCACCAGCAGCAGCACCAAACTGCTGCTGCCTAGCAGGGCATCGTATGCATGCAGCCTCTCCCGTGTTGACGACAAGCTCAGGAGCTTCCAGTCCTACCTTAGGTGGATGTGCGGCGATTAGTCCGACACTATGCATATAGTGGTCTCTTGATCCCTCTTCCTCCTCCAAGCGTCTTCATCACCACCGCCTCCCACTTTATCCTCTCCTGCGCCCCCACCCACCGTGCCTACAACACTATGCACATAGGTCTCCTGGTCCAGCTCTCCCTCACCTTCGCCTCCAGCCCCTCCTACCTCTGCCTCTCCGCCTTCATCCGTCGCTACGATCTTCGCCACTTCCTCTTCCTCGATAAGATAGACTTTAACCCTTTTTTAAATTTAGATTACACGTGTCATTATATAAATAGTTTATTGTGAGTCAGTATGTCACGTAAGTAGATTATAACGTCTGTTAACTCAACCTTGACAAGATGAGCTTATATGCTACGTTTCTTAAAATATATGAGTTATTTTAGACACAAGTAAACCATAAGGGCTTAAGTAATCCATGACCAAAACCGTAAAGGCTAAAATAAATCTTAACACTTTTTTTTAACTTAAATTACATATATCATTATATTAATGGTTTATTGTGAATCGGCATAGTACGTAAGTAGACTCTAACGTCTGTTAACTCAGACTTGACGAGACAGGGTTATATACTATATTTTTTAAAATATAAAGATTATTTTAAACAAGAATAAATCATAAGAACTTAAGTGGTCTATGACCAAAATAATAGGGGCTAAAATGGATTTTAACCCATAAAAAGAGGGTTTTCATTTGCTAAAATTACCAACAAAATAAGACATCCCAGAATCCTAACAAGCTCCTAAGTTTGCACTAAAGACAATAAAATCATCGTAAACAGAGAAATACCATGTAAATGAAATATTCTTTGGTCAAAGCTTCACGGATCTTCAAGACCGCATAATGGGAAGCAAGAACAAAGAATCTTACCTCTATGTACGAAGCAGCAGCATCAGAGTGTTTTTCGTTTGTCCTTGCAATAAATATATCCCAGAACACAGACCACCATTCAAACAGAAAACCACCAGGGGCATCAATAGCTGAAAGAAGGGTAAAACCAGTGCTCAATTTATGGATGGAAGAACTGGAAAGCATAAACACGACAAGTTCCATTAGATTCTCTGAAACCTACCCACTGGATCGGATGACACCTTGGCTTCAGCTTGAAAGGCCTTTGCAGCGGCCTGCAGGCCTCTCTTCATCAAATAGTCATAAATGTACACATCCAACCTGGTTTCCAGGTCATTAATAAGCGGCTTCAATATCAGCAAAACCTCCGATCTTTGCATCCGCAAAGGAAGGAAGAAGAAGCAAAGGTGCGCAGAGAACACGAAGAACAAAGAAATATGGTTCACCGTGAAACACATGGAAAGAGCACAAAACCGATTGCGTCAGGTAACGAAGCCAAAAGATCCATAGAAAACCGAGTTCCTTTCCGGAAGGGAATCAAGGGAGAACATAAACACATCCAGCTGCTAAAATGCCCCCCCCCCCCAAAAAAAAACAAACAAAAACAACCTAAGCGAGGTCAATCAAGCGAGTCTATCGTCCACAAAGCCCAAAAAACTCGTCAAAATTCGAGCAAAAGAAACAGTAACTCACATCTTATCGGCCTCCCAATTGGTCTGCGACATGATTCCAGCACCGAGTACGCCCTTTTCCCGGCGCTCGAGGCTTGCGCGATCCACCGGCACCGAGATGTCACGCAGTCTCCACCCTTCTCTCCTCGCGCCTCGAACGGGATCCCATCAAATCAGCAAACCTCCTCTCTCTCTCTCTCTCCTTCCACCCACCCAAACCCTAGAGATAACAGAAGTAATAACCAAAGGAAATCTATATAAATAAAAGAGAAAAGGGGGGAAAGAGTTTAAAGAAAAATAAATAAATATATAACATAAATAAAATTCAATTTTCATGGCAAGGCAGCTTTACCTCTCCTTTGGTATGATTGGAAACACAGAGATCATGAAGAGAAGTAATCTATGTGTATATATATATATATATAGTATAGGGTGGAAGAATAAATGAAGTGAGTTGCAAGAGATTGACCAGAATATGATTCGTATTCCTCCAACCACTACCATTTGGACAAGGTTGAGACACGTTAGGTTGCCAAGTGTGTAGATGGAGTGGCCACATAGTAACAGGTCAGCTTGATCTTATCCTTGAAGCAACTTTAATGGTGGTTTGGCACAAAAGATGATACAAATCATCATCGATTATTCCGTCATTACTTTTTTTGCTGTGTCATGGATCATTGATTATTTCATGAAAATACCAAAGAGAGAGAGAGAGAGAGAGATTTTAGATGGGTCTCATTATAAATGGATTTCATATGGCAATATGTTATGGATTGATTCAATTTTGACTTTGACGAATGGGTAATTGACTGTCCGAATTATAGTCGTTTGGGAGACAAAGTCAATTGACAAGTAATTCTTATAATTTTATTTTTTTTCGTTTTATTATTATTCCTCCCAAAAAAAAAGGTATAATTAGATCCATTTTTATATTGGGGACTACTATATATATATATATATATATATATATATATATTACAAGATTACGAGTCTAATAAATCACCATAATAAGTTTTTTAGATATAAAATTATTAAAGAAGATCTCAAGCTTTAAGAAGTGAATATAAGACATTTGTGATGATGTATTCCGGACACTGAATAAAATGCATCTTTTTGAAACTTTTTCATTCTAACAATAATAACTCACAAGTCTCTTCGATAGGAAATATATGGTACATAAAATACTAATCCTAATATTTTATTAAAAAAAATTATTATAGTGAAATAATTCTTTTCCCTTTTTATGTATCAAAATGAGTTTCTCATCAAAATATAAATTTATTATCAAAAATAAATATTAACCAGACAGTATAAATAGTAGAACAATGAATCATTTACACATTGAATTTTTACGTAAAAAATCCAATGCAAAAAGAACCACAGAATCCACTTCAAACTTTCAGTATCACCAATAATGATAATAAGTTTATAATAAATCTTCTTTAGAATAACTAGATGATCATAATAACATCAAAAACATAAATATTGGCTGAACAATAACATATCATCATCACCATATATGAATTTCATGAAAAAAAACATTAGATTTCACTAAGTAGGTATAGCAAAAAAGTATCTCAGAGAGGACAAAATGTATATCGAAATCGTTAAAATTATAGAGTTTATTACAATGATTCTTCACACAAAATTTGGACCAAAATCGATAAAGTTTTATCGTTTGATCATATAAAAAAAACTCAAAACTTTAACTTTCTTTCTCTTCTTCTCTCCCTTCTTATTCTACACTTTTTGTTTTCACCATTCACATGCTTCACTCTAATGCACATCTCCAAGTCTTCATTTTATTTTAATAAATCAGATTTGGGTTCAATGTCTAGATCGTCCGATCCAAGCCCACCTATGGGTCGGACCCAACATATCTTTGGCTCATTTATCCTAGGTTGATAGTGTATATGATAAATTTTGACGAAATCATTATATATATTTTTTTAATCAGGTGAAATGATATTTCACTCTTGAAGTTTAAATTAGAAAACAAAAAAACAACATATAAATAAATATATCCTAATTTTCTAGTTCTAATAACACATATCCTAATAACTATATCCTGATCCGTTCCAAATGAGGCCCCCCATTTTATGGTCCGCGGCCCATATCAAGGAAGAGTATGCATTTCTACCTCACCGCGTCGTTTAGGGAAGACTTATCGGATCATTAGAAGTGATCGATCCGACCCGGATTTAATTTCAGGGCGACAACGAAGACGAACAAACATCCATCCATAGATAGATCCGATACGGAATCGATCGGATTTAATCGTGATCGAACGAAGTGACACGCCAAAGCTATTCAAGTGGGGCCCATAGATAGATCCCCTCACCCACGGCACGTACACTTAGTTGCGGACACGACGCATGCAGCAAAGCAGTACGTGGTGGCAGCGTGGGGTGTCTCAAATCTCGTGCTGTCGATCGATGATGATCTTTGCGGATTTTTCCCCATTTTTCACGCCTATTCGGAGTGGGGAGGATTAATTGCTACGCATGGCTGACGCAGTGCATTCACTCTGATACGTACAAGCCAAGCATGCAGTGGGTGGTGGCAGTGCAGCCATAGGTAGCGCCCCATCATTGTCTAAATTATTCAGATAGAGACCGGGCGGGGAGTACCGAGGAGACTTTATTGGAGTTGACCTTTGTATTCTGAGGGTGTTCCATACAGTGAAGCCACCGGCGATCGCCACTCAGGTGTACATCCATCTCCTCAAGCAATTACTCATCATTATAGCCGCTGCCGTCCCGTCGAGCTGATGACCTCCATCGACGACATCATCGATGACATGCATCATCATCAGTACAGGTCTAGCGATGACAAGGACATTCAAGTCAGCACACAAGATCTTGGGCAAACGATGGGAGTCATGGTGAGAAAATGCTCATAAGAGATATGAGAAGATAATAATGACGACATGACGCGCCGCGACGTCAGTCATGCTCGGATGACACTCTGTCCTAAAAAGAACAATAATGTCGACGCAATGTGCGCTGATGTCACCCGCTCTCAGACAACGACGAAGTCGTTGTCTGACTCAACATGTTTGGCCGAGGCAAAGGAGAACAACGACCGAGGCTCGCCCATGCCCTGTGGCAGTTCGATTCTCCACGCAACATCAATGGCTATGTCAAACGCCATCAGAGGTACGATCCTGCTCCCACGGACAGACACATCAGGTAACATTAAACTGACCTATAAGTACCCCCGAGTTCCAAACGAGTGAAAGGGGGGGGAGCACTTGTTCATCTGAAACCCCTCGACATCAACTAACTTGATCGTCGGAGGGATCGGGTCGAGCCTCCGACCCGACCTATGTGCAGGTACCAGGACGGGGTCGTTTCTTCCCGACGCTGCGGTAAAGCTTTCCTCCCGACGCAACGTCCCGATCGGACCACCGGGGCAATCTCGAGGGACGCCGTACAAGATCCTAATCATTCGGACCCCCAACCAAGCCGCATCGACCCCGAGACCATAGCATAAAGTTGTTTACACTAACAAAATAGATCCCAAGTAGTGGTGTGGTGTGGTGTGGTTGGGGGACTCAAAACACTGGTTAGAAATGAAGTGCCCCTTCTTTAGTGTTTCTGCTTCCATTAATTCACTGTCAGAGAGGTTTAACGTAAGAGACTGGCGACGCACTTCACCCAACAAAGCGTGACCTCTTCTTCTGCCGCATCTTCTTCAATGTGGAGAGTCATTGAAGGGAGCACCAGAGGATCACAAGGTTTCCCATGGTGTCATTTATTCCCCTGATAAGTCTGCCTTCTTCTCCAGCTCGCAGCTATGAATGCCGCGGCAGAAGCCAAAGCAGAAAAGGTCCACATCACTGTGCGAGCGCAGACAACCTCCGACGGAGTTCCTCCTAACGATTTCAGGCCACGGAAGGATCGAACGCCCCCTCCAACTTCTCTTGTTTTAGCATTCTCCGAGAAGCAATGCTTTCGTGCGAAGGAGAAGACTTTGCCCGTTTCCACATCCCGGAGATATATATGTGTTGCATGCATGCAAAATTGGGTTTATGTACAGAGACGGAGAGCACGAGGTCTCGGTCGTCAGCTCATCCACCACAGGAAGAAGATGGAGCAGGCGGCCTCCCATCATTGCTTGGCCAAATGGTGGAAGGAGGGGTTGTTCCGCCGGAGAAGGATGTCCCTGGCGATGTTGAGAGCGTCATGGGAGGCTCCGAGGAGGCCGCGCCTGGTGAAGCCCACGCAGTAGAGTCCCTTCTCCCCTTTCCAACCTCCAGGGAACGGGTCTTTCGCCATGCCTTCCTTCGTGAACAGACCACCGTCGTCCTGCCATTGTTACAACAGCGTTTGCGCATCAATCAATCACCACGATGTATGATCGCTAGAAGAGAACCATTTACTTTCGTCCCCGTTATATATGTTGCATGGTACAGACTACCATCTCCACAACATATTAATGAACCAGAATCCATGGTTCCACACCACGGTCGACTGCTCCTGCGAGGAAGAAGGGGGAAAGAGACAAGGCATGCATGTGAAGCATTTATATATATATATATATTACCATGAGCCAGGAAGACACGTTGCTCCTGTAACCCGTCGCCAGAATAATAGCGTCGAACTGCTCTTCCATTCCATCGACCAACTTTGCTCCTCCTCTGGTTATCTCCTTCACCCCTCGCATCACCTTCGTACCCGTGAAAGCAACGGAAGAGAAATAGAACATTTAGCATAACAATAATAATGAGATGTAACGAAGAGGATGTATCAAATGCAGGGCATGCGGCGTGTGGGAAGGTCGTCACCTTGATGTTTCCTGATCGGATTAGGGCGAGGGCGCCGACGTCGAGGACCGGAGTCTTGCCGGCGAGGTTCTTGAGCTCCATGGGCCCCAGTTTGGGCCTCCGGAGGCCGAGCCGGTCGGTGTCGCCGAACATGAGATGCGCCATGGCGCACAGGAACTGATCCACCAGCCTCAGCGGCAGCCACCTGAGGAGCGCCATGGTTACTACGAACGTCGACCACCCTAACATCTCTCGCGGCAACACATGCACCTGAACACCAGCAGAACCGATCGGGACGGAGCATTACAGACGGTGGAGAAGAAAGATTGGGCTTATTATACAATGCGAGGGAGGATAGTCAGCAGAAGGGGAAGCTTACTGTGTTCCTGACCACCATGTGAGGCCTCGCGTCATTGCGGAAGAGGTCCAAGCTTACCTCCATGCCGGAATTCCCACAGCCGACCACCAACACCTTCTCCCCCGTGAAGTCAGCACCAGACCTGTAGGCACACGTATGGACGACGCGCCCGCCGAACCGCTCCATCCCCGGGAACTCCGGCACCGCCGGCTCCGCGTTCTCGCCCGTCGCCACCACCAACCACCGGCTCACGAAATCCTCGCCGCCGCGAGTCCGGACTCTCCAAGCCCCGATTCCCCGGTCGAACGCCGCGTCCAGGACCTCGGTCCCGAACCGCGGCCGGATGCCGAATGCGGTGGCGTAGGATTCCAGGTAGGATATGAACTGATGCTTCGACGGGTACTTGGGGAACCCGTCGGGGAAGCCCATCAGAGGGAGCTCGCAGAACTGCTTCGGGAGGTGGAGGCGCAGGCGGTCGTAGGTGCGGTGCTGCCAGAGCGAGGCAACGCAACTCGACTTCTCGAGGACGGTGGAGGGGATTCCGACGTCGGCAAGGCAGGCCGCGACGGCGAGGCCGGAGGGGCCGGCGCCGACAATGAGGGGGCCAGGCAGCCATGTAGATGGGCTCGAATCAACCTCGGCTTCCCCCATGGAACCAATGTGCCCTCTGTTCTACCCTGTTTTCCCTCCTGCTTCTTTGTGTTCTTCCTGCGTTATGGCTGTGTTATGCTCAGGTTGTTCTATCGCTCTGTGAACGAGCGAGGGAGAAAGAGGATGAAGAGAGAGAGCGGATGTTTTGGAACTTGGGGTGTTCGCGCGGGGGGTTTAATGGGGGAGGTTTCTGCTTGCAGAACGGAGAAGAAGACAACGACGAGTGTGAAATGTGGAGATGCGTGAGAACTGAGGCAAAGGATTTGGTTCTTTCTCTCTCCCTAAATGGTTATTCTCTGCCGAGAGGCGGAGAGGGTGGAGGATCTAATTGGGATTACGCAGGTGAAACTAATCGGAGGGCGTCGAACGCGAGGCTCCACTCTTCCTCATAATGTCTAGAGCGAGAGAGAAGAAGGCAACGCGACCGTAAGGTTGATGATGAGTACATGATGCAGGGAAGAATCATCGAGCAGCGATTGCATCATTCATTAGCTAGCTAGTCGACGGGTCCTGTTGCAGATCGGCTGGCTGCAAGAGGAGATTGGATTTGGATTTGGATTTGGATTTGGGCTACCGTTGCCTGTCACGTTCGTTCACGGTCAAATCCCCGGCCAAGGGGTTCAGCACACGGCACGTCCTTCGTGCCAGTGTTTTCACGTCGCCCAGCAAATTAATCATTAGTAACTCCAGTGGTGCTCACGCCGGGTTGCAGTCACCGAGGCTGTGTTGAGGAGAGGAGTTTTCGGTGACGAGCTTGACCTATCGGCGACATGGTTTCAGTGCCACTGCTTCTGGAACTGGGTGATGACGACGAGGGCTTCGTTTCGTCCCGCCTCTCTGCTTGCTTCCACCTCCCTATCTCATGGGAGATTTCCCTGAATAGGAAAGATCACCCCAAATCCCTCGCTCTTTCTCTTACAGAAACCCATCAACAACAATAACAGCGAGGCCTAAAGGCGCCGCTGCTGCTGCGGACCACACCTGCCGCATCCACTGTAGCCCGACGAGGTGACGGAGTCGCGCGCCCATCTTAATGAATAGGGCACGACAGCCGAGAGGGAGAGGGAGACTCGTGAGACGGTGTGGATCGCCTTCCAAAGATTTGAACATGCGAGGAGGGGTGGAAGAGTTCCCATAAATGGCAAATGTAACAGGAACTAACGGTGATGGCGTCGTCGGAAGGATGGACGGAGGAGACGGCACGCCGAAACACGGGCGGCGTGGGTGACGCCAGTGGAGATCTAACGAGGGGCCGCGATCGATACAGTCGCCGACACGTAGCCGTGACATGATATGGTATCCGATTGGGAATCCCGGCCGCCTCCCGGCGGGTGTACTTGTACTTAGGGTGTCCCCCATCCATATCTTTCTTTATTCTCACACCTCCGTCTCTCTCTCTCTCTCACGAGGAATATGATTTGATCGGTACTCCTACTGTACCGCTCCTAATTGCTGGGATGAGGAGGATGGGGATTGACGACATGGTGACGCCGGTCTTCATGGTTCTTGACGTGCGATGGGATATCGCAAGTCGCCTGTTCACTTTAACCTCGCTGTTATATGTATATATATAGTATCGAAAATAATTTGAAGAAATTTACAAAAGCATATGAGTTTATTATCATAAACTTGTATTTAAATATTATAAACCAATGATAATCGTAACTGAGGATTTAAACTTATTATACTAATAGTTCAAATATCATCAAGAATAATAATATCTAAACCAATAATGACATTGAACATAAGTAAAAATTATAAGACAGACATAAAACCATCATAACTATATTGATTCTGAATGATGATTTTAAGATGAAAATAATATCGTCTGTCTATAGTCACACAACCATCTGCAATTTATTCAAATGAATGGTTTTGGCATGTCGGAAAACGAAAGTCTTGTCGGGGAAGGATCAATAAAAGACTAATGCTAACTCAAATTTCTGCAGACCAAAAAACCCAAACAAGTTTTCCAACAAAAAGAGAAAAAAAAAAAAATCCACGGGGATTAAACATCCTACTTTTGCATCTACCAATATGACCTCTCAGTAATAGCTTCGAGATTTCAATGGCAGCCAAAGAACAAGAATCACCTCATTCTTTGAAGTCATCCTTGTCATCCACAGGAATCGGCCTGTTCCTCCAAAACACGGCTAGGGCACTCCCACCAAGCTGTCAAAATATAAGATGCAGTGTGATAAGTTACAGTAAGAAACTTGTTTGCCGAAACAAAATCAAGCATTTTCTATCTTATTTTTTATATCCATTTCAAACAAAACGGATCTCCGAGCCTTAAACTCGGACATTGGGATTTACAAAAGAACCAGATTTTTACCAGATCTCTTCTACTAAAAGATTGTGATCTGATACAATTTCATGTCAGATTCCAAGAATAACCATTTTTTCACTAATTCCAGGTTAAAACCCAGTTGCCATGTCTTTGCCAGCCAAAAATAGACGTATCGTGAACAAAGACCAATTCAAAGACAACACCTTAGCAACTTTAGGCAGCACACATGTACATAAGCGCTGACTGGAAAAGGTTTTGTAAACATTCATTCGTTACTAAAAAATATAAAACAAAAATAATAAAGAATCAATGCCGATGTGGCTTCCACCAAAATTCATACCGCCATGAAGACAACACTGACAGCTGAAGGAACAGCTACGAGAGGATTTGTGAAATGTTTTTGGGCAAGCAAAAATCCAAGAGCAGAACTCTGCACCAAAGACATGCAGCAAATTAAATTTCCAGAAAGCATTTTTCAGTAGTTCTCATCGTAATCTCTACAAAAGCCACCTCTAGCAGGTCCAAGTGTCCAAGGATTTGCAACACGTATTTGTAATACATGCCAAGTGCTACCAGCAGATGTTAAAGTTGAACTAGCATGAGACCAGATCGAAGAAAAGCATATTGAAACATGGAATTCCAAAAAATACTAATGATTCTGCAAGTTATGCCAAACAGAATTAAAAAAAAAAATTATATGATACTTCGTGCATAATTTGAACAGGAAACATGCAGGAGTGCTTAATTTAAAGTCTGATTATCTAGGATCCCTCGATTGATAGTAAGGGAAACTCTTGTAGAAAACAATCTAATATTTATGAAGGCCCTTGATTCTAAGTGAGTACAGGATTACTGTGGTATCATGCTACAAGAATATCACATGCTAGTTTATTCTAAAAGAAGCTTGCAACTTACTGGATGTCGATAGCAAAGACGCAAGCTCATGATACATGTGCAAATGAAAAAAAAAAAAGCCTTTCTTTAAAACCACTAACAAAAATGAACATTTTCACAATATATATATTAACTTTTGCAAAGGTATTCTGCTTGATTTTTACAAATATTAAAATGTAATTTAATTCAAGTGGTTTGGTTTTTTCACTAGCTTGAGTACAGATATAGTACCTGCATTCCGCATTCTATGGAAATGGTACGAGAAGTGGATTCCCCGAATGATGACAATCTTGAACACCAATAACCAAGAGCAAATGCTGCAGCATGAAGGAGAGCTACAGGAATAATAAGTTGTGCTCCTTGAGCCTTCAAGACTACTGCAACTTGCCCAATCTTGTGAAGAATAAAATAAAAAGTTATTTATCTCATTCAAAGAATGGTGCTAACGAAAATATCAAATGACACCCAGACAACATCCCTCGATCATCAACCAGTGCATGTCAAACTAGAATTCGCTGCAGTGGAAAGTGATATTCTCCAGAATGATCCATGAAACTATGAAATGAGTAATGATGTCTTTCTGAAACCAATAAAACCCTTTTTACTAACTTTTTCCTCTGCGACTAAAGCTCACCAATAATAGAAATCATAGGTAGCACTAAAACATTAGGAAAACTAGCAAATAGCACTTTAGTTCAAATTCAGAGATTCAGATATGCAAATTACTCCATATTAACTTAAACTTACTGTCACGCATACTTACAGGGCTTGCACATAGCAATGTGGTAAGGATAACTCCAATCAGTGGCGTAAGTGTGATTATTCGCTCAGTAAACTTTGGGAAATACTCATGTGACAACACTGCCAAAGACAAACCATTAAGTTCATTATTAGGTCTGGATGCATGCAAGCTGAACATTTTAAAGGAAATTATTATTACTATACACATAAATTAAATCTGATAGATGTTATATCAGCTGGAGTTGCTACACTTTCCATCCAACAGGAAAAGAAGTCATGCTTACACTACCCTCCTCAGAGTAGAGACCTTTTGTACAGGACTCAAGTCCAATGCAGGAGGTGATCGGAAAGGTGATGCCCACTCCTTAGGAGCCCTTGGGGAGTGCATTAACTTTGATGGGAAGCCTGCATAATCTACTAGACCCCCTACAAATAGAAGTTCCAGACCCTCTAATCCCATAGGCTATAAGCACCATATTCAAAATTATAATTTGTAGATTACATCTGCTTTGGGAGAAAAGTAATGGGAACAGTCTAAAGTACAAGCAAAAGCAACAAATCTGGGGTAAAGATACACTTCTCTCCCTCCAGCACACTTATCAAAAATTTCAAAGATCCCACCCTCAACAAAACAAAAAAAATGTCTCACCATTTTATAGTGTACTTGAAGAGCTTAAGGGTCCTCTATCACTCTGTGGACCCACTAATTCTAGGAGGATATGAGAAAATCAAAGCTACAGAGAAACTTTATCTGTTGTAGAGTGACAGGATCCGAGAAAGGAAAGTACTAGAAAGAGTGTGATTACAGTGTGTAGGTAGCAAGTATGTGATTGTGTTATATGCATGACATCTTTTCCCATTCGGATGTGTCATTCTTTGAGCTCTAGTTTTATGAATCAAAATACACAGAGGTCAAATTTTCTGTGTGTATTGACATATCATTTTTTTAGTTGCTTCTCCAAAAAAAAAAGAGTTACCTCCAACAATAGTGGGCACCAAAACCACCTGAAAAGTACTGATGGCCAATCCCTGAAGAGAAACATTTTTGTACTATTAGTACACTATGAATGTCTTATATACAATATATCCAGTCAAAAACCACTGATTATTTGTATCTAAAAAGAACGAAGCATATCCTTACAGCTGCATCAACAGGAACAAGCTGGCCGGCAAGGAGCTTAGTAAGAAGGGGTGTCATGACTATAGCACCAATTGTCGAACAACTGAAAATTTTTTAGAGGAACAATTGTTAGTGTGGTGATAAAAATCACACCGAACATGGTTTGCAAGAAGAATTTCAGTGTAAAAAAAAACTACAAATAAATTCACACCGAATTGGTAAACAAAGTATCAAAGTTCAACTCTGTAATATAAAGATAGAGTCATACCAGTACAGCATCCAGATCTTGAAACATGTTTAGCAAAACTTGAGCATGGTGAATATCTTATTTTACAGTGATTAACAAATTAATGGCATTGTGTATAATTTTATAGATGGTCATAAAAATTCCCACATAATACGCCCCTATCAACTAGATAAAAGTATCACTATCTCTGCAATTTGCAATACCTCAAACATTCAATATGCTGTTCAGTCTCAGTTAAGGGATTCCACTTGTCAGGAACACAATAAAGCTTATATTTTCAGGAGGGAATGCCATTTCACCTTGACTGGTAAGAAATGGGCAGTAAGTACTGGTATGAGGATCACCTAATTTCGAGTGGTCCAGTCTGACCATATAAAAAAGAAAACACTGTCTTATCCTATGCCGTGCACCACCTACCGAGTATGCGCCTCTTCCTTGCTCTTTCTTCACTGGCTCCTCTTCTTTATTCCTCCTCCTTGCTCCTTCCTCTTCCTCCACTGTCATCTGTTCCTTCTGCTTCGAGTCACCGGGACATATCGATGTAGGGGGTGTTCCATATGTCAGGACATCATTATGGACTGATACGCACCGGTTCAGCCAGCGACCGATACAAGTCCAATACCCGAAATAACGTACCTTGTTATCAGGGAAGTTCATCATTTAAAAGTTCACACTCGCAATAATGGGGAAAAGAAATCATACATCACGACGCCTAAGACATAAATTCCGTGCTATTAATAAAGACAAGCTTTTAACTGTACAAAGATTCCCTTAAACAGTAAACTTATTTTATTTGAACTTGTCATGTGCCTACTTCAATTGAGTATAATCAACTTATTTAGACTATTATCAAAATATCATATTGCAACTAATAACTGTTACACATGCATATATCAACAAACAGCAAGGACAGAGAGCAAGAAAAACAGTAATATACTAATAACGTTAGTAGTAATTGTCCTCATACAACCAGCACAGTGCCAATCACTTTCTCAATCAAATAACAAATGAGTTCTTTCCAATTTCATTATTAACACTGACACAACTGTGTAAATTAACTGTGTTGCTCACAGAAGTATCCACTTGCACTTCCTGAATCACAAAAAATTGAGATCCTAGGTAGGACTAAGGAAAAAAATATAGGTTCCCAGGTATTTTGTAGCTCATCATGAGGATTCAGGATATTTTGGTCTGCGTATAAGCAATTAGGGATCACCAAACAACACCAAATACAGAAACTTACGTTGTCATAAGGACTGAAAGTGCGACATTTCCTTTGGATATATAAGTCGCAACATTGGATGCTTGGCCTCCAGGACAACATGATACCAGAATAAGACCAGTTGCAAGAGGAGCCGATAATTTCAGTGTCTGCAGTAAGAGGAAGGATGGTATTCAGCACACACAAATAACAAAAATATAAGACTCAACAAACACAACATGACAAAGCAATTCGTTTTTAGCATAACTAGCAAAATACTTCATATAAGAAATGAGATATTGGATGCTTTGGAGAGCCTAAAATGAAGATACAATTTTCTATGTACAAAAGCGCATGAGAAAAGCTATATAAAGAATCAAATGAATATGCTTTGATGGATATTGGGTTTAGAAGCATATTGAATAGAAAGTCGGATGCTCACAGCACTTAAAAGTTAAAACATCATTATGTGGTTGTAATAGTCTTGGATTTTTTTAAGTGCTAAGATGTTAAAAATAAATATAATTTATCATTTTATGCTTAAAAGGTTTGCTTCAATAATTTATTCTGACAAACATTCTCATCTTTGCAAAATTGTTCAAACAGATAATTGGAGAGAATTTGGAAATGAATTTCTTGGTGTAAAATCTCCAGGACCCGAGGCTTTATGGAATGTAGGTTTCCTTTTCTTGCAGATTTGAATATTCTAATTTTTCCTTTCAACCATTTATGACTTCTCAGTTTTTCCTCAAGCTTATTGAAGAATGATATAATTTATTCTATGCTACATGGTTATGTTTTAGTTGTTTTTGTTTGTTAGTAGCTCATGAGACCAAGTAAACAAGATCACCAACTATAAGTGGCTGGCTCTAATTATTCTTGAGTTTATAAAGTATTTGGTATTTATCAATCAAAAGCCTCCTAAAGGACACATTTTTACGGATTCGAAGAAATCACTACAGATTTACTATCAGTTCGCAATAATAGAACACGAGTTTTACTTGAGATCAGACAAAAATATCAAGGATAAATCTGCATCAGAATCATCTCTTAAATCAGTCCTAAAAATCTGAAATCTTTGCTATGGATGAAAAAGAAGAAAAGGACAGTAATGTTTAATCTTAATACTGCTAGAGATAGGGTCTCCATACCATAGCAATCGCAAAGCCTAGCAAAGGTTTAATTAAATATTGTGCAAGGAATCCTACGCCTACCTGCAAATGGAACAGAAATAAAAGATGTGTGATAGTGAACATCAACAAATAATCTCCATGGAATAATCAAGGTGTTCGAGCAACTCACTGTCCATGGGTTTCTCAAACATCTTCTGAAATCCTCAAATGTAAGCGTCAAACCCATGGATAGCATCAGGAATCCCAAACCTACAGTGAACAGGTCTGTCTCCAGCCAGGTAACCTATCGACAGAAAGTTAATATCAGGTAGTTAGAAAGCTGTTATATCAGAAGCAAAATAGGAAGTTGTAAAACACAAACAATGAAAACAGCTCTGAAATCAAATGGCTTAAGTGGAGGAAAGGGTTGTTACCATAGATGGCTTGTATATGCCAATAATAGTCCCTAGTATGACCTGTCAAATAGAAAGGAGTTTATTTGGATAACTCCACTTGCTATAACTTCGATATTAAAGCTGAAAGCAAACTCAGGAAGAAGAGAGGAGATTAATGCAGATTTAACAAGATGAACAATTGGATCATACCCAAACAGGGAAAAGAGTCGTAAGTAATTCAACTATACTCTCATACTGGCTCATTTCAGCCACAGGATTATTTGGAAAATCCCCAGAAGCATTTGCTTCAGCATTGCACAAAACTTGTCGACTCCTGTAAATTTAGTTCACAATGAAAAAGGCGACCATGCATCATACTAGTATCTAGATTCTAGCAAAAGATAATTTTAATTGCATGGAGTTAGAAAAGGACATTATTCAAAGAAAATAAGCAAATATAAACTTAAGCATGCTGGATAAGACAAATCTAAATTGTACTTCTTTTTTAAGATAAAATACTCATATTGTATCACAAATTGATTGTTAATCACATCATCCCTAAGATGAGCCAGAATGAAATACAGATTCTAGTGCAACAAGAACATGCTATGTTAGGGAAAAAATAAATAAAATCAATCCAAGTAAGAAATTTATTCAAATAACATGCGATTGAAATTGAGAAAAAAAATTAGAAAAGATCCGAAGGCACGAATAGCTGTCCTAAGACGTATTCGAGCCTTCGTGCAGGTTTGATCATGAAAACCATCCCAAGATACAACTGGGTAGGATCCATCTAAGGTTTTTTGAATGTTACCTCTCGCTAAGGAAGAAGCAGACTTTTATAACATCTTCCGTATGATGCCACGTCGTGGCTCCATCTACGGAAGTTCGTGGGTCATAGGGTCTTCCCAAGTCACATGTCGCATGGGCGATGCAACGACAAAAAAATGTCGTTACAGCAAGGGCAACAAGGGTAAAAAGGTAAAATAAAAAACAAGTCAATGAACATCCAATCTCACACATATAAATGGTTTTGACCTACCATCTTATCCATCAAGTCACTTAATGACTTGACAGAGAGTGAGTAATAAGAGGGGGAAACAATTTCCCTCAACTCTAGATGTCCCTGCAACAGAAGTGTGCAAAAGAAAATTCAGCAAGTATGCAAAAGGAAATTTAGAGTCTTCTCATTAATGTTCCAACAATCCCCCATAAAACTCAAAATTTCCAAATACTCAAATAAATACATAAATAAAATATTATAGGTGCAATTACTATGTGGTAAATAAGGTATCTTTAGCTTTATTTAGTGAAGAAAGTATTCATCGAAAATAGTGTGAACCAAGTCTTGAGCTACATTCCTTCAAGCTAGAGTCCAACTAACTCAAATATAGTATGAAATATATCTTTATAGATTTATGCACTAATGGCTATGCGTGAATATCTCTTGTTTATTCATGAGATAATGTAACGATTCCTTAACCGCAAGAATCTACCAGTGACGTACAGAGAGTCACATCTCGTGAAAATACTATCTCAGGTCTCTTTAAGAGTTATACTCTTCCTATGGCTCTATATAGGAGCATTCGTCAACATAGTAACGAGATTATAATTGAACTCCAATCTATATAGTACACTAATATGCCACACAATCATGCTCCTTGGTGTACCAATCGACTAGTTATTATCATATTGAACCTCCTTCAGGGATTTCTCATCACAGGGGTTGGGTTCGCATGGTTGGAAGACCCATTATAAGCTAAACCCATCCCCCTCGATGATATCAAGACAATAGTCAATTTATAAATACCTTTATGATGACATATTTTATAGTTATGTTAATTTTGTTTTAATTAATGCTAGCATTCATGATAAGAATAAGCATATTATTCTTCATATAGAATATATCATTTCTGAACATAACACTATAGATATCAATATGTAATTACAATTTATCATAATAAAAGATTATAAATTATTGCACATATTAATCAAATTCATATATGAAAACATGACACTAATGTCACTATTTATGCAATTTGAAAGGCCTCCACATTTTCAAGAAAATTTAGGATCAATGAATTAATTTTTTTTCATAATATTACATATACAATGGTAATTATTCAAGTGTTTGTGAATTGCACAATACTTTTCATAAGTCTTGCATATAGATTATTGCACATATTAAACAAATTCATATATGCAAACATGATACTAGTGTCACTATTAATGCAATTTGAAAGCCCCCACATTTTCAAGAAAATTTAGCATCAATGAATGCATTAATGTTTTTTCATGATATTACATATACCGAGGTAATTATTTAAGTGTTTGTGAATTGCATAATATTTTTCATAAGTCTTACAATAGAATTTTATTAATCGTTGGTGTTATCATGCATGTAAACTCATGGAAATTGATCCCTAGGTATGCCCCACTTTAGAGTAATTTTACATAAACAATTCTACATTTGTATCATACAAACATTTGTACGTATTTTATGGTTTGCTAATGAAAAATTGTCATGTGTAATCTCAAATGGAATAGTTAAACGATATGTCCATCTGTAGTCAAAGTCAAGCGTCATTGCAATACATGTATGCAACATGCACACCAGATTTACTAGGGGCCAACGAAAGAGCTGTAAATGTTTTTTTTTCTTTTTTGGGAAATATAAATCTCATCATTTATCTGAAAAGGAAAATTATAACATATGTTCACCGCAGTAGATTTAATCACACAAATCAGATTTAACTTCACTTCATGTGTTTCTATTTAAATTTAGATGGTCGGCGACGAAATCGATCAAAAAGGACACACCTCAAAACCGGGATGATGGGCGACGCCATCGAGCAAGCAACCACCAGATTTACTAGGGGCCAACGAAAGAGCTGTAAATGTTTTTTTTTTTCTTTTTTGGGAAATATAAATCTCATCATTTATCTGAAAAGGAAAATTATAACATATGTTCACTGCAGTAGATTTAATCACACAAATCAGATTTAACTTCACTTCATGTGTTTCTATTTAAATTTAGATGGTCGGCGACGAAATCGATCAAAAAGGACACACCTCAAAACCGGGATGATGGGCGACGCCATCGAGCAAGCAACCACCAGATTTACTAGGGGCCAACGAAAGAGCTGTAAATGTTTTTTTTTTTTCTTTTTTGGGAAATATAAATCTCATCATTTATCTGAAAAGGAAAATTATAACATATGTTCACCGCAGTAGATTTAATCACACAAATCAGATTTAACTTCACTTCATGTGTTTCTATTTAAATTTAGATGGTCGGCGACGAAATCGATCAAAAAGGACACACCTCAAAACCGGGATGATGGGCGAGGCCATCGAGCAAGCAACCGCCTCGTTCCTTCCTCTTCCTCCATTCGGCATCGGTGACCCACTTCCCAAAGCTAATCTTGAAACAGAAGGAACAGTAAGCGCCATGTTTTGGTCACAGCCGGAGCCGCATGAATCCAGCTAGCAGAACAGATAGAGCGCGTACCATGAGGGGGTTGGGGGACGCAACGAGCAATATATGACGAGAAGGAGCAGCACTCGGCGGCCATGGCGTGTCGCGACTGAGATCCACTGTCTCTGCAGAGGACCCGAGAGATGGAGGCCACATAGGAGGAGGAAGACGCTACCGTCGCCGTCGTCACCGTTGTAGCCATGGGTTTAGCGGCCGAGGGCGGAGTCTGGGTTTTGGGGGGAGTAGGAGGAGGCCCGAATCGGCTCGGTTTGTCGTCGAACGAAGAGGGACGGATGGGTGGGCGTGGATTACGAGGGAACCACACATGACTTGCTGTCGGACGAGACCGCGTTCTTTTCCTGCCTTCTTCGAACTCTCTATCGAAGTGTTAGGGTTCGCTCACTGTGAGCCTCGGACGAAATGGTGAGTCGGATCTCAGCAGAGCGCTCTTCCTATTGGTCAAACCCGTGCACATGCGACCCGAGTTGAGTGATGTATTTTGGTCGCGAACCAAAATCCTCGATTTTGATTTTGATTTTGATTTTGATTTTGATTTTGAAATTGGTTTCGATTCCATAGAAATTAAAATTAAAATTAAATGATTTTGGAATCGAAATCGAAATCGATGGTTCTAATGTACTGACAAATTTTTATTTTTTAAACAATTATAATATAAAAATTATTTTTTTTTAATTTTTTTTAAAAAAAATTAGTGCACTTTGTGAATATAAACATGCTGCAAAACACATTTAAACAATAGAAATAAATTACATTAGTATTTGATATACTATATATCATAATCATAAATTGGAAAAAAAAGGGTAAAAATAAAAATAAAAAAGATATATTTTATGATTTTACTATATAAAATATATTTTGAAGTAACAAATAAATAAATAAGTAAAATTTCAACTACATAACAATTGTGTTGATTTACAAGTTCAATGGCAATGAGAAGGCAAATCTGAATAGTTAATTCAATACAAGGAGTGCAACATTTTGAGAGCTTTAAAAGTGAGAGCAAAGATTTCAATATCAAATACTAGCTAGCTAACTTGATGTATGAAGTATAACTCTTAAGGAGGTTGACAAAGTCAAATAACTTTGGACTTCTAAACTTTTGAGAGCATGGGTAAAACTAAGTACCTAACTTCTCTTAGTTATATAGTAAAAGAGTTTTGTATATTTTTGTAGATCATTCGAGAAGTACTTAGCAACACATAATAGTTATCAAATCCTCACTGATGGTGATTGGTTTTACTAAAGATAGTTTATTTGCTTTATTCCATAACAGAGTCGCAATTAAAAATGGAGGGAATATGAACCTAATTGGAGGTGACAATTTTATAAAAGAGGAATCAATAGACAAATATTGTGAAGGACAAGGTCTCAAAACTATAACTTTCATAAGATGATGCTCATTGAAACTTCAATAAACATCCGTCCAGTTCAACCAATATAATATGCTATATATGAAGGTTTTCTCCTTCACTTGAATGATTTGTTAGAACTAGCGAAGATAAAGTACAATTCGATCCACCCTATAATAGAGTCAGAGTTACTAGTGACTTGAGCAAATACTAGTGATCAAAGTTTGACTACTCAACAACAATGAGAAGAGAATAATTGGGAGAGAGGAGGTGTATTATAGTCTGATCCTCGAGTGACCCCTCAAAACTTTATTCATCTTAGAACATTGGAACCCCTAGATCGCACATGATGAGCTCTATAGTAGTGTATTAGATTGATTTGTCACAGTTCGGTAGCAATGTCGTATGAGCACTTGTCCTTAGGTAACTTTATGATATTATGAGGATGTCGACTCTTTATATACAAGCACATAAGTGTCACACTACTTAGGCAAAACTAAAGTCTATGAGAGTATATCATATTTGATTCTTTATTTAGATATAATTATATACTTGAGATTGAGAATACTTTATATTTGAAAGCTACAGTTGAAGACTTCATGCAAGTCTATTGCATCAATGTTAAAAAGAGATAATAAATTTTGAATAATAGAAAATCTCAATTAAGATAAGGTAAAATGTATGAAATTACTTTGTATCCTTGAAGCCTTCTTATATTAGAAAATTTGATATGTTCATTGTACCACTAGCCTCTTTTGGTTTCTAAATATGGCCACAAAATCCCCATAAGATTAATGCTCCCAAAAGCATGGAACATGTAGTCTCTTAAGCATTATCATGCCTAGACCAATATAGGTTGTGGAGAAGTTGAAGTAGAACTTGTAAATAGAAGATAACGAGAAGATCAATAAAATTTATCATCATAAATTTTTAATTTAAATTTAAAAATCAATAATTAGAATAATATACAGTAAATTATTATAAGCTAAAATAATATTTTACTATTACATAGACATAGAATCTATAAATTCCAATCATTATATTAATGATATCGAATTATCATTATTGAGCTCGTCATAAGAAACTCTAATGTAATATTTTAAAAATTGAGTTTAAAGCTAGAAATTACACATAATAAAAAAAATCTAATTTTTTTATTTCAAAATATATTTAAGTTCATCACATCTAATGTAACAAAATTGATATTAACTGTGATATAACTTTTAATTATAATGAAGTTGATATAAATAGAAACTTATTGTTTATAAATAGTTACAAAAGAATAGTTACAAAAGAAGAAATTTTCATGGTCTTAATATGTACCCGATCTAGTTGCACTTGCAATTCCATTTCTCAATGAGCCTTCCTTTGTCGTTAGCTTGTTCATAGGACTTATTGTAGATTTTATTTGGAGAAAGTATCGCATAGTCCATATGAAAATATTAGGAACTATACTTACCTGGGGCATCACATGCAAAGAGAGACTATGGGACCTACCTATTGCAATACTTGGATTTAAATGTGTAAAGCTGCCCATATGCCTCCGTGGATAAGGTATATTAAATGTTTTACTATTCAATTTCAAATCATGTGCATTATGTTATTTCTTTATTCATACATATGCTCTTTCTTGATTTTCCTATCTATCTATTATTCATGTGAAATATTTTGAATGATAATCTATAATTTTAACTAATTAACGAATTATGTTTTATCTCTAGGTTGACTCCTGTCCATGTTGGCAAAAAAAGACCTCATATAGTTTGTCCCAATCTAAATTTTTCTGAGTTGGGATACTTTGAAACATAATGGTTTTGGCAAAAACTGTTAATACATATCAACATATTGGTTGAAAATGATGCAATGATCCTATTTTCATTTATATCTTTGATCTTGTAATGTACACAAGATTTAGCTTATGCTCTTTAGTTCTTGGTTATAGAAAACCATATATTTCAGTATGGAAAACTAATACTATCGAAATTGACATAAATAGCTGAAAAGTATTGAAAGTACCAAAATATCTTAAATTAGAGAAATTATAGAAATAAAAATATTTTTGATTCGTTAAAACCAACATCGAAGTTAAAATGAAGATCGTTAAAACTAAAGTATTGAATTTAATACTTTTCAGCTACTTTAAAACTAAAGTAGCTGAAAAGTATTGAAAGTTCGTTAAAACTAACTTGCAATGTCATGATCTTCCTATTTGCATTTTTTATTGCATTTGAATTTCATATTCTTTCCGATAGATAAAGTTATCATTTGCATTAGATAGAGTACTAATTGATGGATTAGCCTACTGATATAATTTGTGGATATTATGTTTATGATTTATTCTTATGATTAATCTATCATTTCATGATTTATGTTTTTCTTTCCATTACGTATATTTTGGTGTTATGCTGCACTTCTTTGTCATGTTAAGTTTCAATTTTCTTCTTTTTTACTTGAAGATGTTAGAAAAGTTTGGTTCATGTCCATATTTGAGTTTATACTTCAAATTTTTAGCTGCTCTTTTTGTTGTTTGCTCACTAGCTCTTTGGAGGTTGGAATACATTTGCAAGGTGGAGAATCTAAGTAGGTTTTAGTGAAATCATTCATCTTTACAAAATTGCAATAACGAGTTTTGAAAGTCGAGGCTACATTGAGAAGGAAGAGGAAAATGACATACGCCACAGGACGCTCCAACAGTTCAAGAGTTGATATCGAGTATGAGCAAAAGATGAATTCCATGGAAGAGGTTTGGCAGAAGCAAACTTTATACTTGCAGTCTCACCTCAGTCGAAAGAAGAAGCCTCGTAAATGATGGTTTAAATGCATATATAGATTTATTCAGAGGCATAATATGTTTGTAGCAAATTTCTTAACGATGTTAATTTAGATGATAAATATCTTGATCGTAGCATATTCTTGGAATCGAATAGATACTGTTTACTTTTATAAAAAAAAATAGATTGCTTATTGTTGTCCTTAAATTTTTTATCTTAAAATGTTATAAAGAAAATCAGATGATTGCAAAGAAAAAAAAAAGATATGAGAACCATTCCTTTGTAATGCAGTTTTAAAATAATAAAATATCAAACCAAAAGATAATGGGGCTAAAAAATCTTATAGTATTAGCTCTATATGGTATCAAACTATAATTCTAACTAATTTGTGATAAGAATTTTTTTTTGAAAAATATAATTAATTTTTAAATATAAAATATTTCTTTATTATATCATTCATTTAAGAGATTATTATTTAAAATAATGCACATAATTTGTTTTATATAAAATTAAGAAAATAACAAGGATATCTGATGATGATGAGCATGATGATACATTTGTACTATACCTAACTTTTTAATCTCAAGATTTTTCTTATCTATATGTAAGCATAATATTCTCGAAATATCAAAAATTATATGATCATTTGATAATCCTTTAATTAATAGTCAATAATATAATCAAATAAGAAATATAGTATTTTATTAAAATATTTATTATATTTAGTTTAGTATTCTTAAGCAATTGTTAATTAATTTATGTTTCCATTTATGTCAACATATATGCATAATAATCATAAATAGCATTCAAATATTAGATTCAGATTTGAAATTTCATGTGATAAAAAAAGGTACTAAATGTTATTAAATCTATTAAATCGATCAAAACAATGAGTATTTTGATCGAACAATAAAAATATTTTAATGATATAAAATTTATCACTTGAAACCATAGAGCAACTTGATTTTCTAATGAAACAATAGTGCATTTATACCTTTATTCCATCTAATGGGCCAATATCAACCATATTACTTCATGTTGGGTTCAAGAATATATTTAAGTTCATTACATCTAATGTAACAAAATTAATATTAACTATAATATAACTTTTTATTATAATAAAGTTTATATGAATAGAAACTTATAGTTTCTTAAATATTAATATGCCAAATATAGGTAAAGTTTAGAGACCACACTCTACTTCTTTTACAAAAATCCATTGAATGATTCCCTAAGTAAAGCTTAGTAGAAATGTAAGTACGCAATATATGCTTTGTTTCCTATAATATTTATATAACAATGAGTTGTATTATATTCCAATTCTTATAAAATAATCTAATGTTTTAAATAATAAATTATCTTATATTATTCATATAATCTTGATGAAAAGTGTGTAATAATACATAATTGGTGGCTACATTTGAGAACCAAAGATTAAGTTTGACGATCATAATATGGAAATAAAAGAATATTTATTAATATATGCATAATTTTTAGTATAATTAAATTTTAAGTGAAAAATTATCCACCAAACTTTTAATAAAAATAGAAATACTTACTTTCTTCATATTCATAATCCAGAATTACCCATCTAATGAAATCATTATGATGAAAAGAATCATCATCCAAAAACCGATTGGCACATCCTCTTTTTAAGCTCCAACAAAATATATATTGGATGCACCTAATAAAAAATATTATTATAAAAATATAATTATAATTATAATTATTAAAATAAAAACTATACAAATTATATATACCTCCCAATATAATCGATGAAGCTATCGCACTAGAAGTTCAAATGAGATTTATCTTTTACAAATAGAGATTATTAAATAATACATCTAATATTCTTTAAATAAATTGAAAGATGTGACCTCCCATATTTCTTAGAAAATCTATTAGTACTGACATACTCGTAGTCATGAATAAATCGACTAATATAAATAGTATAATACTTATTAAAAAAACTTTTAATAAGTAAGATACTATCAATAACCTTATACTTTTGGTAGGTCATTTTATTTTTTGTAATTTACATTTCACAAATTTTAAGAGCAATGTATAAAAAAAAATCATATATTTTAAAATCCATAACAATGTTTACAAAATAATTACTGTTTTTTTAGACATTATGAATATAACATGGTGAACATGATTAAGCATTAAAAGTTTAAACATTATATTAAGTATCATAATAAAACTAAATATCAAAATAAATTATATAGAAAGTAATATCAAAAGAATACAATTATACAAAAGTGATAACATCTTGTAAATGATCAACAGATATTGGGAACCAATTTGATAGATCGAGTTATATGATAGTCTTATGGATTTTGTTTAAACACAATGTTATCACAAAAATAATCATATATTATTTAGTAATTCTTTATGTCTTATAAAACATCAATTGTTGTCTAACAATAATATTCATAATTATTACATATACATAATAAATTATAAGAATACAAATTAATCAATCTAAAAATAATTAAGAATACTAAGTTTGGATTAATGTAGTAATAAGAACAAATATTATATACACATAATGAATTATAATAATATAAATTAATTAATTTAAAAATAATCAAGAATACTATGTTTGTATTACTATGATAATAAGAATAAACATTAGTCAATATCATTCATATTACTTCACATATGATTTCTACCCATTTTTTATATTTATATGTAAAACATGTTTGTTAAAATTTTTCAATGGATTAAGCCCTTGAATATTACAATGCTAATAAAAAATATTTGAAATTAATCAAATGTCATCAGGATGGTGCCATGAGTATATCATCAATTAACTTGTTATGCTATACAAATTCTAGTTTACATTTATCATTTTATGATGTACTAAAAATACATGAAACATAATTTTTATCTTTTATTTCTCAAATAAGATAATAAATCAAATAGATTTTCTATATATTATAATGATAGCAAAAGATCTATATGGTTGTCAAATGGTTGGGACATTACAATTTAGATTAGTTTTTATTATTTATTGTTTTGCTTCCCAAATAAGATAAAAGATGTTAAAAATATGTTATCTTAATAAAAAAAAGTGTTAAGTATAAATTTTATACTTAATAATATTTTACTTGAAATATGATATCTTAGATATAAAAACATTTGACATCATGCTCAACATCACTAGCTTATATCGTTGTTATTTTCTCAATTTTCTATAAAAAATTATATGCATTAGTTTAAATAGTAAACTTTTAAGTGAATGATATAATAAAGAAATATTTTATATTTAAAAAATAATTATATTTTCATTTATAAATTCTCATCATAAATTAGTTAAAATTAGAGTTTGATACCATACAAAGCAAATATTTTTAAGGTTTTTTTAGCCACATTATCTTTTGGTTAGATATTTTATTATTTTAAAATTATACTATAAAATAATGATTCTCATAACTCTTTTTTCCTATGTTATCACCTAATTTTCTTTGTAACTTTTTAAGACAAGAAATTTGAGGACAACGGCAAGTAATCTTTTTTTTTTTAATAAAAGTAAGTAGTATCGATTCTATTCCAAGAATATTTGACTAATGATCAAGATATTTACCATCCAAATTGACATCATTGAAAATTTTAAAATATTTTGTCAGTTTGATAAATTTTTAAATGATTAAATGGTAAATATTTTAAATCGATCAAATAATAAAATAATTTGATTGAATAATAGAAATATTTCATTGATATAAAATTTATAACTTAAAATCGTAAAATAACTTGATCTATTAATTAAATAATAGTACCTTTATACCTTCTAAAAGTACTTTATGTTTATAACTTTTAAAGTCAATATCATCTACATTACTTAATGTTAGTCTTCATAATACATTTAAGTTCATCACATCTAATGTAACAAAATGAATATTAACTATAATATAATTTTTTATTATAATGAAGTTAATATGAATAGAAACTTATTATTTTTAAAATACTAATATGTCAAATATGGTTAAGGTTTGAAGACCTTATCCTCCTTCTCTTGAAAAAATCAACCAAATTGATGCCCAAGCAAAGCTTAATAGAAATGTAAGCACAAAATACATGTTTTGTTTCCAAAAATATTTATATAAATTATCTTATATTTTTTGTATAATCTTGATAAAAAGTGTCTAATAATGCATAAGTATTGACTGTATTTGATAAACAAAAATTAAATTTCACAATCATAATCTGAAAAGAAAAGAATAATTGTTAATATTTTGAATAATTCTTAGTATAATTAAATTTGAAGTTAAAAATTATCTTGTAGTTATTATCTTTTAATAAAAATAAAAATACTTACTTTCTTCACATACATTATCCAGAAATTTCTACATAATAAAATCATTGTGATTAAAAGAATCATTTTCTAAAAACCGATTAGCACACTCTCTTTTTATGCTTCAACAAGGTATATCTTGTATGCACATAATAGAAAAATAAAAATATTATTATTAAAATAAAAAACTATACAATGGTATATACCTCCCAATATGAATACAATTATACTAAAGTTGTATAATACTTATTAAAAAACTTTTAATAAGTAAGATACTATTAATAACCTTATACCATGGAATGATCATTTCATTTTCAGTAATATATATTTCAGGAATTTCAAGGGCACTATATGAAAAGAAAATACATTGTTAGAAAAAATAGATTTTAAAATCCATACAATATTTACACAATAATTAATATTTTTTTAACATTATGAATATCACATGGTGAACACAATTAAGCATTATAAGTTTAAACATTATATTAAGTATCATAATAAAACTAAATAACAAAATAAAATTATCCAAAAAGTATCATCAAAAGAATACAATTATACTAAAGTTGTAAAATCTTCAAAATGCTGAAAATTTTTTGAAAATCAATTTAATACATCAAGTTATATGATAGTCTTGTTGATTTTTTAAAACACAAAGTTATCACAAAAATAATCATAATTTTTTTAGCAAATCTTTATGTCTTATGAAACATCAAATGTTGTTGGATATTAATATTTGCAATTATCACATATGCATAAAGAATTATAAGAATATAAATTAATTGATCTAAAGATAATCAAGAATACTAAGTGTGGATTACCACAATAATAAGAACAAATATTACATATGCATAGAGAATTATAAGAATGTAAATTAATCAATCAAAATATAATCAAGAATATTAAGTCAGGATTACTACGATAACAAGAACAGACATTAGCCAATATCATCCATATTACTTCACATAAGGTTTCTACCCATTTTCTATATTTCTAAGTAAAACATGTTTGTCAAAATTTTCTAGTGGATTAAGCTCTTGAATATTGCAATGCCAGTAAAGAATATTTAAAATTAATCAAATCACATTATAATGGTGACATGAGTATATCATCAATTAACTTATTATACTATTCAGATTCTAGTATACATTTACCATTTTGTGATGTGCTAAAAATTACACAAAACATGATTTTTATTTTTTAATTCTCAAATAAGTTGATGAATTAAATGTTCTTAACTAAAGTTATGATTTTCTATAGATCATAATGATAGAAAAAGATCTATATAGTTGTCATATTTATTCAAAATGAATATGACTATCGTACAACTCGATCTATCAAATTGGTTCCCAAGATCTTTTCATCATTTTTAAGATGTTACCAATTTGGTATAATTGTATTTTTTATATGTTACTTTTTGGATAATTTTATTTTTTTTATTTAGTTTTATTATGATACTTAATATATTGTTTAAACTTTTATTGCTTAATTGTGTTCGCCATGTGATATTCATAATGTTAAAAAAATACTTATTATTGTGTAAATATTGTATGGATTTTAAAATATATTTTTTCTAATGATGTTTTTTTTTTTTTTCATGTAGTGCCCTTGAAATTCCTGAAATATATATTACTAAAAATGAAATGATCAACCGATGGTGTAAGACTATTGATAGTATCTTACTTATTAAAAGATTTTTAATAAATATTATAATATCATCTATATTAGAAGAGTTGTTCATGACTACAAGTGTGTTAGTACCAGTAGATTTTTCAGTATGTTTTGGAGGTCATATTTTTTATTTTATTAGAAAATTATTACATGTATCATCTAATAATCTCTATTCGCAAAGGATAAATCTCCTTTGTACTACTATTTTGACAACTTCATTGATCATATTCGGAGGTATATCCAATTTGTATGGTTTTATCTTAATATTTATATTTTATTTATTTATTTTTATACTAATATTTTTTTTGCTAAGTGCATATGAGACATACCTTACTATAGTTCAAAAAGAGAGTCTGCCAATCAGTTTTTGGAAGATAATTCTTTCATTAGGTGGGCAATTTTGGATTATATATGTGAAGAAAGTAAGTCTTTTTTAATACTAGAACTATGATAACTACATGATAATTTTTAACTTGAAAATGTATTATACTAAAAATTATGTATATCTTAATAATTACTCTTTTTTTTTTCAAATAATGATTGTAAAACTTAATCTTCAGTTCTCAAATGCATCCACCACTTATACATTATTAGACACCTTTCATCAAGATTATATGAAGAATATCATGTAATTTATTATTTAAAATATTAAATTATTTTGTAAGAATTTAAATATAATATAACTCATTGTTATATAAATGTTATCGAAATAAAGCCTATTTTCCACACTTGTATTTCTACTAAGCTTTGCTTGGGGAATTGTTTGATGGATTTTTGCAAGATAAGTATATTACGGTCTTCAAACCTTACTTGGCAAATTAGCATTTCAGAAACAGTAAGTTTATATTCATATCAACTTCATTATAATTAAAATTTATATCACAATTAATATCAATTTTGTTATATTAGATGTGATGAACTTAAATATATTTTGAAATAAACAAATTAGATTTTTTTTATTATGTGTAATTTCTAGCTTTAAACTCAAATTTTAAAATATTACATTAGAGTTTCTTATGATGAGCTAAATAATGATAATTCGGTATCATTAATATAATGATTGGATTTTATAGATTGTATATCCAAGTAATATTAAAATATTATTTTAGCTTACAATAATTTACTTTATATTATTCACATTATTGATTTTTAAATTTATATTAAAAATTTATGATGATAAATTTAATTGATCTTCTCGTTATCTTCTATTTATAGGTTTTACATCAACTTCTCCACGACCTATATTGGTCTGGGCATGGTAATGCTTAAGAGACGTACATGTTCAATGCTTTTGGGAGCATTAATCTTATGGGAATCTTGTGGCCATATTTAGAAACTAAAAGAGGCAAATGGTACAATGAACACATCAAATTTTCTAATATAAGAAGCCTCAAAGGATACAAAGTAATTTCATACTTTTTACCTTATCTTAATTGAGATTTTTTATTATCCAAAATTTATTATCTCTTTTTAATGTCGATGCAATAGACTTGCATGAAATCTTCTTTCAAATATAAAGTATTCTCAATCTCAAGTACATAATTATATCCAAATAAAGAATCAAATATGATATACTCTCATATACTTTAGTTTTGCCTAAGTAGTGTGACACTCACGTGCTTGTAGATAAAGAGTCGACTGTTGGGCTGATGGCCCATATTCAGCCCATGTGGGCTTTATCAGCCCACAGCCCACACCCCCTCTTAACCTAACCCTAATTAAGATTAGGGGGGTGTGATGGTTGCGTTTTAGATGCAGATTAAAGCTATAAAAAGGCAGCAACGAGGCAGATCTTGGGAGCCACGAGATTCCAAAGAGAAGAAGGAGAACAAGGCAGAAAAGGAAGAGAAAGAAAGGGAAGAAGACAAGGACAACGCAGAGAGACTGTTCTCAATCATCTAGCAGTGTTCTCATCTCAGGTTAGATCAAATCTACAATAGGCTCTTGCTGTGATTACTTGGGAGGTTTTAGATATTGTGGGCAATGACATGATCCTTGTATCCCAGTTATTCTCTTGTGGTTGTTGCTAGGGTTTTGGGCAAGAGATTGAAATTTGTACATTCATTATTCTCATAGTGGATTATCTCTAGTTTGCCCCATGGTTTTTACCCTTCACATTGAAGGGGTTTTCCACGTATATCTTGGTGTTCTGTTTGATTGTGTTTCCATTTTATTCCGCTGCGTATTTTGGTCTTCTAGTATTGTTCCTATACAAAGGTTATTCCTGTTTATATCCCCATCAACTGGTATCAGAGCGGGGTTTTGGTGATTTAATTTTTGTATTTGAACATGGAGGCCAGTAATATTTCTTGTATGATTAGTTTGAATGGAAATAATTGGATGATATAGAAACCAAGAATGAAAGATCTCTTGTATTGCAAAGATTTGTATGGACCTTTGCAGGGGGATAGTGCAAAACCTACAACTATGACAGATGATGAGTGGAAGAGGTTAGATCGAAAAATAATTGGGTTTATTAGACAGTGGCTTGATGATAGTGTCTTTCACCATGTTTCTACTGAAATTTCTGCATATTCTCTTTGAAAAAAATTGGAAAGTCTCTATGAAAGAAAAACAGCTGGCAACAAAGCTTTTTTGATCAGAAAACTTGTGAACCTAAAATATAGAGAGGATGCTTCTATTGCTGAGCATTTGAATGAAATGCAGAGTATTACTAACCAGTTATCCTCTATAAAAATGTCTCTTGATGATGAGTTGCAGGCATTGTTACTTCTCAATTCATTACCAGAAAGTTGGGAGACACTGGTGGTTTCCCTCAGTAATTCTGCACCATATGGTATTGTCACTATGAGTCAAGTAACAAGCAATTTGTTGAATGAGGAGTTGAGAAGAAAGAGTTCAACAACATCTCAGAATGATTCACAAGCACTTATCTCAGAATAGAGGAAGGTCAAAGTCTAGAAGCAGTTCACGTATGGGTAGGAGCAAGTCAAGATCAAGAAAAGATATTGTTTGCTATAACTATGGTGAGAAAGGACATTACAAGAACCAATGTAAGCAACCTAAGAAGAACAAGAAAAAGGGAAAAGAAGTGGAGTCTACAGAGTCAAAGGATAATACTACAGCTACAGTGCAGGGTGGTAATTATTTGATTTTGTCTCCTTCTGATGATATTTTTTCTTGTGTGTGTCAGGATCTTGAGTGGGTGATTGACACAGGTGCTTCTTATCATGCTACACCTCAGAGAGAGTTTTTTGCTACATACAGGTCTGGAAACTTTGGTGTTGTCAAGATGGGCAACTATGGCACAGCAGACATCATTGGCATGGGTGATATCCATTTAAAGATCAACCTTGGCTGCAAGTTGGTACTTAAGGATGTGAGGCATGTGGTTGACTTGAGGCTGAATTTAATTTCAGTTGGAAGACTAGATGATGAAGAGTATGAAAGCAGATTTCACAGAGGGCAATGGAAGCTCAGTAAGGGTTCTCTTGTTATAGCTAGTGGAAAGAAATATCATACTTTGTATAGGTTGCAGGCTAAAGCTTATGGTGAGCAGTTAAATGCTACAGAGAAAGACTTCAGTATGGAGTTGTGGCATAGGCGATTGGGACACATGAGCGAGAAGGGGCTGCAAGCTCTTTCCAAGAGAGAGGTATTACCAAATCTCAGAGGTATACATCTGAACCCTTGTATTGATTGTTTGGCTGGTAAACAACATAAAGTTTCATTTGCTAGTGCTGCTTTGTCTAGAAAAATGCATGCCTTAGACCGTGTTTATACAGATGTATGTGGTCCTTTGAGGACAAAAACTCCTGGTGGATTTGTTGATGTTCTTGGTATAAGTGGTGCACTTTATTTTGTCACTTTTATAGATGATTTTTCCAAGAAAGTTTGGGCTTATGCTTTGAAGACCAAAGATCAGGTTATTAATGTCTTCAAAGAGTTTCATGCCAGGGTTGAAAGGGAGACAAAAAGGAAATTGAAATGCATAAGATCAGATAATGGTGGTGAATATACAGGATTGTTTAATGACTATTGCAGGTCACATGGGATCCAACATGAGATGACAGTTCCTGGTACACCTCAGTATAATGCAATTGCAGAGAGGATGAACCGCACCATCATGGAAAAGATCATATGTATGCTTTCACAAGCCAAGCTACCCAAAAGGTTTTGGGATGAGGCTTTGAGGACTGCAGTTGATGTGATCAACTTATCACCATGTACAGCCTTAGATGGTGATGTTGCAGAGCATGTATGGTCAGGGAAAGATGTTTCCTACAGGCATTTGAGAGTGTTTGGTTGTCATGCATTTGCACATGTTCCAGATAATGAGAGGTCCAAGCTGGATGGTAAGTCTAAAGAATGTATTTTTCTTGGTTACAGGCTTTAGGATCCAGAAAAGCAGAAGGTGTTCAGGAGCAGAGATATGGTCTTCTTTGAGGATCAAACCTTTGAAGATTTGAAGAAGAAGGCACCAGCCAAGACTTCTGCAAAAGGATTAGTAGATTGTGACCCAGTTATTCCTCTAGTATATCAGGGTGATGGGGGAGATGTGCAGGAAAATAGTGTAGAGCCTGATGTTGATTTACTTGCAGGACATGTTGAGCAAGAAGAAGTAGGAGAGCAAGTTCCCGTAGAACCTCAGTTGAGAAGATCTTCTAGACAACGTCAACCTTCCAGAAGATACTCTACAGATGAGTATGTGATGCTTATTGATGCAGGTGAACCAAAGAGTTACCAGGAAGCAGTTGAGAGTGAGCAGAAAGAGAATTTGTTAGTTGCTATGCAGGAAGAGATGGATGCTCTTCAGAAGAACCACACTTATGATTTGGTGCTGCTACCAAATGGAATGAAGGCCTTGAAGAACAAGTGGATTTTTAGGTTGAAGACTCAAGAATATTGTTCTCAACCAAAGTACAAAGCTAGATTGGTTGTGAAAGGCTTTGGTCAAAAGAAAGGTATTGACTTTGAAGAGATATTTTCTCCTGTTGTTAAAATGTCTTCTATTCGTGTTGCTCTTGGTATTGCTGCTAGCCAGGACTTGGAGGTTGAGCAGTTAGATGTGAAGACAGCTTTCCTTCATGGTGATTTGGAGGAGGAAATTTATATGGAGCAACCAGAAGGCTTCAAAGTCAAAGGTAAAGATAATTTTGTCTGCAAGTTGAAGAAGAGCTTGTATGGGCTAAAGCAAGCTCCAAGACAGTGGTACAGAAAGTTTGATTCATTTATGACATAAAATGGATACAAAAGAATGACTTCAGTTCATTGTGTGTACATCAAATGGTTTGGTGAGGATTTTATTATTCTCTTACTTTATGTTGATGACATGCTTATTCTTGGGAAAGATATGTCTAAAATTGACAGGTTGAAGAAGGAACTGAGTGAGTCTTTTGTAACGAAGGACATGGAGCCAGCAAAGCAAATACTAGGCATGCAGATTTCTCGTGACAGGAAAAACAAGAAGATTTGGTTATCACAGGAGAAATACATCGAGAAGGTATTGGAAAGATTTAGTATGAGCAATGCTAAGCCAGTTGGTTCTCCTCTTGCAGGTCACTTTAAGTTGTGCTCAGAACAAAGTCCGTCAAGTGATAAGGAGAAGGAGAAAATGCAAAAGGTTCCTTATGCTTCAGCAGTTGGAAGTTTAATATATGCAATGGTATGTACGAGGCCAGACATCGCATATGCAGTGGGTGTTACTAGCAGATTTCTTGCAAATCCAGGCAAAGAGCACTGGGCAGCAGTGAAGTGGATTTTTAGATATCTCAGAGGGAGCTCTAAGGTTTGTTTAAGCTTTGGAGGTGGACCACTTATGTTGACAGGTTACACAGATGCAGATATGGCAAGAGATATAGATACGAGGAAGTCCACTTCAGGTTATGTACTTACTTTTGTAGGGGGAGCTGTGTCATGGCAATCCAGGTTGCAAAGGTGTATTGCTCTCTCTACCACAGAAGCAGAATATATTGCTGCTACAGAGGTATGCAAAGAAATGTTATGGATGAAAGAATTCTTACAAGAATTGGGGCTGAAACAGAAAAATTATGTGGTGCATTGTGATAGCCAAAGTGCCATCCATTTGTGTAAGAACCCAATGTTTCATTCCAAGTCAAAGCATATAGATGTCAGATACCACTGGATTCGAAATGTATTTGAAGAGAAGCAGTTGCAGCTTCAGAAAATTCATACAGATGACAACGGAGCAGACATGTTGACGAAGACCTTACCAAAAGAAAGACAGGAGATATGCCGATAGCTGGTCGACATGGCTTCACATTGAGGAGTCATGGGACAGCCTCCCTTATGGGCTGAAGGGGGAGGTTGTTGGGCTGATGGCCCATATTCAGCCCATGTGGGCTTTATCAGCCCACAGCCCACACCCCCTCTTAACCTAACCCTAATTAAGATTAGGGGGGTGTGGTGGTTGCGTTTTAGATGCAGATTAAAGCTATAAAAAGGCAGCAACGAGGCATATCTTGGGAGCCACGAGATTCCAAAAAGAAGAAGGAGAACAAGGCAGAAAAGGAAGAGAAAGAAAGGGAAGAAGACAAGGACAACGCAGAGAGACTGTTCTCAATCATCTAGCAGTGTTCTCATCTCAGGTTAGATCAAATCTACAGTAGGCTCTTGCTGTGATTACTTGGGAGGTTTTAGATATTGTGGGCAGTGACGTGATCCTTGTATCCCAGTTATTCTCTTGTGGTTGTTGCTAGGGTTTTGGGCAAAAGATTGAGATTTGTACATTCATTATTCTCATAGTGGATTATCTCTAGTTTGCCTCGTGGTTTTTACCCTTCACATTGAAGGGGTTTTCCACGTATATCTTGGTGTTCTCTTTGATTTTGTTTCCATTTTATTCCGCTGCGTATTTTGGTCTTCTAGTATTTGTTCCTATACAAAGGTTATTCCTGTTTATATCCCCATCATCGACGTCCTCATAATATCATAAAGTTACCTAAGGACAAGTGTCCATATGACATTGCTACCGAACTATGTGACAAATCAATCTAATACAATACCCCAAAGCTCATCATGTGCGATCTAGGGGTTCCAAATGTTTTAAGATGAATAAAGTTTTAAGGAGCCACTCCGAGGACCCAACTATAATGCACCTCCTCTCTCCCAGTTATTCTTTTGTCGAATGATTCCCTAAGTAAAGCTTTGTAGAAATGTATGTACGCAATACATGCTTTGTTTCCTATAATATTTATATAATAATGAGTTGTATTATATTCCAATTATTATAAAATAATCTGATATTTTAAATAATAAGTTACTTTATATTATTCATATAATCTTGTTGAAAAGTGTCTAATAATGCATAATTGGTGATTGCATTTTAGAATCAAAGATTAAGTTTCACGATCATAATCCGGAAAGAAAAGCATATTTGTTAATATATGCATAATTTTTAATATAATTAAATTTTAAGTTAAAAATTATCCACCAAACTTTTAATAAAAATACTTATTTTCTTCGTATACATAATCTAAAATTACCCACCTAATGAAATCATTACGATGAAAAGAATCGTCATCCAAAAACCAATTGGCACATCCTCTTTTTGAGCTCCAACAAGGTATATATTGTATGCACCTAATAGAAAAATATTATTATAAAAATAAAAATAAAAATAAAAATATAATTATTAAAATATAATTATTAAAATATAATTATTAAAATAAAAACTTTATAAATTATATATATCTCCCAATATAATCGATGAAGTTATCGCAGCAGAAGTAGAAAGGAGATTTATCTTTTGCAAATATAGATTATTGAATAATACATCTAATATTCTTAAAATAAATTAAAAGATATAACCTTCCATATTTCTTAGAAAATTTATTAGTACTGAAATACTCGTAGTCAGGAATAAATCAACTAATATAAATAGTATAATACTTATTAAAAATATTTTTAATAAGTAAGCTACTATCAATAACCTTATACTATGGATAGGTCATTTTATTTTTTGTAATATTCATTTCACATATTTTAAGGGCACTACATAAAAAAAACAATCATGAATAATCATATATTCTAAAATCCATAACAATGTTTACAAAATAATTACTATATTTTTAGACATTATGAATATGAACATGATTAAGAATTAAAAATTTAAACATTATATTCAATATCATAATAAAACTAAATATCAAAATAAATTATATAGAAAGTAATATCAAAAGAATATAATTATACAAATTTGATAATATCTTGTAAATGATCAATACAAGCGGTCTTTCTTTACTTGTTTATATACCGGAGCTGGCTGGGTCTTTCTTTACTTGTTTATATACTGGGGTCGTTATTAGGAGATAAGAAACAGTATCATCAGTGGGATCCTATGTTTTCCCCTTAATAGGAGAGTCGAGTTAGAGCAAGAACAAATGCATCAGTGGCGTCAACACAAGCAAAGGTAAAGCCTACCACAACAGAGCAGTGAGATCAGAGCGACGAGAGAAGTTTACCCCAGTTTCATACATCTCTTTGTGGTTGGGGAATAAGTCTATTTCTTTCGGTTTAAGGTAAGGACCAATGTCTTTTCTTTCTGCAAGATCAGTGATTGGTTCTTTAGATATATGAAAGAGGAAGAGTAGTTTTGAAAGCTGTTAAGTCTTCTTAACTACCGGACACCCAAGTCTTCCACTCGTCCGCGCTTCCCCTAGTGAGTGAGGGTCGATCAAATTGATAAGAATTATATCGAATGAAATGATAAAGGGGCCTCAGATCTAGAATGCGGAATTTCCATCTTGAGATTGGGCTTCCTTTCCTTACTGGGAATCTCTTGCACTCGAAACTAGAACTGCTAATGAACCTGATGCTTCTCCTGCTTGTGCTGACGATTTAACCACTCCGTCAATAACCTCTTTCGCAGACAATGAGGCGAGACAATAAGTTGACCGGAGCTTCCCCCTTCCCTAACCCCACAATTGCTTACGCTTACAGGGCTTCTGATCTTAGAACTGGAACTGGCACCATTAACTTCAGGGCTGGAACTGCTTACTTCATTGCTTCAAAACCTTGCTTTATTACTTCATAGAATCGATTTGCTTCTATTTTCATGCTCGAGTAAAGAATCTGTAATAGCTATCCACATATAGAGATCGGGATAGGGTAAATTACTCTAAAGCTCCAGGACAACCAACCTCCATCGCGCTTGTCTCAAATCCAACTCCGGAGAAACTCATTGAAACTAAGAAACTGGCCAACGAATGCATTTCTTCTTATAATATTGATGGTTCGCACTTGAATTCACTCCTTACGCTCAAACGACGAAAACAGGATAGGTATTCCACTCTAACTGAAACAGGAACATTACCACTCAAATTCTAGGATTCTTTTCATCAAACCCGTCTTTTTTGATAGCAAAGTCATTTTCCCTAATAGCGAGGTTAATTTCTATGATTATTTGACGAAACCCGGGATTTTTGATAGCCAAAGAATTTTCCCTAATAGCAAGCCCATTTGGAATTAGATTTTATCGAAACCCAGGATTTTTGATAGCAATTCTTGACTTCAGTACTAGAGGCTAGTTGAATTCTTTACTTAGTAGTTTTAGTTTCATTCTTATCTGAGTAGTTTTAGTTCAATTCTTATCTGCTGAATGAGGCTCTCTTCTCTTCTTGCCACAAAGAATTCTACTACTACTGGGGAACAATTGGGGAACTCTGTCCTATATGAGTAGGTGTGTTTCCTCTGCCTTTGTCCTGTGTGAACCTGTTTACTTGTTCGGATCTGGTACTGTTTCATCTGTATTTGTTGAGGTCGAGTCGGGTAGATCGAAATCCTTGCACTCGCTCACTAAGATGTGATTGTTCTCAAGGGAAGATCTGTTCTCAAGTCCGTTTATGAATTACCTGTTGGATGTTGGACTGATGGCCCATATTCAGCCCATGTGGGCTTTATCAGCCCACAGCCCACACCCTCTCTTAACCTAACCCTAATTAAGATTAGGGGGTGTGGTGGCTGCGTTTTAGAGGCAGATTAAGGCTATAAAAAGGCAGCAATGAGGCAGATTAAGGCTATAAAAAGGCAGCAACGAGACAGATCTTTGAGGCCACGGGATTCCAAAGAGAAGAAGGAGATCAAGGCAGAAAAGGAAGAGAAAGAAAGGGAAGAAGACAAGGACAACGCAGAGAGACTGTTCACAATCATCTAGCAGTGTTCTCATCTCAGGTTAGATCAAATCTACAGTAGACTCTTGCTGTGATTACTTGGGGAGGTTTTAGATATTGTGGGCAGTGACGTGATCCTTGTATCCCAGTTATTCTCTTGTGGTTGTTGCTAGGGTTTTGGCTAAGAGATTGAGATTTGTATATTCATTATTCTCATAGTGGATTATCTCTAGTTTGCCCCGTGGTTTTTACCCTTCACATTGAAGGGGTTTTCCACGTATATCTTGGTGTTCTGTTTGATTGTGTTTCCATTTTATTCCGCTACATATTTTGGTCTTCTAGTATTTGTTCCTATACAAAGGTTATTCCTCTTTTTATCCTCATCATTGGAGTGGAATCGCTCTCGTAGAGTATCTGGAATATTACAGCCGAGTGTTTAGTACCTGTGTCATCTTGACTGGGTAAGTTCCTTATTGAATTGTTTCCCTTGCCTACCTTAAGTCTGAATTGAACTAGAATATTACAGCCGAGTGGATCCCCAGTTTCATTCTTTGTTGACTTGGTGTCAGCAGCAGACAAGCAGAGAAGTAACTACTACGGATTAAACTCATTGTTTTCTACTTTCTTGTGTATCTAAATTCGGCTCCTCTAACTCAGGCTACTAATAAAGAATTCACCTCATTAGTAAAAGAATGGGACTCTAGGCCACACAGGTGGAATCAAATAATAGGACCAGAATCGGAATAAGAAAAGCAAGAGACAGGAAGAATTAAGCAAACAAGCAAGGACAGTGCTAGTGGAATCCCCAGTTCCAGTTCATAAGGAATTCTTAAAACACATAGCAAGTGGGTAAAGCAGCAGCATACCCGGGCTCACTTATGATTAGTATTAGTCCGGATATCCCTTACTTGGTGCATTCATAAGATGTATAGTGGTAGTTCAATTAACTGTAAACCCGACCTCGACTCTAATCCCACAGCTCCTTCAGCGGTAAGGAAACCTCTTTGAATTGGTATAGGAGTAGTTTTCAGTCCAGATTTCCTCTACTAAATTGGGTGCCTCTCTCACAGACTTAGAGCTAGAGCTATGGAGTGTGAAAGACGTAGTTACTGAAGGTCGAAAGGTCAGATTACTCCTTTATATACCAGCTAGGGCTCGAAAGAAGGATTCCAGTGCTGTTGACTCGGCCCGGCCTCTCCTTGAGTTGAATTAATATCTTTCCTACTTTATTGTTGAATCCCGCCTAGCTACTACTACTTGTTGGGTGCAGCTCATAAGTGGGCTTGGACAATTGGGTCTATTGAGCCCAAATCAGTAATTAAGAGAGAAAGAGCAAAATTGGGCAGTTTGCAAGGTGTGTGTGCGCACAGTGAGATTGCAGCGTGTAGTGCATAGAAAAGAGGAGAGAGAAATAGAGAGAGAAAGTAAGGTTTCTGAGTTTTCTGCTTGACGATCGGTGGCCAAACGTTGTCAGTTTCGGCCCAAATTTTATGTGGAGAATCCTTGCAGCAAACTCTACAATCCTAACGGTGTTGATCTGCAGTTTACCCTCTCTAAGGTACTTTCCTGCGATATCCACTTTGTGAGACCTAGAATTCTTTTTTGAGGAGATCCATCCTACGTGATGAAGATATGCTATCCTTGAGCCAAGATCTATGATCTTGATGTTATTCTGATCCTCTAGTTATTCTAGAGAAGACTTACTGTAAACCTGTTATCATTATTATTGATAGTGGAAGTTTAAGGTGGACTACGGTCCCGTGGTTTTTCCCACGTTGGGTTTTCCACGTTAAAAAGATTTGTCTCACTGTGTGATTGATTTATTGCTCTATTGTTTATGCTGTGCTGATTGATTTAGTATTTTGATATCAAGTTGGTATTTTGATGAGGAACCTATTTTGATACACAAAGAGGGAAAAGAATTATTCCGCATTAACAGGTTTCTTCCCAACACTACTAGGTCGGTCAAGTATCAAGAGTAAAGGTGAATACTGATACTGATACTGAGAATTCCTATACCTTAGGCAACTAAGTCTGATCTTGAAACTGCTTCTGAAGTAGCTGGTTCCCCTTTGCCAACAACTAGAACTGCTCTGGCTTTGTAAACTAATACAGATGAAACTGGTTCCCAAAACTTACTATAAGGGCCTATACTGTTATTACTGAGTGAAATTCTTACTTTGGAACTGAGGTCGGCAGACAATAAGAATGAGTCTAGTATAAGACCTAGTACTGAAGGTATTTATTCTTTGCATATAGTGTACTAGATAAGAATTCCACTATTGGTATTAATAAAAGGTATCTATTCCCCGATATCCAGTAGTAAGGGTATCTATAAAAGGTATTAATTCTCCGTTTCTAGGGTACTTGTTAATTCTTTTACTACTGAGTTCAATTCTGAGTCCCCGAACATAGGACTTAATCGTTAGTTGTAGCTTGGCAGAGTAAGAGGAGTGGAAAAGAAAGAAATCAATAAATTCGAGGAAGCTATCCGGTGTTAAAGCCTATAACTCTCTAAGGCTCCTTAGTTCGATTCTGACTTGCTCTTGCTGAATTCGACAACTATACATACCTATGTCAATTAATACTAGAAATACAGATTTAACTAGGGATTCGACAAGAACTCGAACAGGACTACCAGTACGTGCTCCTTCTTGACCAACCCTAGCAACTTTCCTAGACAATTGAACGTAACTCGCATAACTGACCTCGATCTCATCCCTCTCTGGCTCTGGCAAGCAGACAATACACTCAAAGACAACTTCAATGAGAAACCACATATAGTCTATTTTGGATTTGTTATTACTTCATACTGGACTGGCACCCTAACAAGCAAGTAATTCAACCAGCCTATCCCCAACACAGGATTCACTTCTAACTCATACTTTAACCTTAACCTATCCTCTGGCTACTAACCTGAACTAAACTGCCCTTGCCTACCTCCACTCAAGCTACTAATATTGATTCCACTTTACCACTCCACTACACCTCTGATGAAACTTGACCATTACTTTAAGGAACAGTAAACCCTGATTCCGTTTCTTCTCTAAGTCCTGTGTGCGCACTCTTATAACTCCTAGTATTCTTAATAGACTGACTTACCGGGGCTCTCATCGCCAACACCTGGCTTTGATGCGCTAAGGCAAAGGCTTACTCTTGTTGTTGCTTGTCTCTATTACTACTGAGTTAGGAGTTAAATAAAATACCTGAGTTCCCGACCTCTAATAAGTGCCCGAAACTTACTAGAAGGGCCTCTCTACTTGAAGTTAAGAATTGAACCATCCTCTAGCTCACAAACTTGGATTCTTTATCTAGAACAGAACTGGACTCTCCTTCTTACTTAACTGCTTACCTTGCCCACCGATTGCCCGAAGTCTAGTACTGTTGCTTGGCTCTTTGACTACGGAGTGAAATTATTACTTGCTGACATTAAGACCTCTATTGCTCTTTTAACTAACCATACTCTGGCAACCGGCAACTACAGGGTATGACTTCCCGCCTCCACCTTTGACCTCTTGCTACTATTACAGTTAGGGCTCCTAGGCTACAAATACAGTTATTGCTCTGGACTACTATACTACTTAAGACCTATTAGTACTAGACACTGGCAACCATCCCTCGAATAAGAATAAGGGATCTACTAACTGGTCCAGGGCTCCTATCGCTAGTGTTCGTCTTACTTGCTTCACCTTAATTCTGACTTGCTTCATTCTTAATGAGTCTTGCCTTTCTTACTTGCTCCTCGATCTGCCTCTTCAATTTACGACACTCTTCGGTGTCATGCCCGTTCTGTCGGTGGAAGCGGCAGTACTTTGACCGGTCTGCAAGCTCTCGTGGGCTTCTCATCGGGTTAGGGTTTTTAAGCAGCCCATTCTCCCTTATCTGGAGAAATATCTCCGTCCGGGACGCGCCCAAGGCAGGAAGTAGGGGCCTCGATGCTGGCGGGTCAGGCCGGTCTAATCTGCGCCTTGGTGTGGTAGAGTGTTGCTACCGGGGTGGTTCCGACCTGATTCTCTTGTGCTCCTCATGCCTCCCGGCCATCCAGGCTTTGGCCGCGATGAACTGGTTTGCCCGCTGAAGCATCTCAGGTACTACGGTGGGGGGTCACTCCATGAGGGACCAGAAGAATCTGGAAGGTCGCAGGCCTATCATAAATGCCTACATTAACAGAGAGGGGTGAGCGTCCGACAACCCCCGAATTTGTGTTGTAAAGCGGTTCACAAAATGGGAGAGGGGCTCGTCCTCCTTTTGGTTGAGTCCGAGGAGCAACGCGACGGACGGCTTTGGCCGGCCATAAGCCAAGAAGCTAAACTCGAAGTCTCTAATGAGCTGATCAAAGGAGGTGATCGTCCCGGTCTTCAGGCCGCTATACCACGCACGGGCTGGCCCCCTTAGAGTCGTGGGGAACGCCCAGCACATCAAAGCGTCAGAGGTACCATACAGCGCCATTTGGGTACGGAAGGCGGCCACGTGGTCCGCTGGGTCGGTGGCGCCATCATATGAGTCCAGAGAGGGGAGTTGGAAGTTCGGGGGAACTATTTGATCTTGTATTTCGGGTGCGAACGGGGATCCCTGGGATGTGTCCGCCCCGAGCTCTCCCTTTGACCTGCGAACCTCCTCCAGCACTTCGTCGAGTCGCTGATTAACAAAGCGCAGCTGGGCTCGCAGGGAGTCCGTTGAATCCAAAGACAGTGCCTCAGGTTCCGGATGGCCCCTCGGGTTTGTCGTTACTTGGTTCCCGAGTAGGGCCGATCGGGCCCGAGGCGAAGTAGGGAGCTAAGGAGGTGGCGTGTGAGCCCGAGCGGGCAACTCCTGTTGCCGCAGTGGTTGGATCATAGGCGGGCGTGCCGGATGAGAGACGAGCAGGATGATGGTTTGTACCATACCCGTAAGAGTTCGGACTTGGTGAGCGAGGTCCGGGCGGCGATGGGCCGGAGGGGGGACCTCTGGGCGGCGACAAGCCTGGGTCGTTGAACAACCGCCAATAGCGCTCTGACGTGGTGGCGGGGAGTTCAACTCGAGGTTCCCCAAGCGAGGGGTGTTCTCCCGGAGTCCCGATCGGGTGTGACCCCGTACCGGCGGGTTCGTCTGAGTCAACCTGCCGATCCCGCGACATTCTGGCCCTCCTTCTAGCGCCAAATATGTTAGTGTAAACAACTTTACGCTGTGGCCTCGAGGCCAACACGGCTTGGTTCGGGTCCGAATGGGCGGGGATCTTGCTCGACGTCCCTCGGGGTTGCTGACGTGGCCGGCCGTGCGGATCAGATCACGTCGGGGTTCGTCGAGGTTCGTCGGGGCCTTCTATAGGAAGGGTTTCCTCTCCTCGTTGCTTCGGGGGAAATAGCTTCGTCTTCTCACCTGCACACAGGTCGGGTCAGAAGCTTTGCCCGACCCCTCCGACGATCAAGTCAGAAGATGATGGTGAAGTGGTCTTTCTCCCTTTTTCCTTTTTCATTCCCCTCCTGGTGCGGGGTTTTTATAGAGTTGCTTACTGTTCCCGATGTGCCCGTTTGCAGGGGGTGGGTCGTACCTCCGATAGCGTCTGACACCGTTGTTGGTGTTGTGTGAAGAACCGGGCTTCCGCAGAGCGCAGGCGTGCCCCGGTCGTTGTTCTGGTCTGCCTCAGCCAGGCGTGTCAAGTCAAACCGATGAGTGAGATATCGTCAAGAGTGGGCCACGTCAGTGCACATCCCTTCATCATTATTGCCCTCATTAAGCGAGATGTCGTCCAGGAGTGGCTGACATCAGTGCACATCCTGTCTCCATTATTATTCTCATCAAAACTAGCACCGAACCTAGTCCACTTGAACACCCGAACTAAACTACAGTCGAAATCCTTACTTGCGGGCACATAGTTAACACGGAATTCCATCAGTATAGTGAAATCAAAGAGAAAGATAAATGGAACTGATGCTGACGCACACCTAACTAACGAAGCTACGACGCAGAGCTACTATCTACCTACTAGCTTATGAACTAAAGTAAATCACCTCTCTCTACCGACATTAAGCCAATAACATAACTATACGAACGACGCCAAGTGGTGTCTAACAATAATATTCATAATTATTATATATACATAAAAATTATAATAATACAAATTAATCAATCTAAAAATAATTAAGAATACTAAGTTTGGATTAATGTCGTAATAAGAACAAATATTATATACACATAATGAATTATAAGAATAAAAATTAATCAATTTAAAGATAATCAAGAATACTATGTTAGTATTACTATGATAATAAGAATAAACATTAGTCAATATCATTCATATTATTTCACATATGATTTCTAACCTTTTTTTGTATTTCTATGTAAAACTTATTTATTAAGATTTTTCAGTGGACTAGGCTCTTGAATATTGTAATGCTAATAAAAAATATTTGAAATTAATCAAATGTCATCAGAATGGTGCCATAAGTATATCATTAATTAACTTGTTATGCTATACAAATTCTAGTTTCCATTTACCATTTTATGATGTACTAAAAATACATGAAACATAATTTTTATCTTTTATTTCTCAAATAAGACAATAAATAAAATATTCTTAACTAAAGTTACGATTTTTTATATATTATAATAATAGCAAAAGATCTATATGGTCGTCAAATGGTTGGGATCTTACAATTTGGATTTGTATTTTTTATTTATTGTTTTACCTCTCAAATAAGATAAAAGATGTTAAAAAGCTTTTATCTTAAAAAAAAAAGCGTTAGCATAAATTTTATACTTAATAATATTTTACTTGAAATTTGATATCTTAGATATAAAAATATCTAACATCGTGCTTGTCATCATCACTAGCTTATATCATTGTTATTTTCTCAATTTTATATTAAAAAATTATATGCATTAGTTTAAATAGTAAATTTTTAAGTGAATGATATAATAAAGAAATATTTTATATTTAAAAAATAATTATATTTTTCATATATAAATTCACATAATAAATTAGTTAAAATTATAGTTTGATACCAACAAAAGCAAATACTTTAAGGTTTTTTTAGCCACATTATCTTTTGGTTAGATATTTTATTATTTTAAAATTATAATATAAAAGAATGATTATCATAGCCCTTTTTTCCTTTGGTATCACCTAATTTTCTTTGTAATTTTTAAAGATAAGAAATTTAAGAAAAACAGTAAGCAATCTTTTTTTTTTTTAATAAAAGTAAGTAGTATCGATTCGATTCCAAAAATATGCAACTAATGATCAAGATATTTACCATCCAAATTGATATCATTGAAAATTTTAAAATATTGTGTCAGTTTGATAAGTTTCTAAATGATTAAATGTTAAATTTTTTAAATCGATCAAATCATAAAGTAATTTGATGGAATAATAGAAATATTTCATTGATATAAAATTGATCACTTAAAACCATAAAATAACTTGATCTTGTAATGAAATAATAGTACCTTTATACCTTATAAAAGTACTTTATCGTTTATATCTTGTAAAGCCAATATCATCCACATTATTTCATGTTAGTCTTCAGAATACATTTAAGTTTATCACATCTAATGTAACAAAATGGATATTAACTATAATATAATTTTTAATTATAATGAAGTTGATGTGAATAGGAACTTATTATTTTTAAAATACTAATATGTCAAATATGATTAAGGTTTAAAGACCTTACTCTCATTCTCTTGAAAAAATCAACCAAATTGATGCCCAAGCAAAGCTTAATAGAAATGTAAGTACACAATACATGTTTTGTTTCCAAAACTATTTATATAAATTATATTATATTCTTTGTATAATCTTGATAAAAAAAGTGTCTAATAATGCATAAGTATTGGTTGCATTTGACAAACAAAGATTAAATTTCACAATCATAATCTGAAAAGAAAAGAATAATTGTTAATATTATGAATAATTCTTAGTATAATTAAATTTTAAGTTAAAATTACCATGTAGTTATTAACTTTTAATAAAAATAGAAATACTTACTTTCTTCACATACATAATCTAGAATTGCCTACCTAATAAAATCATTGTGAAGAAAAGAATCATCTTCTAAAATCCTATTAACACACCCTCTTTTTTAGCTCCAACAAGGTATATCTTGTATGCACATAATAGAAAAATATAAATATTATTATTAAAATAGAAAACAATACAAATGGTATATACCTCCCAATATGATCGATTAAGCTACCATAATAGAAATACAAAAGAGATTTATCTTTTCTAAATAGAGATTATTTAATGATATATATAATATTCTTCAAAGAAATTGAATAATATGACCTCCTAAATTTATTAAAAAATCTACTAGTACTAATATACTCGTAGTCGTGAATAAATCTACTAATATAAATGATAATATAATACTTATTAAAATAATTTTAATAAGTAAGATACTATCAATAACCTTATACTATGGGCAGGTAATTTTTTGTTCTATAATAATCATTTCACAAATTTTAAGGACACCTCATAAAAAAAATAATTATGAATAATCATATACTTTAAAATCCATAATGATGTTTATAGAATAATTAATATTTTTTAAATATTATGAAAATCAAATGGTGAAAATGATTAATTATTAAAATTTTAAACATTATATTAATTATCATAATAAAATTAAATAAAAAAAAATAAATTTTACAAAAAGTAATATTACAATTATACCAAAGTTGTAACATCTTCAAAATGTTAAAAAATATTAAAAATCAATTTAATAGATCGATTTATATGATAGTTTTATTGATTTTTTTTAAACACAAAGTTATCACAAAAATAATCATATGTTCTTTAGCATATCTTTATGTCTTATAAAATATCACATGTTGTTGGACATTAATATTCACAATTATTACATATGGAGAACGAATTATAAGAATATAAATTAATCGATCAAAAGATAATCAAGAATACTAAGTATAGATTACTGCAATAATAAGAACAAATATTACATATGCATAGAGAATTATAAGAATGCAAATTAATCAATCAAAATATATTCAAGAATATTAAGTTAGGATTACTATGATAACAAGAATAGACATTAGCCAATATAATCCATATTACTTCACAAAAGGTTTTTAGCCATTTTTTATATTTCTAAGTAAAACATGTTTGTCAAAATTTTCTAGTGGATTAAGCTCTTGAATATTGCAATGCTAGTAAAGAATATTTAAAATTAATCAAATCGCATTATAATGGTGACATGAGTATATCATCAATTGACTTATTATACTATTCAGATTCTAGTATACATTTATCATTTTGTGATGTGCTAAAAAATACACAAAACAGGATTTTTATTTTTTATTTCTCAAATAAGATGATGAATTAAATATTCTTAACTAAAGTTATGATTTTCTATAGATCACAATGATAGAAAAATATCTATATAGTTGTCATATTTATTCAAAATGAATATGACTATTGTATAAGGTTATTGATAGTATCTTACTTATTAAAAGTTTTTTAATAAGTATTATACTATCATCTATATTAGTAGAGTTATTCATGACTACGGATATGTCAGTTCCAGTAGATTTTCTACTATGTCTTGGAGGTTATATTTTTTATTTTATTGGAAGAATATTACATGTATCATCTAATAATACTTATTCGCAAAAGATAAATCTCTTTCGCACTACTATTGTGACAGCTTCATCGATCATATTTGGAGGTATATCCAATTTCTATAGTTTTATCTTAATATTTATATTTTATTTATTTATTTTTATACTAATATCTTTTTTTGTTAAGTGCATATGAGATATACCTTACTGTAGTTCAAAAAGAGAGTTTGCCAATCAGTTTTTCCACGTACTAACTTTATTAGTTGGGTAATTCTGGATCATATATGTGAAGAAAGTAAATATTTTAATTCTTATAAAATAATCTAATATTTTAAATAATAAATTACCTTATATTATTCATGTAATTTTGATGAAAAGTATCTAATAATGCATAATTGGTGGTTGCATTTGAGAACAAAAGATTAAGTTTCACGATCATCATATGGAAAGAAAAGAATATTTGTTAATATATGCATAATTTTTAGTATAATTAAATTTTAAGTGAAAAATTATCTAGCAAACTTTTAAAAAAATAGAAATACTTACTTTCTTTATATACATAATCCATAATTACCCACCTAATGAAATCATTATGATGAAAAGAATCATCATCCAAAAATCGATTGGCACATCCTCTTTTTGAGCTCCACCAAGGTATATATTGTATGCTCCTAATAAAAAAAATATTATTATAAAAATAAAAATATAATTATTAAAATAAAAACTATATAAATTATAAATACCTCCCAATATAATCGATGAAGCTATCACGGTAGAAGTACAACGGAGATTTATTTTTTGAAAATAAAGATTATTGAATAATATATCTAATATTCTTAAAATAAATTGAAAGAAATTACCTCATATTTCTTAGAAAATCTATTAGTACTAACATACTCGTAGTCATGAATAAATCTACTAATATAAATAGTATAATACTTATTAAAAAAAATTTTAATTAGTAAGATATAATCAATAACCTTATACTCTGGGTAGGTCTTTTTATTTTTTGTAATATTCATTTCACAAATTTTAAGAGCACAACATAAAAAAAACAATCATGAATAATTATATATTTTAAAATCCATAACAATTTTTACAAAATAATTACTATTTTTTTAGATATTATGAATATCACATGGTGAACATGATTAAGCATTAAAAGTTTAAACATTATATTAAGTATCATAATAAAACTAAATATCAAAATAAATTATATAGAAAGTAATATCAAAAGAATACAATTATACAAAAGTGATAACATCTTGTAAAAATGATCAATAGATATTGGTATCCAATTTGATAGATTGAGTTATATAATAGTCTTATTGATTTGGTTTAAACACAATGTTATCACAAAAATAATCATACATTTTTTAGTAATTTTTTATGTCATATGAAATATCAAATATTGTCTAACAATAATATTCATAATTATTACATATACATAAAAAATTATAGAATAGAAATTAATCAATCTAAAAATAATTAAGAATACTAAGTTTGGATTAATGTAGTAATAAGAACAAACATTACATACACATAATGAATTATAATAATACAAATTAATCAATTTAAAGATAATCAAGAATACTATGTTAGTATTACTTTGATAATAAGAATAAACATTAGTCAATATCATTCATATTATTTCACATATGATTTCGACCCTTTTTTTATATTTCTATGTAAAACATGTTTATTAAAATTTTTTAGTGGATTAGGCTCTTGAATATTGCAATGCTAATAAAAAATATTTGAAATTAATCAAATGTCATTAGAATGGTGCCATGAGTATATCATCAATTAACTTGTTATGCTATATAAATTCTAGTTTATATTTATCATTTTATGATATACTAAAATTACATGAAACATAATTTTTATCTTTTATTTCTCAAATAAGATAATAAATCAAATATTTTTAACTAAAGTTATGATTTTCTATATATTATAATGATATCGAAAGATCTATAAGGTCGTTATGGTTGTCAAATGATTGAGACCTTACAATTTAGATTTGTTTTTATTATTTGTTGTTTTATCTCCCAAATAAGATAAAAGATGTTAAAAAGCTTTTATCTTCATAACAAAAAAGTGTTAGCATAAATTTTATACTTAATAATATTTTACTTGAAATATGATATCTTAGATATAAAAACATCTGACATCATGCTCATCATCATCACTAGCTTATATCGTTGTTATTTTCTCAATTTTCTATTAAAAAATTTTATACATTAGTTTATATAGTAAACTTTTAAGTGAATGATATAATAAAGAAATATTTTATATTTAAAAAATAATTATATTTTTCATATATAAATTCTCATCATAAATTAGTTAAAGTTATAGTTTGATACCATACAAAGCAAATATTTTAAGGTTTTTTTAGTTACATTATCTTTTGGTTAGATATTTTATTATTTTAAAATTACATTATAAAAGAATAATTCTCATAGCTCTTTTTTCTTTTGTTATCACCTAATTTTCTTTGTAAGGTTTTAAGACAAGAAATTTAAGGACAACGACAAGCAACCTTTTTTTTCTTAATAAAAGTAAGTAGTATCGATTTGATTCCAAGAATATGTGATAAATAATCAAGATATTTACCATCCAAATTGACATCATTGAAAATTTTAAAATATTTTGCCAATTTGATAAGTTTTTAAATGATTCAATGTTAAATTTTTTAAATCGATCAAATCATAAAGTAATTTGATCAAATAATAGAAATATTTCATTGATATAAAATTTATCACTTAAAATCGTAAAATAACTTACTCTTGTAATGAAATAATAGTACCAATAAACCTTTTAAAATAATTTATCGTTTATACCTTCTAAAGCCAATATCATCAATATTACTTATTGTTAGTCTTTAGAATACATTTAAGTTCATCGCATCTAATATAACAAAATGGATATTTACTATAATATAATTTTTAATTATAATGAAGTTAATGTGAATAGGAACTTATTATTTTTGAAATACTAATATGCCAAATATGATTAAGGTTTGAAGACTTTACCCTCATTCTCTTGAAAAAATCAACCAAATTTATGCCTAAGCAAAGCTTAATAGAAATATAAGCACACAATACATGTTTTGTTTCTGATAACATTTATATAAATTATCTTATATTTTTCGTATAATCTTGATAAAAAGTGTCTAATAATACAAAAGTATTGGCTACATTTGACAAACGAAGATTAAATTTCACAATCATAATCTAAAAAGAAAAGAATAATAATTAATATTATGAATAATACTTAGTATAATTAAATTTTAAGTTAAAAATTATCATTTGTTATTAACTTTTAATAAAAATAGAAATACTTACTTTCTTCACATACATAATCCAGAATTGCCTACATAATAAAATCATTGTGATTAAAAGAATCATCTTCTAAAAACCAATTGACACACCCTCTTTTCGAGCTCCAATAAGGTATATCTTGTATGCACATAATAGAAAATTATTAATATAAAAAATATAAATATTATTATTAAAATAGAAAACTATACAAATGGTATATACCTCCCAATATGATCGATTAATCTACCATAATAGAAATACAAATGAGATTTATCTTTTCTAAATAGAGATTATTTAATGATACATATAATATTCTTCAAAGAAATTAAATAATATGACCTCTCAAATTTATTAAAAAATCTACTAGTACTAATATACTCATAGTCATGAATAAATCTACTAATATAAATGATAATATAATACTTATTAAAAAAAAATTTAATAAGTAAGATACTATCAATAACCATATACTATGGGCAGGTAATTTAATGTTCTATAATAATCATTTCACAAATTTTAAGAGCACTGCATAAAAAAAAAAATAGTAATAATCATATATTTTAAAATTCATAGTGATGTTTATAAAATAATTAATATTTTTTAAACATTATGAATATCACATAGTGAAAATGATTAAGTATTAAAACTTTAAACATTATATTAATTATCATAATAAAATTAAATAACAAAATAAAATATACAAAAAGTAATATTACAATAATATAATTATACCAAAGTTGTAATATTTTAAAAATACTGAAAATATATTAAAAATCAATTTAATAGATCGAGTTATATGATAGTCTTATTGATTTTGTTTAAATACAAAGTTATCATAAAAATAATTATATATTTTTTAACAAATCATTATGTCTTATGAAACATCAAATGTTGTTAGATAGTAATATTCACAATTATTACATATGCATAAAGAATTATAAGAATATAAATTAATCGATCTAAAGATAATCAAGAATACTAAGTATGGATTACTGTAATAATAAAAACAAATATTACATTTGCATAAATAATTATAAGAATACAAATTAATCAATAAAAATATAATCAAGAATATTAAGTTAGGATTATTACGATAACAAGAATAGACATTAGCCAATATTATCCATATTATTTCACATAAAGTTTCTACCCATTTTTTATAATTCTAAGTAAAACTTGTTTGTCAAAATTTTCTAGTGGATTAAGCTCTTGAATATTGCAATGTTAGTAAAGAACATTTAAAATTAATCAAATCACATTATAATGGTGACATGAGTATATCATCAATTAACTTATTATACTATTCAGATTCTAATATACATTTATCATTTTGTGATGTGCTAAAAATACACAAAACATTATATTTATTTTTATTTCTCAAATAAGATGATGAATTAAATATTCTTAATTAAAGTTATTATTTTCTATAGATCATAATGATAGAAAAAGATCTATATAATTGTCATATTTATTCAAAATGAATATGACTATTGTACAACTTGGTTCTCAATATCTTTTTATCATTTTTAAGATGTTACCACTTTGGTATAATTGTATTTTTTTCATGTTACTTTTTAGATAATTTTATTTTGTTATTTAGTTTTATTATGATACTTAATATAATGTTTAAAAATTTAATGCTTAATTGTGTTCACCATGTGATATTCATAATGTTAGAAAAATATTAATTATTGTGTCAATATTGTATGGATTTAAAATTTGTTTTTTTAATAATGTATTTTTTTTCCATGTAGTGCCCTTGAAATTCCTAAAATATATATTACAAATTACTATCCCATGGTATAAGGTTATTTATAGTATCTTACTTATTAAAAGTTTTTTAATAAGGATTATACTATCATCTATATTAGTAGAGTTATTTATGTTAATGGGTTTATCAGTAACAGTAGATTTTTCAGTATATCATAGAGGTCATATTTTTTATTTTATTAGAAAATATTACATGTATCATCTAATAATCTTTATTCGCAAAATATTACATTTATAATTTTTTGATGTACTAAAAATACATGAAACATAATTTTTATCTTTTATTTCTCAAATAAGATAATAAATCAAATATTCTTCCTAAAGTTATGATTTTCTATATATTATTATGATAGCAAAAGATCTATATGGTTATCAAATGGTTGGGACCTTACAATTTGAATTAGTTTTTATTATTTATTGTTTTGCTTCCCAAATAAGATAAAATATGTTAAAAATATGTTATCTTCATTAAAAAAAAGTGTTAAGCATAAATTTTATACTTAATAATATTTTACTTAATAATATTTTACTTGAAATATGATATCTTAGATATAAAAACATTTGACATCATGCTCATCATCACTAGCTTATATCATTGTTATTTTCTCAATTTTCTATAAAAAAATATATGCATTAGTTTAAATAGTAAACTTTTAAGTGAATGATATAATAAAGAAATATTTTATATTTAAAAAATAATTATATTTTTTATTTATAAATACTCATCATAAATTAGTTAAAATTAGAGTTTGATACCATTCAAAGCAAATATTTTTAAGGTTTTTTTAGCCACATTATCTTTTGGTTAGATGTTTTATTATTTTAAAATTATACTATAAAATAATGATTCTCATAGCTCTTTTTTCCTATGTTATCACCTAATTTTTTTTGTAACTTTTTAAGACAAAATATTTGAGGACAACGGTAAGTAATCTTTTTTTTTTTTTTAATAAAAGTAAGTAGTATCGATTCTATTCCAAGAATATTCGACTAATTATCAAGATATTTACCATCTAAATTGACATAATTGAAAATTTTAAAATATTTTGTCAGTTTGATAAAATTTTAAATGATTAAATGTTAAATATTTTAAATCGATCAAATAATAAAATAATTTGATCGAATAATAGGAATATTTCATTGATATAAAATTTATAACTTAAAACCATAAAATAACTTGATCTAGTAATTATTAGAAAAAATAGATTTTAAAATCCATACAATATTTACACAATAATTAATATTTTTTAACATTATGAATATCACATGGTGAACACAATTAAGCATTAAAAGTTTAAACATTATATTAAGTATCATAATAAAACTAAATAACAAAATAAAATTATCCAAAAAGTATCATCAAAAGAATACAATTATACTAAAGTTGTAACATCTTCAAAATGCTGAAAAAATTTTGAAAATCAATTTAATATATCAAGTTATATGATAGTTTTGTTGATTTTTTAAAACACAAAGTTATCACAAAAATAATCATAATTTTTTTAGCAAATCTTTATATCTTATGAAACATCAAATGTTGTTGGATATTAATATTCGCAATTATCACATATGCATAAAGAATTATAAGAATATAAATTAATCGATCTAAAGATAATCAAGAATACTAAGTGTAGATTACCACAATAATAAGAACAAATATTACATATGCATAGAGAATTATAAGAATGTAAATTAATCAATCAAAATATATTCAAGAATATTAAGTTATGATTACTACGATAACAAGAACAAACATTAGCCAATATCATCCATATTACTTCACATAAGATTTCTACCCATTTTCTATATTTCTAAGTAAAACATGTTTGTCAAAAATTTCTAGTGGATTAAGCTCTTGAATATTACAATTCTAGTAAAGAATATTTAAAATTAATCAAATCACATTATAATGGTGACATGAGTATATCATCAATTAACTTATTATACTATTTAGATTCTAGTATCAATTTACCATTTTTGATGTGCTAAAAAATACACAAAACATGATTTTTATTTTTTAATTCTCAAATAAGTTGATGAATTAAATGTTCTTAACTAAAGTTATGATTTTCTATAGATCATAATGATAGAAAAAGATCTATATAGTTGTCATATTTATTCAAAATGAATATGACTATCGTACAACTCGATCTATCAAATTGGTTCCCAATATCTTTTCATCATTTTTAAGATGTTACCAATTTGGTATAATTGTATTTTTAAGATGTTACTTTTTGGATAATTTTAATTTTTTATTTAATTTTATTATGATACTTATTATATTGTTTAAACTTTTATTGCTTAATTGTGTTCACCATGTGATATTCATAATGTTAAAAAATATTTATTATTGTGTAAATATTGTATGGATTTTAAAATATATTTTTTCTAATGATGTATTTTTTTTTCATGTAGTGCCCTTGAAATTCGTGAAATATATATTACTGAAAATGAAATGACCATCCGATAGTGTAAGGTTATTGATAGTATCTTACGTATTAAAAGGTTTTTAATAAGTATTATACTATCATCTATATTAGAAGAGTTATTCATGACTATAGGTATTTCAGTACCAGTAGATTTTTCAGTATGTCTTGGAGGTCATATTTTTTATTTTATTAAAAAATTATTACATGTATCATCTAATAATCTCTATTTGCGAAAGATAAATCTCCTTCGCACTATTATTTTGACAACTTCATCAATCATATTCGGAGGTATATCCAATTTGTATGGTTTTATCTTAATATTTATATTTTATTTATTTATTTTTATACTAATATTTTTTTTTGCTAGGTGCATATGAGACATACCTTACTATAGTTCAAAAATAGAGTCTACCAATCAGTTTTTTGGAAGATGATTCTTTTTCTCAGTACTGATTTCATTAGGTGGGCAATTCTGGATTATGTATGTGAAGAAAGTAAGTTTTTTTTTTTACTAGAACTATGATAACTACCTGATAATTTTTAACTTGAAAATGTATTATACTAAAAATTATGTATATCTTAATAATTACTCTTTTTTTTTCAAATAATGATTGTGAAACTTAATCTTTAATTCTCAAATGCATCCACCACTTATACATTATTAGACACCTTTCATCAAGATTATATGAAGAATATCAAGTAATTTATTATTTAAAATATTAAATTATTTTGTAAGAATTTAAATATAATATAACTCATTATTATATAAATGTTATCGAAACAAAGCCTATTTTGCATACTTGTATTTCTACTAAGCTTTGCTTGGGGAATTGTTCGATGGATTTTTGCAAGATAAGTAGATTGCGGTCTTCAAACCTTACTTGGCAAATTAGCGTTTCAGAAATAGTAAGTTTACATTCATATCAACTTCATTATAATTAAAAGTTATATCATAGTTAATATCAATTTTGTTACATTAGATGTGATAACTTAAATATATTTTGAAATAAACAAATAAGATTTTTTTATGTGTAATTTCTAGCTTTAAACTCAAATTTTAAAATATTACATTAGAGTTTCTTATGACGAGCTAAATAATGACAATTCGGTATCATTAATATAATGATTGAATTTTATAGATTGTATATCCATGTAATATTAAAATTTTATTTTAGTTTACAATAATTTACTTTATATTATTCACATTATTGATTTTTAAATTTAGATTAAAAATTTATGATGATAAATTTAATTGATCTTCTTGTTATCTTCTATTTATAGGTTTTACTTCAACTTCTCCATGACCTATATTGGTCTGGGCATGGTAATGCTTAAGAGACATACATGTTCGATGCTTTTGGAAGTATTAATCTTATGGGGATCTTGTGGGCATATTTAGAAACCAAAAGAGGCAAGTGGTACAATGAACATATCAAATTTTCTAATATAAGAACCCTCCAAGGATATAAAGTAATTTCATACATTTTACCTTATCTTAATTGAGATTTTCTATTATCCGAATTTTATTATCTCTTTTTAATGTTGATGCAATAGACTTGCATGAAATCTTCTTTCAAATATGATTATATCCAAATAAAGAATCAAATGTGATATACTCTCATATAATTTAGTTTTGTCTAAGTAGTGTGACACTCATGTGCTTGTAGATAAAGAGTCGACGTCCTCATAATATCATAAAGTTACGTAAGGACAAGTGCCCATATGACATTGCTACTGAACTATGTAACAAATAAATCTAATACACAACCCTAGAGCTCATAATAAGCAATCTAGGGGTTCCAATGTTCTAAGATGAATAAAGTTTTGAGGAGCCACTCCGAGGACCCGACTATAATGCACCTCCTCTCTCCTAGTTATTTTTTTGTCGAATGATTCCCCAAGTAAAGCTTTGTAGAAATGTATGTACGCAATACATGCTTTGTTTCCTATAATATTTATATAACAATGAGTTGTATTATATTCCAATTATTATAAAATAATCTGATATTTTAAATAATAAATTACTTTATATTATTTATATAATCTTAATGAAAAGTGTCTAATAATGCATAATTGGTGGTTGCATTTTAGAACCAAAGATTAAGTTTCACGATCATAATATGGAAAGAATATGCATATCGAATATGCATATGAGACATACTTTGCTATAGTTCAAAAAGAGAGTCTGCCAATCAGTTTTTGGAAGATAATTCTTTTCCTCATACTAATTTTATTAGGTATGCAATTCTGGATTATGTATGTGAAGAAAGCAAGTATTTCTTTTTTTACTAAAACTATGAGAACTATATGATAAATCAACCTAATACACTACTCCTGAGCTCTTCATGTGCGAACTAGGGGTTCCAATGTTCTAAGTTGAATAAAGTTTTGAGGAGCCACTCCGAGGACCAGACTATAATGCACCTCCTCTCTCCCATTTATTTTCTTGTCATTATTGTTGAGTAATCAAACTTTGATACTAGTGTTAGTTCAAGTCATTAGTAACTCTAACTCTATTTTGGGGTGGATTGAATTGCACTTGTTGGTTCTAACAAATCTTACAAGTGAAGGAGGAAACCTTCATATGTAGCATATTATATTGGTTGAACTGGATGGATGTTTACTGAAACTTCAATGAGCGTCATCTCATAAAACTTAAGAGACGTACATGTTCGATGTTTTTGGGAGTATTAATCTTATAGGGATCTTGTGGCCATATTTAGAAACCAAAAGAGGCAAGTGGTATAATGAACATATCAAATTTTCTAATATAAGAAGCCTCCAAGGATACAAAGTAATTTCATACCTTTTACCTTATCTTAACTGAGATTTTCTATTATCTGAATTTTATTATCTCTTTTTAATGTTGATGCAATAGACTTGCATGAAATCTTCTTTCAAATATAAAGTATTCTCAATCTCAAGTATATGATTATATCCAAATAAAGAATCAAATGTGATATACTCTCATATACTTTAGTTTTGTCTAAGTAGTGTGACACTCATGTGCTTATAGATAAAGAGTCGACGTCCTCATAATATCATAAAGTTACCTAAGGACAAGTGCCCATATGAAATTACTTTAAGGTTTTTTTAGCCACATTATCTTTTGGTTAGATATTTTATTATTTTAAAATTATACTATAAAAGAATGATTATCATAGCCCTTTTTTACTTTGGTATCACCTAATTTTTTTTGTAACTTTTAAAGATAAGAAATTTAAGGAAAACGATAAGAAATATTTTTTTTTTTACATTCAAGTAAGTAGTATCATTTCGATTCGAAGAATATGTGACTAATGATCAAGATATTTACCATCCAAATTGACATTATTGAAAATTTAAAATATTGTGTCAATTTGATAAGTTTTTAAATGATTAAATGTTAAATTTTTTAAATCGATCAAATCATAATAATTTGATGGAATAATAGAAATATTTCATTGATATAAAATTTATCACTTAAAACCATAAAATAACTTGATCTTGTAATGAAATAATAGTATCTTTATACCTTATAATAGTACTTTATCGTTTATATCTTGTAAAGCCAATATCATCCACATTATTTCATGTTAGTCTTCATAATACATTTAAGTTTATCGCATCTAATGTAACAAAATTGATATTAACTATAATATAATTTTTAATTATAATGAAGTTGATGCGAATAGGAACTTATTATTTTTAAAATACTAATATGTCAAATATGGTTAAGGTTTAAAGACCTTACCCTCATTCTCTTCAAAAAATCAATCAAATTGATGCCAAGCAAAGCTTAATAGAAATATAAGTACATAATACATGTTTTGTTTCCAAAAATATTTATATAAATTATATTATATTCTTCGTATAATTTTGATAAAAAAGTGTCTAATAATACATAAGTATTGGTTGCATTTGACAAACGAAGATTAAATTTCACAATCATAATTTGAAAAGAAAAGAATAATTGTTAATATTATGAATAATTCTTGGTATAATTAAATTTTAAGTTAAAATTACAATGTAGTTATTAACTTTTAATAAAAATAGAAATACTTACTTTCTTCACATACATAATCTAGAATTGCCTACCTAATAAAATCAATGTGAAGAAAAGAATCATCTTCTAAAAACCTATTAATACACCCTCTTTTTGAGCTCCAACAAGGTATATCTTGTATGCACATAATAGAAAAATATTAATATAAAAATATAAATATTATTATTAAAATAGAAAACAATACAAATGGTATATACCTCCCAATATGATCAATTAAACTACCACAATAGAAATACAAAGGAGATTTCTCTTTTCTAAATAGAGATTATTTAATGATATATATAATATTCTTCAAAGAAATTGAATAATATGACTTCCCAAATTTATTAAAAAATCTACTAGTACTAATATACTCGTAGTCGTGAATAAATCTACTAATATAAATGATAATATAATACTTATTAAAATAATTTTACTAAGTAAGATACTATCAATAACCTTATACTATGGGCAGGTAATTTTATGTTCTATAATAATCATTTCACAAATTTTAAGAACACTACATAAAAAAATATAATTATGAATAATCATATACTTTAAAATCCATATTGATGTTTATAGAATAATTAATATTTTTAAATATTATGAATATCAAATGGTAAAAATGATTAATTATTAAAAGTTTAAACATTATATTAATTATCATAATAAAATTAAATAAAAAAATTAAATTTTACAAAAAGTAATATTACAAGAATACAATTATACCAAAGTTGTAACATCTTCAAAATGCTGAAAAATATTGAAAATCAATTTAATAGATCGATTTATATGATAGTCTTATTGATTTTGTTTAAACACAAAGTTATCACAAAAATAATCATATGTTCTTTAGCATATCTTTATGTCTTATGAAATATCAAATATTGTTGGACATTAATATTCACAATTATTACATATGCATAACGATTTATAAGAATATAAATTAATCGATCTAAAGATAATCAAGAATATTAAGTGTGGATTACTGTAATAATAAGAACAAATATTACATATGCATAGAGAATTATAAGAATGCAAATTAATCAATCAAAATATATTCAAGAATATTAAGTTAGGATTACTACGATAACAAGAATAGACATTAGCCAATATAATCCATATTACTTTACAAAAGGTTTCTACCCATTTTTTATATTTCTAAGTAAAACATGTTTGTCAAAATTTTCTAGTGGATTAAGCTCTTGAATATTGCAATGCTAGTAAAGAATATTTAAAATTAATCAAATCACATTATAATGGTGACTTGAGTATATCATCAATTGACTTATTATACTATTCAGATTCTAGTATACATTTATCATTTTGTGATGTGTTAAAAAATACACAAAACATGATTTTTATTTTTTATTTCTCAAATAAGATGATGAATTAAATATTCTTAACTAAAGTTATGATTTTCTATAGATCACAATGATAGAAAAATATCTATATAGTTGTCATATTTATAAGGTTATTGATAGTATCCTACTTATTAAAAGTTTTTTAATAAGTATTATACTATCATCTATATTAGTAAAGTTATTCATGACTACGGGTATGTCAGTTCCAGTAGATTTTCCACTATGTCTTGGAGGTTACATTTTTTATTTTATTGGAAGAATATTACATGTATCATCTAATAATATTTATTCGTAAAAGATAAATCTCTTTCGCACTACTATTGTGACAGTTTCATCGATCATATTTGGAGGTATATCCAATTTCTATAGTTTTATCTTAATATTTATATTTTATTTATTTATTTTTATACTCATATCTTTTTTTGCTAAGTGCATATGAGACATCTTTTTTTGGAAGATGATTCTTTTCCACATACTAACTTTATTAGTTGGGTAATTCTGGATTATGTATGTGAAGAAAGTAAGCATTTCTTTTTTTACTAGAACTATGATAACAACATGATAATTTCTAACTTTAAAATGTATTATACTAAAAATTATGCATATCTTAATAATTACTATTTTTTTTTCAAATTATGATTGAGAAACTTAATCTTCAGTTCTCAAATGCAGCCAACACTTATACATTATTAGAACCTTTCATCAAAATTATATGAAGAATATCAGGTAATTTATTATTTAAAATATTAAATTATTTTGTAAGAATTTAAATATAATACAACTCATTATAATATAAATGTTATCGAAACAAAGCCTATATTGCATACTTATATTTCTACTAAGCTTTGCTCATGTATTTATTTGATGGATTTTTGCAAAAGAAGTAGAATATGATCTTCAAACCTTACCTAATAGATTAGCATTTCAGAAACAATAAGTTTCTATTTATATCAACTTCATTATAATTAAAAGTTATATCATAGTTAATATCAATTTTGTTATATTAGATGTAATGAACTTAAATGTATTTTGACATAAACAAATTAGATTTTTTTATTATGTGTAATTTCTAGCTTTAAACTCAATTTTTAAAATATTACATTAGAGTTTCTTATTACGAGCTCAATAATGATAATTCGATATCATTAATATAATGATTGGATTTTATACATTGTATATCCATGTAATATTAAAATATAATTTTAGCTTTCAATAATTTACTTTATATTATTCTCATTATTGATTTTTAAATTTAGATTAAAAATTTATAATGATAAATTTTACTGATCTTCTCGTTATCTTCTATTTACAAGTTCTACTTCAACTTCTCCACGACCTATATTGGTCTAGGCATGGTAATGCTTAAGAGACGTACATGTTCCATGCTTCTCGGAACATTAATCTTATGGTTATCTTGTGGCCATATTTAGAAACCAACAGAGACTAGTGGTACAATGAACACATCAAATTTTCTAATATAAGAAGCCTCCATGGAAACAAAGTAATTTTATATCTTTTACCTTATCTTAATTGATATTTTCTATTATCCAAAATTTATTATCTCTTTTTAATGTTGATGCAATAGACTTGCATGAAGTCTTCAACTATAGCTTTCAGATATAAAGTATTCTCAATCTCAAGTATATAATTATATCCAAATAAAGAATCAAATATGATATACTCTCAAAGGCTTTAGTTTTGCCTAAAAAGTGTGACACTTATGTGCTTGTACATAAAGAGTCGACGTTCTCATAATATTATAAAGTTACCTAAGGACAAGTGTTCATACGATATTGCTATTGAACTATGTGATAAATCAACCTAATACACTACTCTAGAGCTTAACATGTGTGATATAGGGTTCCAATGTTCTAAGATGAACGAAGTTTTGAGGGGCCACTCCGAAGACTAGACTATAATGCACCTCCTCTCTCCCAATTATTCTCTTGTTGTTGTTGTTGAGTAGTCAAACTTTAATACTAGTGTTAGTTCAAGTCACTAATAACTCTGACTCTATTGTGGGGTGGATCAAATTGCACATTATCTTCGTTGGTTTTAACAAATCTTTCAAGTGAAGAAGAAAACCTTCATATGTAGCATATTATATTGGTTGAACTAGATGGATGTTTATTGAAGCTTCAATGAGCATCATCTCATGAAAGTTAAAGTTTTGAGACCGTGTCCATCACAATATTTGTCCATTGATTCCTCTTCTCCATAATTGTCACCTCCAATTAGGTTCTTTTTCCCTCCACTTTTAATTGTCACTCTGTTATGGATTGAAGCAAATAAACTATCTTTAGTAAAATCAATCACCATCAGTGAGGATTTGATAATTATTATGTATTGCTAAGTACTTCTCGAATGATCTACAAAAAATGCAAAACTCTTATACTAGATAACTAAGAGAAGTTGGGTACTTAGTTTTACCCATGATCTCAAAAGTTTAGAAGGCCAAGGTTATTTAACTTTGTCAACCTCCTTAAGGGTTATACTTCGTACATCAAGTTAGCTAGCTAGTAATTGATATTGAAATCTTTGCTCTCACTTCTGAAGCCCTCAAAATGTTACACTCTTTGTCTTGAATTAACTATTCATATTTGCTTTCTCATTGCCATTGAACTTGTAAATCATAACAATTGTTCTGTAGTTATAATTTTACTTATTTATTTATTTGTTACTTCAATATATCTTTAATAAAATATATCTTTTTTATTTTTATTTTTACCTTTTTATTTCTAATTTATGATTATGATATATAGTATATCAAATACTAATGTAATTTATTTCTTTTGTTTAAATGTGTTTTGCAAGCTTGTACTTATATTGCAATTTATGTTCGGGATGTTATTTTTTAGTTGTTTAAAATGATTGTGAAATGTGTTAAATTCATATTACACTTTTTTAGGGAAGGGGTACAAGATCATGATCCCAAAGAAGAGAGGCAGAGGCAGTACTTTATTGAGGAGTTTATTCCTATAAAATTTATCGGTTCTTTGCATATATGCATCATAGTCCTTCATTTTGTACTCATCCCTCTTATTCTTCCATTAATATGGTACAATATTGTTTATCTTATAATCCTTTCCCCAATCATATCATTCTTTACATCATTCTCTTATAATGCAGTAGATTGGTCCATTGTATCCACTAGCAATCCTATTATTGTACTCTTGATAGCTGCATGGTTTAGTTCTTTTGGGGGAGGGTCGTTGGTAGTGTTGATATTATGTACTGTTTTATTTTGTGTGGCAATGAGATCATCCATCATGATTAAAGATTTTAAGATAGGATATCTTTCTAAGATATCCCCTCGATTGACTTTCATTGGAGATACTTTTGGCATTAACTTAGATAATGTGATTGGTGTATTAGTCTACTTAAAGTTAGATCATTTCCGATTAGTAAATCGCTTAGGAGATATGAGGTGCTCTATAATTCTATTTATAAAGGAATGGATTTCATAGCAAACAATAATTAGAAGCATTTACCACAAAATTATTTTCCCCTATTCATTTTGTTCTTTTTCATTTCAATATTCCTTAATATTTTTCATGAATAGTTATAAAAGAATAAAGTATCATGGTCTCAATATGTCCTCGATCCAGTTGGACTTGCGATTCCATTTCTCAATGAGCCTTCCTTTGACGTTAGCTTGTTCATAAGACTTATTGTAGTTTTTATTTGGAGAAAGTATCGCATAGTCCATACAGAAATATTAGGACCTACACTTGCCTAGGCATCATATGCGAAGAGAGACTATGAGACCTACCTGCAGCACTACTTGGATTGAAATGTGTAAAGCTGCCCATATGCCTCCGTGGATAAGGTATGTTAAATGTTTTACTATTCAATTTCAAATCATTTACATTATGTTATTTCTTTATTCATAAATATGCTCTTTCTTGATTTTCCTATCTATCTATTATTCAGGTGGAATATTTTGAATGCTAATCAGCTTATGATAATTTGTAATTTTTACTAATTAACGAATCATATTTTATCTCTAGGTTGACTCCTGTCTAGGTTGGCAAAAAAGGACCTCATATAGTTTGTCCCAATCTGAATTTTCTTTGGATATTTTAAAACATAATGGTTTTGGCAAAAATTGTCAATACAGATCAACAGATTGGTTAAAAATGATGAAATGATCTTGTTTTCACTTACATCTTTGATCTTGTAATGTATAAAATATTTACCTTATGCTCTTTAGTTCTTGGTTATAGAAAACCATATATTTTAGTATGGAAAACTAATACTACCGAAATGGACATAAATAGTTTAAAAGTGTTGTAAGCGCCAAAATCTCTGAAATTGGAGAAACTATAAATATGAAAATACTTTTGATTCGTTGAAACCAACATCGAAGTGAAAATGAAGATCACTGGATCAAACACTAACTCGTAATGTCATGATCTTCCTATTTGCATTCTTGATTGTATTTGAATTTCATATTCTTTCCGATAGATAAAGTTATCATTTGCATTAGATAAAGTGCTAATTGATGGATTAGCCTACTAATATAATTTGTAGATATTATGTTTTTGATTTATGCTTATGATTAATCTATCATTTCATGATTTATGTTTTTCTTTCCATTGTGAATATTTCTGCATTATGTTGCACTTCTTTGTCATGTTAAGTTTTAATTTTCATCTTTTTTACTTGAAAATGTTAGAAAAGTTTGGCTCATGTCCTAAGTTTATAATTCAAATTTTTGACTGCTCTTTTTGTTGTTTGCTCACTGGCTCATTGGAGTTTGGAATACATTTGCAAGGTGGATAATCTGAGTAGGTTTTAGTGAAATCATCCGTCCTTGTAGAATTGCAATGACGAGTTTTAAAAGTCGAGTCTACATTTAGAAGGAAGAGGAAAATGACATACGCCACAGAAGATGAGTTCCATAGAAGAGGTTTGAGTTCCATAGAAGAGGTTTGGTAGAAGCAAACTTTATATTTGTAATCTCGTCTTACTTGCAAGGAGAAGCCATGTAAATGATGGTTTCAATGCATCTGTAAATTTATTCGGAGGCATAATATGTTTGTATCTTCTTGCAGAGTTACATTGAGTTTGAATGATGAAAAACATAACATGCAGCTTGCCATTGATAGAAGCAAACAGTTGGCAAAATACAACTGTAAAGAATATTACTTGAAATATTATATTTATATACGATGTTCTTATGAGGGGGTTGTACACATTCACCCATCTAAGTTTCAAAATTCCACATGGAACACTTTGATTTTAACAAATGTGTGTAAATCCATAATTAGCTTAAATTTTAGATTTTCTTTGGATATAATCCTTTAAAGTGAAAAATTTTAGAGATGACCCTTTATATTTTACACATGTCACTACTCAGATTCCTTACAAATATTTTCTTTTTGTCATCAAAGTCCCAAGCCATACTATCATTTGTATTAGTAGATTTATTCATGACTATGATTATGTTAGTATAAGTAGATTCTCTAATAAATCTAGGAGGTAATATCATTCAATTTATTAAAAAAAAATTATATGTGTCATCCAATATCTCAATTTACAAAAGATAAATCTTCTTTGCATTACTATTGCGACAGCTTCATCAATCATATTTGGAAATATATATAATTTATATTATTTTTATTTTAATATTTTTATTTTATTTATTTATTTTGATAATAATATTTTTTTGTTAGGTGCATACCTAAAAAAGAAGGTATATCATTAGAGTTTTTGAATGATAATTCTTCTTATCAAAATTATTGTATTTGGTAGGAAATTCTAGATTACGAATGTGAAGAAAGTAAATATTTCTTTTTTTTATTAAAATTGTTGGAACTACATGATAATTTTTAACTTAAAATTTAGATTATGATTATAAAACTTAATATTCAGTTCTCAAATGCAACCACCACTTATGTATTATTAGACACTTTTCAACAAGATTACACAAAAAATATAAGGTAATTTTTATTTAAAATATTATATTATTTTATAAGAATTTGAATATAATACAATACATAGATATATAAATATTATACGAAATAAATTATGTATTGTGTACTTACATTTCTACTAAGTTTTGCTTGAGTTCCTTTCAATTAATTTTTGTAAGAGAAGTAGGGTATGATCTCCAAATCTTACACATATTTGACATATTAGCATTTCAAAAACAGTAAGTTTCTGTTCACATCAATTTCATTTTCATTAAAAGTTATATTATAGTCAATATCCATTTTATTACATTAGATGTGACGAACTTAAAGGTATTATGAAGACTAACATGAAATAATGTAGATAATATTGGCTCATTAGAATGTAGAAAGGTATTATTATTTCATTAGAAGATCAAGTTATTTTATTGTTTTAAGTGATAAATTTTATATCAATGAATTATTTTTATTATTCGATCAAATTACTTTTTGATTTCATCAATTTAAAAGATTGAACTTCAATCATTAAAGTTATCAAACTCACAAAATATTTTAGATTTCCTAATGATGTCAATTTAGATGATAAATATCTTGATCGTAGCATATTCTTAGAATCAAATCGATATTGCTTACTTTTATAAAAAAAATAGATGGTTTGTTGTTGTCCACAAATTTTTTACCTTAAAATGTTGTAAAGAAAATCAGATGATGATAAAGAAAAAAATAGATATGAGAAACATTCCTTTGTAATGCAGTTTTAAAATAATAAAATATCAAACCAAAAGATAATAGGCTAAAAAATCTTATAGTATTTGCTCTATATGGTATCAAACTATAATTCTAACTAATTTGTGATTAGAATTTATTTATGAAAAATATAATTATTTTTAAATATAAAATATTTCTTTATTATATCATTCATTTAAAAGATTATTATTTAAACTAATGCACATAATTTGATATATAGAAATTTGAGGAAATAACAAGGATATCTGATGATGATGATCACGATGATAGATTTATACTAGATTTAACTTTTTAATCTCAAGATTTTTCTTATCTATATGGAAGCATAATATTCTCGAAATATCATAAATTATATGATCATTTGATAATCCTTTAATTAATAGTCGATAATGTAATCAAATAAGAAATATAGTACTTATTAAAATATTTATTATATTTAGTTTAGTATTCCTTAGCAATTGTTAATTAATTTATGTAGCTATTTATGTCAACATATAAGCACAATAATCATGAATAATATTCTTATATTAGATTCAATTTTGAATAAAATAATTTGAAACAAGATCTAAATTTTAACAAGCATACGAAGCAATAAAAACTATTATCGAATATAGCAAAATTAGTAAAAGAAACAAGCTTTTAGATTTGCATCAAAAGAATTGAAGATAACTCTTCACTTAACATATTTCCTATATGGTCCGCATTTAGAAGAAATTGGTGTTATTTATCATTGTTTTAATATCAAAACTACAATAATGCTAGATCATACGCTATTTCAAATACTATAAATAAATAAATAATAATTACTACTGACCTATGATTTTTGCTAACTCTTCTAATGCTGAAGATGATGTTAGAGCAAGCTTATCAGACGCTACCGGGAAAAATTGCATTGTCGTTAAGAGGAGGAAGACTATCAGGCTAATGATAAGTTGTCTTAGAAACATGATGGGCCAACACTTGAATATTTGTAAATGAAATTACAATACTGAAGTAATATATCTTGATGGATGAATTGTTTATCGCAAGAGTGAGTTGCTTTAAAGATTAGGATTAATTAAACGTTATGCATGCGGTTTTAGTTTTTTGAAACTGACCATGGTCGTCTAGAAACTGAAATCGTCATTGTATATTGTAACTTTCTTTGCATGCAATAACATATCTCAAGGTACAAGGGAAATGTATATAAATTAAATAAAGAATTGTGACTTTATACACTATGCTTGTTATATTTATTAATAAATATTTTATAGAAATAATATCATCTTTTAACATAATGCATATACTTTATGTAAAAATCTAAGATTATTGTATGGTAAGTTGAAAAAAATATATTCCATATCCTTCAAGTGCATAAATATAATTGAGAGAGGAATAAGCATCTCTTTTGTAAATTGGCTAGAAATCCTTTAGTCATCCAATACTTTATGCTCTTTTTGTGATTAATTACATGAGGCATGGTCCTAAACTCCACAAATAGAAATCTTTTTTAAAAATAAAACTAACTTAATTTTTTTGACGATCAATTTTCTTGTAATTTTTGAAAATATTAAAAGAAAAAATTCTCACTCTTAGAAATAATGATTTGAATAATATCTAGTTCACCTTTATTAATGAACCTAGTCGATGATCTTTTTCATAAAATTTAAAAATATCAAAATGTGGATGAAATTATTGTAAATTTGACATATTCAAGATGTTTGTTCACTATTTTATATCAAAAGAGCAAACTATTTCAATAAACATCAAGATTATCATGATAATTTGAGTCATAATATGATGTTATCATGATTTTAAACGAGCATGGCAAAGTTAGAAATATTTGTAAAAAAGTCTTTCATTTTGTGTTAATTTGTTTCCCTCATGCTAAATAACAAAGATGAATTTTAATAATCAATTGTATAAATATGTGAACTAAAAAGTTAACCAAAATCAAAATTTATGAAGACAAATTTGATATTTTGTTAAAATACCTCAAATATTTGTTTTGCCAACATTGACTTTGCAATCACTTAAATTTCAAGATGAGCAAATTCTAATGCTCTAAGATTATTTTATTATAGGTAACTTATAATGAGAGTTTCTTTTTATAGAAATATTTTCACTTAGTAAATGCTAGTGACCTGAATTGAGTATTTGTTCATTTAACTATCGACTACTTTATTCATTATCAAAACCTAGTAGCTAATAATATAATTGTACTTTAATAAAGTTAGTTTTATTGACATTGATTTGCATTTGTAGAGGAAATTGAAAATCTACCCCTATTACAAGAATTGCACATTTAAAATAATAAACTATATAATTAAATAATATCGAAAATAATTATTCATCTTACTGAAAAATTTCTGTAAAATAATGATATAACTTGATTTCATGTGGTAATAGTCATGTCAAAACTTCTTTTCTTATAAACTTGGATGTTTCTATTTCTAGAAATAGAAAGAGAGCATTCTTTGATATAATAATACTTATCATGATTGTTGGCAATCTATAAATGTTCAAAATTGATATTTATAATTTCGTTTGGGTCATTTTTTCCTCAAGTTGACATCTAACCATATCAATTTTATCGATAGTATTAAAGACTTTTATTTTATCATTTTTTATTCATCACATATTATGATAATGATAATACATAATGCATTAAAATTTATTTTTTATGATATTAGAAAAAATTAGCTCAAAGAGATGTAAGGTGTACTAGATTTTAAAGGGGAGGTATGATTATAGGATTAATATCAATTGATCTGATCTCATTCCCAACTATCGCCTCTTTTATAGCAATGGCTAAAAAATAAAAGTAATTCATGTTAGTAAAATATTTTGAAAGAAGATCTAAATTTTAATAATTATATGATATTATCTAAAATGTTGAATAATATAGCATAATTAGTTTAAAAAAAAAGTAATCTTGATGGCATTAAAAAAACTTTACAAATTTTCACAAACTACTTATTTTTACGGTCCATATTGTAGTGAACTTGGTGTTATTAATCATAAGTTTTAACATCGAAACATGCATAATGCATCATCGTATATTATTCCGAATATCTTAAGCAAGTGAAACTATATTATTACTAAAATAATATTTTAGCCAACTATTCTAATTCTCAAGATGATGGTGGAGCAATCTCTTTATATGATAGTGCAAAAAATTACATTGTCGTTTAAAGAAGGAAGATCGTTAGGCCAATAAGAAGTTGTCTTCGAAACGTGATAGACTAACATTACATTATACGTAGAAAAAATAAATTTTGCATTATTGAAGTAATGTGTAGATGGTTGAATTATTAATCACAAGAGTGAGGTAATATAAAGATTACGGTCAATTCAATTTTATGCATAATGTTATATTATTTTAATACTTTTTATGTAACTGAAATCTTCATTGTATATAGCAACTTCCGTAGTATCTAATAATGTATAAAATGGAAGAATTGAAATGTATAAAAGTTGAATAAAAAATCATGACATCATACAATTTATAAACTATGCTTGTTATATCCATAAGGTAAATATTTTATAAGAATATTATCATCTTTTGACAAGATACTTATAGTTTATATAACACTATTAAGATTTAAATTTTAAAAAAATTATTTCATATCTTTCAAGTGCATAAAAGCTACTAAGAGAGGATTTAAAGTTTACTTTGTGAATTACTAATTAATACCTCAGTAGTTTAGTATGTTATGCTCTTTTTGAAATAAAGTATATAAAGCATGGTGTAAAACTCTCCACGCATAGAATTCTTATTTAAAAAGAGGCCCAATTTAATTTTTTATGTTGTCAATTTAGTATTCTTGTAATATGAAAAAATCTAAATGTGGATTGAAAATTCTCACTAGTACAATTTTATATTTGAATAATTTCTTGTTCACCTTATTCAGGAATATAGTTGATGATCCTCTTCGTACAAGTTAAAAATATTAAAATACGGATGTATTGATTGTCAACTTGACTTGTTCGAGTCATTTGTTAATTATTTTATATCAGAAGTATTATATTTTATAATAAATATCCATTATCTCATGATAATTTAAATCGAGATATGATGTTATCAATATTCTATTTGTCGATAATAAACCTAAAAATATTTGTAATTATTTATATTTGCTTTTATGTTAATTCTTTTACTCAAATCCTAAAAAAGATAAATTATAATAATGTATTGTTAAAACGAGTGAACAAAAAGTCAAACATATTAAAAATCTAAAATGTCAAAATTATATAAAAATTTTAGAAAACTTTAGTTTTGCCTACTCTAAGATTATAACCACTTAAAGTTCAGAATGAATGTATTTTAATGGTCCAATGCTAGTTTATCTTGGGCAACTAATAAGGCATTTATACTTTCTTTTTATAGCAATGTTTCAACTCATTACCAACTAGTGACTTGAAATTAAAATTTTTTCATTTAACTATCATGTAAGTTATTTATCATTAAAATATAAGAGCTTAGAATATTGGTATAATATAATGGAGTGAGGATATTGAGTGTTGGTCTACTTTTGTAGTGGAAATTGGAACTCTAACTCGCTCTCACGAATTATCAATTTATGGCAATAAACTATATAATTAAATAATATTGAGAAACAATATATTATATTAGAACAATTATGTAATATAATGACATAACTATATTTTATGTGGTAATAGTTATATCCAACCTTCTTTTCAAGAAAACATAGAACCGATAGTTATAATAATGCATTTCACGGATGAAAGTTAATATTTAAAATTTCATTTGGGTTATCTTTTCTACAAGCTCACATTTAACTATTTCAATTTTATCGATAAAATTTGAGAGACATGTATTTTAATAATTTTTAGTTCATTTCGAAGTAAAATAATGACAACGCATAATGCATTACAGTTTATTGTTTATGATATTAAGACAATGAACCTAATCGTGTACAGCGGGGACTATAGGATTATGTAGAGGAGGAATGATAAAAGGTTTTATATCGAATGATTTGATGTCATCTCCAGCTATAGCCTCTTTGATAGCAATGGCTAAAGAACAAAAGTAATTCAATTAGTAAAATATTTTGAAACAAGATCTAAATTTTAACAAGCATACGAAGCAATAAAAACTATTATCGAATATAGCAAAATTAGTAAAAGAAACAAGCTTTTAGATTTGCATCGAAAGAATTGAAGATAACTCTTCACTTAACATATTTCCTATATGGTCCGCATTTAGAAGAACTTGGTGTTATTTATCATTGTTTTAATATTAAAACTACAATAATGCTGGATCATCTGCTATTTCAAATACTATAAATAAATAAATAATAATTACTACTGACCTAAGATTTTTGCCAACTCTTCTAATGCTGAAGATGATGTTAGAGCAAGCTTATCAGACGCTACCGGGAAAAATTGCATTGTCGTTAAGAGGAGGAAGACCATCAGGCTAATGAGAAGTTGTCTTAGAAACATGATGGGCCAACACTTGAATATTTGTAAATGAAATTACAATACTGAAGTAATATATCTTGATGGATGAATTGTTTATCGCAAGAGTGAGTTGCTTTAAAGATTAGGATTAATTAAACGTTATGCATGAGGTTTTAGTTTTTTGAAACTGACCATAGTCGTCTAGAAACTGAAATCTTAATTGTATATTGTAACTTTCTTTGCATGCAATAACATATCTCATGGTACAAGGGAAATGTATATAAATTAAATAAAGAATTGTGACTTTATATACTATGCTTATTATATTTATTAATAAATATTTTATAGAAATAATGTCATCTTTTAACATAATGCATATACTTTATGTAAAAATCTAAGATTATTGTATGGTAAGTTGAAAAAAATATATTCCATATCCTTCAAGTGCATAAATATAATTGAGAGAGGAATAAGCATCTCTTTTGTAAATTGGCTAGTAATCCTTTAGTCATCCAATACTTTATGCTCTTTTTGTGATCAATTACATGAGGCATGGTCCTAAACTCCACACATAGAAATCTTTTTTAAAAATAAAACTAACTTAATTTTTTTGACGATCAATTTTTTTGTAATTTTTGAAAATATTAAAAGCAAAAATTCTCACTCTTAGAAATAATGATTTGAATAATATCTAGTTCACCTTTATTAATGAACCTAGTCGATGATCTTTTTCATAAAATTTAAAAATATCAAAATGTGGATGAAATTATTGTCAATTTGACATATTCAAGATGTTTGTTCATTATTTTATATCAAAAGAGCAAAATATTTCAATAAACGTCAAGATTATCATGATAATTTGAGTCATAAAATGATGTTATCATGATTTTAAACGAGCATGGCAAATTTAGAAATATTTATAAAAAAGACTTTCATTTTGTGTTAATTTGTTTCCCTCATGCTAAATAACAAAGATGAATTTTAATAATCAATTATATAAATATGTGAACTAAAAATTTAAACATAATCAAAATTTATAAAGACAAATTTGATATTTTGTTAAAATACCTTAAATATTTGTTTTGCCATCATTGACTTTGCAATCACTTAAATTTCAAGATGAGCAAATTCTAATGCTCTAAGATTATTTTATTATAGGTAACTTATAATGAGAGTTTCTTTTTATAGAAATATTTTGACTTAGTAAATGCTAGTGACCTGAATTGAGAATTTGTTCATTTAACTATCGACTACGTTATTCATTATCAAAACCTAGTAGCTAATAATATAATTGTACTTTAATAAAGTTAGTTTTATGGACATTGATTTGCATTTGTAGAGGAAATTGAAAATCTACCCCTATTACAAGAATTGCACATTTAAAATAATAAACTATATAATTAAATAATATCGAAAATAATTATTCATCTTATTGGAAAATTTCTGCAAAATAATGATATAACTTGATTTCATGTGGTAATAGTCATGTCAAAACTTCTTTTCTTATAAACTTGGATGTTTCTATTTCTAGAAATAGAAATAGAGCATTCTTTGATATCATAATACTTGTTATGATTGTTGGCAATCTATAAATGTTCAAAATTGATATTTATAATTTCGTTTGGGTCATTTTTTCCTCAAGTTGACATCTAACCATATCAATTTTATCGATAGTATTAAAAACTTTTATTTTATCATTTTTTATTCATCACATATTATGATAATGATAATACATAATGCATTAAAATTTATTTTTAATGATATTAGAAAAAATTAGCTCAAGGAGATGTAAGGTGTACTAGATTTTAAAGGGGAGGTATGATTATAGGATTAATATCAATTGATCTGATCTCATCCCCAACTATCGCCTCTTTTATAGCAATGGCTAAAAAATAAAAGTAATTCATGTTAGTAAAATATTTTGAAAGAAGATCTAAATTTTAATAATTATATGATATTATCTAAAATGTTGAATAATATAGCATAATTAGTTAAAAAAAAAAAAAAGCAATCTTGATGGCATTAAAAAAACTTTACAAATTTTCACAAACTACTTATTTTTACGGTCCATATTGTGGTGAACTTTGTGTTATTAATCGGAAGTTTTAACATCGAAACATGCATAATGCGTCATCGTATAATATTCCGAATATCTTAAGCAAGTGAAACTATATTATTACTAAAATAATATTTTAGCCAACTATTCTAATTCTCAAGATTATGGTGGAGCAATCTCTTTATATGATAGTGCAAAAACTTACATTGTCGTTTAAAGAAGGAAGATCGTTAGGCCATAAGGTAAATATTTTATAAGAATATTATCATCTTTTGACAAGATACTTATAGTTTATATAACACTATTAAGATTTAAATTTTAAAAAAATTATTTCATATCTTTCAAGTGCATAAAAGCTACTAAGAGAGGATTTAAAGTTTACTTTGTGAATTACTAATTAATACCTCAGTAGTTTAGTATGTTATGCTCTTTTTGAAATAAAGTATATAAAGCATGGTGTAAAACTCTCCACGCATAGAATTCTTATTTAAAAAGAGGCCCAATTTAATTTTTTATGTTGTCAATTTAGTATTCTTGTAATATGAAAAAATCTAAATGTGGATTGAAAATTCTCACTAGTACAATTTTATGTTTGAATAATTTCTTGTTCACCTTATTCAGGAATATAGTTGATGATCCTCTTCGTACAAGTTAAAAATATTAAAATACGGATGTATTGATTGTCAACTTGACTTGTTCGAGTCATTTGTTAATTATTTTATATCAGAAGTATTATATTTTATAATAAATATCTATTATCTCTTGATAATTTAAATCGAGATATGATGTTATCAATATTCTATTTGTCGATAATAAACCTAAAAATATTTGTAATTATTTATATTTGCTTTTATGTTAATTCTTTTACTCAAATCCTAAAAAAGATAAATTATAATAATGTATTGTTAAAACGAGTGAACAAAAAGTCAAACATATTAAAAATCTAAAATGTCAAAATTATATAAAAATTTTAGAAAACTTTAGTTTTGCCTACTCTAAGATTATAACCACTTAAAGTCCAGAATGAATGTATTTTAATGGTCCAATGCTAGTTTATCTTGGGCAACTAATAAGGCATTTATACTTTCTTTTTATAGCAATGTTTCAACTCATTACCAACTAGTGACTTGAAATTAAAATTTTTTCATTTAACTATCATGTAAGTTATTTATCATTAAAATATAAGAGCTTAGAATATTGGTATAATATAATGGAGTGAGGATATTGAGTGTTGGTCTACTTTTGTAGTGGAAATTGGAACTCTAACTCGCTCTCACGAATTATCAATTTATGGCAATAGACTATATAATTAAATAATATTAAGAAACAATATATTATATTAGAACAATTATGTAATATAATGACATAACTATATTTTATGTGGTAATAGTTATATCCAACCTTCTTTTCAAGAAAACATATAACCGATAGTTATAATAATGCATTTCACGGATGAAAGTTAATATTTAAAATTTCATTTGGGTTATCTTTTCTACAAGCTCACATTTAACTATTTCAATTTTATCGATAAAATTTGAGAGACATGTATTTTAATAATTTTTAGTTCATTTCGAAGTAAAATAATGACAACGCATAATGCATTACAGTTTATTGTTTATGATATTAAGACAATGAACCTAATCGTGTACAGCGGGGACTATAGGATTATGTAGAGGAGGAATGATAAAAGGTTTTATATCGAATGATTTGATGTCATCTCCAGCTATAGCCTCTTTGATAGCAATGGCTAAAGAACAAAAGTAATTCAATTAGTAAAATATTTTGAAACAAGATCTAAATTTTAACAAGCATACGAAGCAATAAAAACTATTATCGAATATAGCAAAATTAGTAAAAGAAACAAGCTTTTAGATTTGCATCAAAAGAATTGAAGATAACTCTTCACTTAACATATTTCCTATATGGTCCGCATTTAGAAGAACTTGGTGTTATTTAAAATGTTTTAATATCAAAACTACAATAATGCTGGATCATACGCTATTTCAAATACTATAAATAAATAAACAAATAATTACTACTAACCTAAGATTTTTGCCAACTCTTCTAATGCTGAAGATGATGTTGGAGCAAGCTTATCAGACGCTACCGGGAAAAATTGCATTGTCGTTAAGAGGAGGAAGACCATCAGGCTAATGAGATGTTGTCTTAGAAACATGATGGGCCAACACTTGAATATTTGTAAATGAAATTACAATACTGAAGTAATATATCTTGATGGATGAATTGTTTATTGCAAGAGTGAGTTGCTTTAAAGATTAGGATTAATTAAACGTTATGCATTAGGTTTTAGTTTTTTGAAACTGACCATGGTTATCTAGAAACTGAAATCTTCATTGTATATTGTAACTTTCTTTGCATGCAATAACATATCTCATGGTAAAAGGGAAATGTATATAAATTAAATAAAGAATTGTGACTTTATACACTATGCTTATTATATTTATTAATAAATATTTTATAGAAATAATGTCATCTTTTAACATAATGCATATACTTTATGTAAAAATCTAAGATTATTGTATAGTAAGTTGAAAAAAATATATTCCATATCCTTCAAGTGCATAAATATAATTGAGAAAAGAATAAGCATCTCTTTTGTAAATTGGCTAGTAATCCTTTAGTCATCCAATACTTTATGCTCTTTTTGTGATCAATTACATGAGGCATGGTCCTAAACTCCACACATAGAAATCTTTTTTAAAAATAAAACAAACTTAATTTTTTTGACGATCAATTTTCTTGTAATTTTTGAAAATATTAAAAGCAAAAATTCTCACTCTTAGAAATAATGATTTGAATAATATCTAGTTCACCTTTATTAATGAACCTAGTCGATGATCTTTTTCATAAAATTTAAAAATATCAAAATGTGGATGAAATTATTGTCAATTTGACATATTCAAGATGTTTGTTCACTATTTTATATCAAAAGAGCAAACTATTTCAATAAACATCAAGATTATCATGATAATTTGAGTCATAATATGATGTTATCATGATTTTAAATGAGCATGGCATAGTTAGAAATATTTGTAAAAAAGTCTTTCATTTTGTGTTAATTTGTTTCCCTCATGCTAAATAACAAAGATGAATTTTAATAATCAATTGTATAAATATGTGAACTAAAAAGTTAACCATAATCAAAATTTATGAAGACAAATTTGATATTTTGTTAAAATACCTTAAATATTTGTTTTGCCAACATTGACTTTGCAATCACTTAAATTTCAAGATGAGCAAATTATAATGCTCTAAGATTATTTTATTATAGGTAACTTATAATGAGAGTTTCTTTTTATAGAAATATTTTGACTTAGTAAATGCTAGTGACCTAAATTGAGAATTTGTTCATTTAACTATCGACTACGTTATTCATTATCAAAACCTAGTAGCTAATAATATAATTGTACTTTAATAAAGTTAGTTTTATGGACATTGATTTGCATTTGTAGAGGAAATTGAAAATCTACCCCTATTACAAGAATTGCACATTTAAAATAATAAACTATATAATTAAATAATATCGAAAATAATTATTCATCTTATTGGAAAATTTCTGCAAAATAATGATATAACTTGATTTCATGTGGTAATAGTCATGTCAAAACTTCTTTTCTTATAAACTTGGATGTTTCTATTTCTAGAAATAGAAAGAGAGCATTCTTTGATATAATAATACTTGTCATGATTGTTGGCAATCTATAAATGTTCAAAATTGATATTTATAATTTCGTTTGGGTCATTTTTTCCTCAAGTTGACATCTAACCATATCAATTTTATCGATAGTATTAAAGACTTTTATTTTATCATTTTTTATTCCTCACATATTATGATAATTATAATACATAATGCATTAAAATTTATTTTTAATGATATTAGAAAAAATTAGCTTAAGGAGATGTAAGGTGTACTAGATTTTAAAGGGGAGGTATGATTATAGGATTAATATCAATTGATCTGATCTCATCCCCAACTATCGCCTCTTTTATAGCAATGGCTAAAAAATAAAAGTAATTCATGTTAGTAAAATATTTTGAAAGAAGATCTAAATTTTAATAATTATATGATATTATCTAAAATGTTGAATAATATAGCATAATTAGTTTAAAAAAAAAAAAGCAATCTTGATGGCATTAAAAAAACATTACAAATTTTCACAAACTACTTATTTTTACGGTCCATATTGTGGTAAACTTTGTGTTATTAATCGGAAGTTTTAACATCGAAACATGCATAATACGTCATCGTATAATATTCCGAATATCTTAAGCAAGTGAAACTATATTATTACTAAAATAATATTTTAGCCAACTATTCTACTTCTCAAGATTATGGTGGAGCAATCTCTTTATATGATAGTGCAAAAACTTACATTGTCGTTTAAAAAAGGAAGATCGTTAGGCCATAAGGTAAATATTTTATAAGAATATTATCATCTTTTAACAAGATACTTATAGTTTATATAACACTATTAAGATTTAAATTTTAAAAAAATTATTTCATATCTTTCAAGTGCATAAAAGCTACTAAGAGAGGATTTAAAGTTTACTTTGTGAATTACTAATTAATACCTCAGTAGTTTAGTATGTTATGCTCTTTTTGAAATAAAGTATATAAAGCATGGTGTAAAACTCTCCACGCATAGAATTCTTATTTAAAAAGAGGCCCAATTTAATTTTTTATGTTGTCAATTTAGTATTCTTGTAATATGAAAAAATCTAAATGTGGATTGAAAATTCTCACTAGTACAATTTTATATTTGAATAATTTCTTGTTCACCTTATTCAGGAATATAGTTGATGATCCTCTTCGTACAAGTTAAAAATATTAAAATACGGATGTATTGATTGTCAACTTGACTTGTTCGAGTCATTTATTAATTATTTTATATCAGAAGTATTATATTTTATAATAAATATCTATTATCTCATGATAATTTAAATCGAGATATGATGTTATCAATATTCTATTTGTCGATAATAAACCTAAAAATATTTGTAATTATTTATATTTGCTTTTATGTTAATTCTTTTACTCAAATCCTAAAAAAGATAAATTATAATAATGTATTGTTAAAACGAGTGAACAAAAAGTCAAACATATTAAAAATCTAAAATGTCAAAATTATATAAAAATTTTAGAAAACTTTAGTTTTGCCTACTCTAAGATTATAACCACTTAAAGTTCAGAATGAATGTATTTTAATGGTCCAATGCTAGTTTATCTTGGGCAACTAATAAGGCATTTATACTTTCTTTTTATAGCAATGTTTCAACTCATTACCAACTATTGACTTGAAATTAAAATTTTTTCATTTAACTATCATTTAAGTTATTTATCATTAAAATATAAGAGCTTAGAATATTGGTATAATATAATTGAGTGAAGATATTGAGTGTTGGTCTACTTTTGTAGTGGAAATTGGAACTCTAACTCGCTCTCACGAATTATCAATTTATGGCAATAGACTATATAATTAAATAATATTGAGAAACAATATATTATATTAGAACAATTATGTAATATAATGACATAACTATATTTTATGTGGTAATAGTTATATCCAACCTTCTTTTCAAGAAAACATAGAACCGATAGTTATAATAATGCATTTCACGGATGAAAGTTAATATTTAAAATTTAATTTGGGTTATATTTTCTACAAGCTCACATTTAACTATTTCAATTTTATCGATAAAATTTAAGAGACATGTATTTTAATAATTTTTAGTTCATTTCGAAGTAAAATAATGACAACGCATAATGCATTACAGTTTATTGTTTATGATATTAAGACAATGAACCTAATCGTGTACAGCGGGGACTATAGGATTATGTAGAGGAGGAATGATAAAAGGTTTTATATCGAATGATTTGATGTCATCTCCAGCTATAGCCTCTTTGATAGCAATGGCTAAAGAACAAAAGTAATTCAATTAGTAAAATATTTTGAAACAAGATCTAAATTTTAACAAGCATACGAAGCAATAAAAACTATTATCGAATATAGCAAAATTAGTAAAAGAAACAAGCTTTTAGATTTGCATCGAAAGAATTGAAGATAACTCTTCACTTAACATATTTCCTATATGGTCCGCATTTAGAAGAACTTGGTGTTATTTATCATTGTTTTAATATTAAAACTACAATAATGCTGGATCATCTGCTATTTCAAATACTATAAATAAATAAATAATAATTACTACTGACCTAAGATTTTTGCCAACTCTTCTAATGCTGAAGATGATGTTAGAGCAAGCTTATCAGACGCTACCGGGAAAAATTGCATTGTCGTTAAGAGGAGGAAGACCATCAGGCTAATGAGAAGTTGTCTTAGAAACATGATGGGCCAACACTTGAATATTTGTAAATGAAATTACAATACTGAAGTAATATATCTTGATGGATGAATTGTTTATCGCAAGAGTGAGTTGCTTTAAAGATTAGGATTAATTAAACGTTATGCATGAGGTTTTAGTTTTTTGAAACTGACCATAGTCGTCTAGAAACTGAAATCTTAATTGTATATTGTAACTTTCTTTGCATGCAATAACATATCTCATGGTAAAAGGGAAATGTATATAAATTAAATAAAGAATTGTGACTTTATATACTATGCTTATTATATTTATTAATAAATATTTTATAGAAATAATGTCATCTTTTAACATAATGCATATACTTTATGTAAAAATCTAAGATTATTGTATGGTAAGTTGAAAAAAATATATTCCATATCCTTCAAGTGCATAAATATAATTGAGAGAGGAATAAGCATCTCTTTTGTAAATTGGCTAGTAATCCTTTAGTCATCCAATACTTTATGCTCTTTTTGTGATCAATTACATGAGGCATGGTCCTAAACTCCACACATAGAAATCTTTTTTAAAAATAAAACTAACTTAATTTTTTTGACGATCAATTTTTTTGTAATTTTTGAAAATATTAAAAGCAAAAATTCTCACTCTTAGAAATAATGATTTGAATAATATCTAGTTCACCTTTATTAATGAACCTAGTCGATGATCTTTTTCATAAAATTTAAAAATATCAAAATGTGGATGAAATTATTGTCAATTTGACATATTCAAGATGTTTGTTCATTATTTTATATCAAAAGAGCAAAATATTTCAATAAACGTCAAGATTATCATGATAATTTGAGTCATAAAATGATGTTATCATGATTTTAAACGAGCATGGCAAATTTAGAAATATTTATAAAAAAGACTTTCATTTTGTGTTAATTTGTTTCCCTCATGCTAAATAACAAAGATGAATTTTAATAATCAATTATATAAATATGTGAACTAAAAATTTAAACATAATCAAAATTTATAAAGACAAATTTGATATTTTGTTAAAATACCTTAAATATTTGTTTTGCCATCATTGACTTTGCAATCACTTAAATTTCAAGATGAGCAAATTCTAATGCTCTAAGATTATTTTATTATAGGTAACTTATAATGAGAGTTTCTTTTTATAGAAATATTTTGACTTAGTAAATGCTAGTGACCTGAATTGAGAATTTGTTCATTTAACTATCGACTACGTTATTCATTATCAAAACCTAGTAGCTAATAATATAATTGTACTTTAATAAAGTTAGTTTTATGGACATTGATTTGCATTTGTAGAGGAAATTGAAAATCTACCCCTATTACAAGAATTGCACATTTAAAATAATAAACTATATAATTAAATAATATCGAAAATAATTATTCATCTTATTGGAAAATTTCTGCAAAATAATGATATAACTTGATTTCATGTGGTAATAGTCATGTCAAAACTTCTTTTCTTATAAACTTGGATGTTTCTATTTCTAGAAATAGAAATAGAGCATTCTTTGATATCATAATACTTGTTATGATTGTTGGCAATCTATAAATGTTCAAAATTGATATTTATAATTTCGTTTGGGTCATTTTTTCCTCAAGTTGACATCTAACCATATCAATTTTATCGATAGTATTAAAAACTTTTATTTTATCATTTTTTATTCATCACATATTATGATAATGATAATACATAATGCATTAAAATTTATTTTTAATGATATTAGAAAAAATTAGCTCAAGGAGATGTAAGGTGTACTAGATTTTAAAGGGGAGGTATGATTATAGGATTAATATCAATTGATCTGATCTCATCCCCAACTATCGCCTCTTTTATAGCAATGGCTAAAAAATAAAAGTAATTCATGTTAGTAAAATATTTTGAAAGAAGATCTAAATTTTAATAATTATATGATATTATCTAAAATGTTGAATAATATAGCATAATTAGTTAAAAAAAAAAAAAGCAATCTTGATGGCATTAAAAAAACTTTACAAATTTTCACAAACTACTTATTTTTACGGTCCATATTGTGGTGAACTTTGTGTTATTAATCGGAAGTTTTAACATCGAAACATGCATAATGCGTCATCGTATAATATTCCGAATATCTTAAGCAAGTGAAACTATATTATTACTAAAATAATATTTTAGCCAACTATTCTAATTCTCAAGATTATGGTGGAGCAATCTCTTTATATGATAGTGCAAAAACTTACATTGTCGTTTAAAGAAGGAAGATCGTTAGGCCATAAGGTAAATATTTAATAAGAATATTATCATCTTTTGACAAGATACTTATAGTTTATATAACACTATTAAGATTTAAATTTTAAAAAAATTATTTCATATCTTTCAAGTGCATAAAAGCTACTAAGAGAGGATTTAAAGTTTACTTTGTGAATTACTAATTAATACCTCAGTAGTTTAGTATGTTATGCTCTTTTTGAAATAAAGTATATAAAGCATGGTGTAAAACTCTCCACGCATAGAATTCGTATTTAAAAAGAGGCCCAATTTAATTTTTTATGTTGTCAATTTAGTATTCTTGTAATATGAAAAAATCTAAATGTGGATTGAAAATTCTCACTAGTACAATTTTATGTTTGAATAATTTCTTGTTCACCTTATTCAGGAATATAGTTGATGATCCTCTTCGTACAAGTTAAAAATATTAAAATACGGATGTATTGATTGTCAACTTGACTTGTTCGAGTCATTTGTTAATTATTTTATATCAGAAGTATTATATTTTATAATAAATATCTATTATCTCATGATAATTTAAATCGAGATATGATGTTATCAATATTGTATTTGTCGATAATAAACCTAAAATTATTTGTAATTATTTATATTTGCTTTTATGTTAATTCTTTTACTCAAATCCTAAAAAAGATAAATTTTAATAATGTATTGTTAAAACGAGTGAACAAAAAGTCAAACATATTAAAAATCTAAAATGTCAAAATTATATAAAAATTTTAGAAAACTTTAGTTTTGCCTACTCTAAGATTATAACCACTTAAAGTCCAGAATGAATATATTTTAATGGTCCAATGCTAGTTTATCTTGGGCAACTAATAAGGCATTTATACTTTCTTTTTATAGCAATGTTTCAACTCATTACCAACTAGTGACTTGAAATTAAAATTTTTTCATTTAACTATCATTTAAGTTATTTATCATTAAAATATAAGAGCTTAGAATATTGGTATAATATAATGGAGTGAGGATATTGAGTGTTGGTCTACTTTTGTAGTGGAAATTGGAACTCTAACTCGCTCTCACGAATTATCAATTTATGGCAATAGACTATATAATTAAATAATATTGAGAAACAATATATTATATTAGAACAATTGTGTAATATAATGACATAACTATATTTTATGTGGTAATAGTTATATCCAACCTTCTTTTCAAGAAAACATAGAACCGATAGTTATAATAATGCATTTCACGGATGAAAGTTAATATTTAAAATTTCATTTGGGTTATCTTTTCTAAAAGCTCACATTTAACTATTTCAATTTTATCGATAAAATTTGAGAGACATGTATTTTAATAATTTTTAGTTCATTTCGAAGTAAAATAATAACAACGCATAATGCATTACAGTTTATTGTTTATGATATTAAGACAATGAACCTAATCGTGTACAGCGGGGACTATAGGATTATGTAGAGGAGGAATGATAAAAGGTTTTATATCGAATGATTTAATGTCATCTCCAGCTATAGCCTCTTTGATAGCAATGGCTAAAGAACAAAAGTAATTCAATTAGTAAAATATTTTGAAACAAGATCTAAATTTTAACAAGCATACGAAGCAATAAAAACTATTATCGAATATAGCAAAATTAGTAAAAGAAACAAGCTTTTAGATTTGCATCAAAAGAATTGAAGATAACTCTTCACTTAACATATTTCCTATATGGTCCGCATTTAGAAGAACTTGGTGTTATTTAAAATGTTTTAATATCAAAACTACAATAATGCTGGATCATACGCTATTTCAAATACTATAAATAAATAAACAAATAATTACTACTGACCTAAGATTTTTGCCAACTCTTCTAATGCTGAAGATGATGTTGGAGCAAGCTTATCAGACGCTACCGGGAAAAATTGCATTGTCGTTAAGAGGAGGAAGACCATCAGGCTAATGAGAAGTTGTCTTAGAAACATGATGGGCCAACACTTGAATATTTGTAAATGAAATTACAATACTGAAGTAATATATCTTGATGGATGAATTGTTTATCGCAAGAGTGAGTTGCTTTAAAGATTAGGATTAATTAAACGTTATGCATTAGGTTTTAGTTTTTTGAAACTGACCATGGTCATCTAGAAACTGAAATCTTCATTGTATATTGTAACTTTCTTTGCATGCAATAACATATCTCATGGTAAAAGGGAAATGTATATAAATTAAATAATGAATTGTGACTTTATACACTATGCTTATTATATTTATTAATAAATATTTTATAGAAATAATGTCATCTTTTAACATAATGCATATACTTTATGTAAAAATCTAAGATTATTGTATAGTAAGTTGAAAAAAATATATTCCATATCCTTCAAGTGCATAAATATAATTGAGAAAAGAATAAGCCTCTCTTTTGTAAATTGGCTAGTAATCCTTTAGTCATCCAATACTTTATGCTCTTTTTGTGATCAATTACATGAGGCATGGTCCTAAACTCCACACATAGAAATCTTTTTTAAAAATAAAACTAACTTAATTTTTTTGACGATCAATTTTCTTGTAATTTTTGAAAATATTAAAAGCAAAAATTCTCACTCTTAGAAATAATGATTTGAATAATATCTAGTTCACATTTATTAATGAACCTAGTCGATGATCTTTTTCATAAAATTTAAAAATATCAAAATGTGGATGAAATTATTGTCAATTTGACATATTCAAGATGTTTGTTCACTATTTTATATCAAAAGAGCAAACTATTTCAATAAACATTAAGATTATCATGATAATTTGAGTCATAATATGATGTTATCATGATTTTAAATGAGCATGGCATAGTTAGAAATATTTGTAAAAAAGTCTTTCATTTTGTGTTAATTTGTTTCCCACATGCTAAATAACAAAGATGAATTTTAATAATCAATTGTATAAATATGTGAACTAAAAAGTTAACCATAATCAAAATTTATGAAGACAAATTTGATATTTTGTTAAAATACCTTAAATATTTGTTTTGCCAACATTGACTTTGCAATCACTTAAATTTCAAGATGAGCAAATTCTAATGCTCTAAGATTATTTTATTATAGATAACTTATAATGAGAGTTTCTTTTTATAGAAATATTTTGACTTAGTAAATGCTAGTGACCTAAATTGAGAATTTGTTCATTGAACTATCGACTACGTTATTCATTATCAAAACCTAATAGCTAATAATATAATTGTACTTTAATAAAGTTAGTTTTATGGACATTGATTTGCATTTGTAGAGGAAATTGAAAATCTACCCCTATTACAAGAATTGCACATTTAAAATAATAAACTATATAATTAAATAATATCGAAAAAAATTATTCATCTTATTGGAAAATTTCTGCAAAATAATGATATAACTTGATTTCATGTGGTAATAGTCATGTCAAAACTTCTTTTCTTATAAACTTGGATGTTTCTATTTCTAGAAATAGAAATAGAGCATTCTTTGATATAATAATACTTGTCATGATTGTTGGCAATCTATAAATGTTCAAAATTGATATTTATAATTTCGTTTGGGTCATTTTTTCCTCAAGTTCACATCTAACCATATCAATTTTATCGATAGTATTAAAGACTTTTATTTTATCATTTTTTATTCATCACATATTATGATAATGATAATACATAATGCATTAAAATTTATTTTTAATGATATTACAAAAAATTAGCTCAAGGAGATGTAAGGTGTACTAGATTTTAAAGGGGAGGTATGATTATAGGATTAATATCAATTGATCTAATCTCATCCCCAACTATCGCCTCTTTTATAGCAATGGCTAAAAAATAAAAGTAATTCATGTTAGTAAAATATTTTGAAAGAAGATCTAAATTTTAATAATTATATGATATTATCTAAAATGTTGAATAATATAGCATAATTAGTTTAAAAAAAAAAAAGCAATCTTGATGGCATTAAAAAAACTTTACAAATTTTCACAAACTACTTATTTTTACGGTCCATATTGTGGTGAACTTTGTGTTATTAATCGGAAGTTTTAACATCGAAACATGCATAATGCGTTATCGTATAATATTCCGAATATCTTAAGCAAGTGAAACTATATTATTACTAAAATAATATTTTAGCCAACTATTCTAATTCTCAAGATTATGGTGGAGCAATCTCTTTATATGATAGTGTAAAAACTTACATTGTCGTTTAAAGAAGGAAGATCGTTAGGCCATAAGGTAAATATTTTATAAGAATATTATCATCTTTTGACAAGAAACTTATAGTTTATATAACACTATTAAGATTTAAATTTTAAAAAAATTATTTCATATCTTTCAAGTGCATAAAAGCTACTAAGAGAGGATTTAAAGTTTACTTTGTGAATTACTAATTAATACCTCAGTAGTTTAGTATGTTATGCTCTTTTTGAAATAAAGTATATAAAGCATGGTGTAAAACTCTCCACGCATAGAATTCTTATTTAAAAAGAGGCCCAATTTAATTTTTTATGTTGTCAATTTAGTATTCTTGTAATATGAAAAAATCTAAATGTGGATTGAAAATTCTCACTAGTACAATTTTATGTTTGAATAATTTCTTGTTCACCTTATTCAGGAATATAGTTGATGATCCTCTTCGTACAAGTTAAAAATATTAAAATACGGATGTATTGATTGTCAACTTGACTTGTTCGAGTCATTTGTTAATTATTTTATATCAGAAGTATTATATTTTATAATAAATATCTATTATCTCATGATAATTTAAATCGAGATATGATGTTATCAATATTCTATTTGTCGATAATAAACCTAAAAATATTTGTAATTATTTATATTTGCTTTTATGTTAATTCTTTTACTCAAATCCTAAAAAAGATAAATTTTAATAATGTATTGTTAAAACGAGTGAACAAAAAGTCAAACATATTAAAAATCTAAAATGTCAAAATTATATAAAAATTTTAGAAAACTTTAGTTTTGCCTACTCTAAGATTATAACCACTTAAAGTCCAGAATGAATGTATTTTAATGGTCCAATGCTAGTTTATCTTGAGCAACTAATAAGGCATTTATACTTTCTTTTTATAGCAATGTTTCAACTCATTACCAACTAGTGACTTGAAATTAAAATTTTTTCATTTAACTATCATGTAAGTTATTTATCATTAAAATATAAGAGCTTAGAATATTGGTATAATATAATGGAGTGAGGATATTGAGTGTTGGTCTACTTTTGTAGTGGAAATTGGAACTCTAACTCGCTCTCACGAATTATCAATTTATGGCAATAGACTATATAATTAAATAATATTGAGAAACAATATATTATATTAGAACAATTATGTAATATAATGACATAACTATATTTTATGTGGTAATAGTTATATCCAACCTTCTTTTCAAGAAAACATAAAACCGATAGTTATAATAATGCATTTCACGGATGAAAGTTAATATTTAAAATTTCATTTGGGTTATCTTTTCTACAAGCTAACATTTAACTATTTCAATTTTATCGATAAAATTTGAGAGACATGTATTTTAATAATTTTTAGTTCATTTCGAAGTAAAATAATGACAACGCATAATGCATTACAGTTTATTGTTTATGATATTAAGACAATGAACCTAATCGTGTACAGCGGGGACTATAGGATTATGTAGAGGAGGAATGATAAAAGGTTTTATATCGAATGATTTAATGTCATCTCCAGCTATAGCCTCTTTGATAGCAATGGCTAAAGAACAAAAGTAATTCAATTAGTAAAATATTTTGAAACAAGATCTAAATTTTAACAAGCATACGAAGCAATAAAAACTATTATCGAATATAGCAAAATTAGTAAAAGAAACAAGCTTTTAGATTTGCATCAAAAGAATTGAAGATAACTCTTCACTTAACATATTTCCTATATGGTCCGCATTTAGAAGAACTTGGTGTTATTTAAAATGTTTTAATATCAAAACTACAATAATGCTGGATCATACGCTATTTCAAATACTATAAATAAATAAACAAATAATTACTACTGACCTAAGATTTTTGCCAACTCTTCTAATGCTAAAGATGATGTTGGAGCAAGCTTATCAGACGCTACCGGGAAAAATTGCATTGTCGTTAAGAGGAGGAAGACCATCAGGCTAATGAGAAGTTGTCTTAGAAACATGATGGGCCAACACTTGAATATTTGTAAATGAAATTACAATACTGAAGTAATATATCTTGATGGATGAATTGTTTATCGCAAGAGTGAGTTGCTTTAAAGATTAGGATTAATTAAACGTTATGCATTAGGTTTTAGTTTTTTGAAACTGACCATGGTCATCTAGAAACTGAAATCTTCATTGTATATTGTAACTTTCTTTGCATGCAATAACATATCTCATGGTAAAAGGGAAATGTATATAAATTAAATAAAGAATTGTGACTTTATACACTATGCTTATTATATTTATTAATAAATATTTTATAGAAATAATGTCATCTTTTAAAATAATGCATATACTTTATGTAAAAATCTAAGATTATTGTATAGTAAGTTGAAAAAAATATATTCCATATCCTTCAAGTGCATAAATATAATTGAGAAAAGAATAAGCATCTCTTTTGTAAATTGGCTAGTAATCCTTTAGTCATCCAATACTTTATGCTCTTTTTGTGATCAATTACATGAGGCATGGTCCTAAACTCCACACATAGAAATCTCTTTTAAAAATAAAACTAACTTAATTTTTTTGACGATCAATTTTCTTGTAATTTTTGAAAATATTAAAAGCAAAAATTCTCACTCTTAGAAATAATGATTTGAATAATATCTAGTTCACTTTTATTAATGAACCTAGTCGATGATCTTTTTCATAAAATTTAAAAATATCAAAATGTGGATGAAATTATTGTCAATTTGACATATTCAAGATGTTTGTTCACTATTTTATATCAAAAGAGCAAACTATTTCAATAAACATCAAGATTATCATGATAATTTGAGTCATAATATGATGTTATCATGATTTTAAATGAGCATGACATAGTTAGAAATATTTGTAAAAAAGTCTTTCATTTTGTGTTAATTTGTTTCCCTCATGCTAAATAACAAAGATGAATTTTAATAATCAATTGTATAAATATGTGAACTAAAAATTTAACCATAATCAAAATTTATGAAGACAAATTTGATATTTTGTTAAAATACCTTAAATATTTGTTTTGCCAACAATGACTTTGCAATCACTTAAATTTCCAGATGAGCAAATTCTAATGCTCTAAGATTATTTTATTATAGGTAACTTATAATGAGAGTTTCTTTTTATAGAAATATTTTGACTTAGTATATGCTAGTGACCTGAATTGAGAATTTGTTCATTTAACTATCGACTACGTTATTCATTATCAAAATCTAGTAGCTAATAATATAATTGTACTTTAATAAAGTTAGTTTTATGGACATTGATTTGCATTTGTAGAGGAAATTGAAAATCTACCCCTATTACAAGAATTGCACATTTAAAATAATAAACTATATAATTAAATAATATCGAAAAAAATTATTCATCTTACTGGAAAATTTTTGCAAAATAATGATATAACTTGATTTCATGTGGTAATAATAATGTCAAAACTTCTTTTCTTATAAACTTGGATGTTTCTATTTCTAGAAATAGAAAGAGAGCATTCTTTGATATAATAATACTTGTCATGATTGTTGGCAATCTATAAATGTTCAAAATTGATATTTATAATTTCGTTTGGGTCATTTTTTCCTCAAGTTGACATCTAACCATATCAATTTTATCGATAGTATTAAAGACTTTTATTTTATCATTTTTTATTCATCACATATTATGATAATGATAATACATAATGCATTAAAATTTATTTTTTATGATATTAGAAAAAATTAGCTCAAGAAGATGTAAGGTGTACTAGATTTTAAAGGGGAGGTATGATTATAGGATTAATATCAATTGATTTGACTCATCCCCAACTATCGCCTCTTTTATAGCAATGGCTAAAAAATAAAAATAATTCATTTTAGTAAAATATTTTGAAAGAAGATCTAAATTTTAATAATTATATGATATTATATAAAATGTTGAATAATATAGCATAATTAGTTAAAAAAAAAAAAGCAATCTTGATGGCATTAAAAAAACTACACAAATTTTCACAAACTACTTATTTTTACGGTCCATATTGTGGTGAACTTGGTGTTATTAATCATAAGTTTTAACATCGAAACATGCATAATGCGTCATCGTATAATATTCCGAATATCTTAAGCAAGTGAAACTATATTATTACTAAAATAATATTTTAGCCAACTATTCTAATTCTCAAGATTATGGTGGAGCAATCTCTTTATATGATAGTGCAAAAACTTACATTGTCATTTAAAGAAGGAAAATCGTTAGGCCAATAAGAAGTTGTCTTCGAAACGTGATAGACTAACAATACATTATACGTAAAAAAAATAAATTTTGCATTATTGAAGTAATGTGTAGATTGTTGAATTATTAATCACAAGAGTGAGGTAATATAAAGATTATGGTCAATTAAATTTTATGCATAATGTTATATTATTTTAATACTTTTTATGTAACTGAAATCTTCATTGTATATAGCAACTTCCGTAGTATCTAATAATGTATAAAATGGAAGAATTGAAATGTATAAAAGTTGAGTAAAAAATCATGACATCATACAATTTATAAACTATGCTTGTTATATCCAAAAGGTAAATATTTTATAAGAATATTATCATCTTTTGACAAGATACTTATAGTTTATATAACACTATTAAGATTTAAATTTTAAAAAAATTATTTCATATCTTTCAAGTGCATAAAAGCAACTAAAAGAGGATTTAAAGTTTACTTTGTGAATTACGAATTAATACCTCAGTAGTTTAGTATGTTATGCTCTTTTTGAGATTAAGTATATAAAGCATAGTGTAAAACTCTCCACGCATAGAATTCTTATTTAAAAAGAGGCCCAATTTAATTTTTTATGTTGTCAATTTAGTATTCTTGTAATACGAAAAAATCTAAATGTGGATTGAAAATTCTCACTAGTACAATTTTATATTTGAATAATTTCTTATTCACCTTATTCATTAATATAGTTGATGATCCTCTTCGTACAAGTTAAAAATATTAAAATACGGATGTATTGATTGTCCACTTGACTTGTTTGAGTCATTTGTTAATTATTTTATATCAGAAGTATAATATTTTATAATAAATATCTATTATCTCATGATAATTTAAATCGAGATATGATGTTATCAATATTGTATTTGTCGATAATAAACCTAATAATATTTGTAATTATTTATCTTTGCTTTTATGTTAATTCTTTTACTCAAATCCTAAAAAAGATAAATTTTAATAATGTATTGTTAAAACGAGTGAACAAAAAGTCAAAAATATTAAAAATCTAAAATGTCACAATTATATAAAAATTTTAGAAAACTTTAGTTTTGCCTACTCTAAGATTATAACCACTTAAAGTTCAGGATGAGTGTATTTTAATGGTCCAATGCTAGTTTATCTTGGGCAACTAATAAGGCATTTATACTTTCTTTTTATAGCAATGTTTCAACTCATTACCAACTAGTGACTTGAAATTACAATTTTTTCATTTAACTATCATGTAAGTTATTTATCATTAAAATATAAGAGCTTAGAATATTGGTATAATATTATAGAGTGAGGATATTGTTTGTTGGTCTACTTTTGTAGTGGAAATTGGAACTCTAACTCGCTCTCACGAATTATCAATTTATGACAATAGACTATATAATTAAATAATATTGAGAAACAATATATTATATTGGAACAATTATGTAATATAATGACATAACTATATTTTATGTGGTAATAGTTATATCCAACCTTCTTTTCAAGAAAACATAGAACCGATAGTTATAATAATGCTTTTCACGGATGAAAGTTAATATTTAAAATTTAATTTGGGTTATCTTTTCTACAAGCTCACATTTAACTATTTCAATTTTATCGATAAAATTTGAGAGACATGTATTTTAATAATTTTTAGTTCATTTCGAAGTAAAATAATGACAACGCATAATGCATTACAGTTTATTGTTTATGATATTAAGACAATGAACCTAATCGTGTACAGCGGGGACTATAGGATTATGTAGAGGAGGAATGATAAAAGGTTTTATATCGAATGATTTGATGTCATCTCCAGCTATAGCCTCTTTGATAGCAATGGCTAAAGAACAAAAGTAATTCAATTAGTAAAATATTTTGAAACAAGATCTAAATTTTAACAAGCATACGAAGCAATAAAAACTATTATCGAATATAGCAAAATTAGTAAAAGAAACAAGCTTTTAGATTTGCATCAAAAGAATTGAAGATAACTCTTCACTTAACATATTTCCTATATGGTCCGCATTTAGAAGAACTTGGTGTTTTTTAAAATATTTTAATATCAAAACTACAATAATGCTGGATCATACGCTATTTCAAATACTATAAATAAATAAATAATAATTACTACTGACCTAAGATTGTTGCCAACTCTTCTAATGCTGAAGATGATGTTGGAGCAAGCTTATCAGACGCTACCGGGAAAAATTGCATTGTCGTTAAGAGAAGGAAGACCATCAGGCTAATGAGAAGTTGTCTTAGAAACATGATGGGCCAACACTTGAATATTTGTAAATGAAATTACAATACTGAAGTAATATATCTTGATGGATGAATTATTTATCGCAAGAGTGAGTTGCTTTAAAGATTAGGATTAATTAAAAGTTATGCATGAGGTTTTAGTTTTTTGAAACTGACCATGGTCGTCTAGAAACTGAAATCTTCATTGTATATTGTAACTTTCTTTGCATGCAATAACATATCTCATGGTACAAGGGAAATGTATATAAATTAAATAAAGAATTGTGACTTTATACACTATGCTTATTATATTTATTAATAAATATTTTATAGAAATAATGTCATCTTTTAACATAATGCATATACTTTATGTAAAAATCTAAAATTATTGTATGGTAAGTTGAAAAAAATATATTTCATATCCTTCAAGTGCATAAATATAATTGAGAGAGGAATAAGCATCTCTTTTATAAATTGGCTAGTAATCCTTTAGTCATCCAATACTTTATGCTCTTTTTGTGTTTAATTACATGAGGCATGGTCCTAAACTCCTCACATAGAAATCTTTTTTAAAAATAAAACTAACTTAATTTTTTGGACGATCAACTTTTTATAATTTTTGAAAATATAAAAAGCAAAAATTCTCACTCTTAGAAATAATGATTTGAATAATATCTAGTTCACCTTTATTAATGAACCTAGTCGATGATCTTTTTCATAAAATTTAAAATTATCAAAATGTGGATAAAATTATTGTCAATTTGACATATTCAAGATGTTTGTTCATTATTTTATATCAAAAGAGCAAAATATTTCAATAAACGTCAAGATTATCATGATAATTTGAGTCATAAAATGATGTTATCATGATTTTAAATGAGCATGGCAAATTTAGAAATATTTATAAAAAAGACTTTCATTTTGTGTTAATTTGTTTCCCTCATGCTAAATAACAAAGATGAATTTTAATAATCAATTGTATAAATATGTGAACTAAAAATTTAAACATAATCAAAATTTATAAAGACAAATTTGATATTTTGTTAAAATACCTTAAATATTTGTTTTGCCAACATTGACTTTGCAATCACTTAAATTTCAAGATGATCAAATTCTAATTCTCTAAGATTATTTTATTATAGGTAACTTATAATGAGAGTTTCTTTTTATAGAAATATTTTGACTTAGTAAATGTTAGTGACCTGAATTGAGAATTTGTTCATTTAACTATCGACTACGTTATTCATTATCAAAACCTAGTAGCTAATAATATAATTGTACTTTAATAAAGTTAGTTTTATGGACATTGATTTGCATTTGTAGAGGAAATTGAAAATCTACCCCTATTACAAGAATTGCACATTTAAAATAATAAACTATATAATTAAATAATATCGAAAAAAATTATTCATCTTACTGGAAAATTTCTGCAAAATAATGATATAACTTAATTTCATGTGTTAATAGTCATGTCAAAACTTCTTTTCTTATAAACTTGGATGTTTCTATTTCTAGAAATAGAAAGAGAGCATTCTTTGATATAATAATACTTGTCATGATTGTTGGCAATCTATAAATGTTCAAAATTGATATTTATAATTTCGTTTGGGTCATTTTTTCCTCAAGTTGACATCTAACCATATCAATTTTATCGATAGTATTAAAGACTTTTATTTTATCATTTTTTATTCATCACATATTATGATAATGATAATACATAATGCATTAAAATTTATTTTTTATGATATTAGAAAAAATTAGCTCAAGGAGATGTAAGGTGTACTAGATTTTAAAGGGGAGGTATGATTATAGGATTAATATCAATTGATCTGACTCATCCCCAACTATCGCCTCTTTTATAGCAATGGCTAAAAAATAAAAGTAATTCATGTTAGTAAAATATTTTGAAAGAAGATCTAAATTTTAATAATTATATGATATTATCTAAAATGTTGAATAATATAGCATAATTAGTTTTAAAAAAAAAAGCAATCTTGATGGCATTAAAAAAACTACACAAATTTTCACAAACTACTTATTTTTACGGTCCATATTGTGGTGAACTTGGTGTTATTAATCATAAGTTTTAACATCGAAACATGCATAATGCGTCATCGTATAATATTCCGAATATCTTAAGCAAGTGAAACTATATTATTACTAAAATAATATTTTAGCCAACTATTCTAATTCTCAAGATGATGGTGGAGCAATATCTTTATATGATAGTGCAAAAAATTATATTGTCGTTTAATGAAGGAAGATCGTTAGGCCAATAAGAAGTTGTCTTCGAAACGTGATAAACTAACATTACATTATACGTAAAAAAAATAAATTTTGCATTATTGAAGTAATGTGTAGATTGTTGAATTATTAGTCACAAGAGTGAGGTAATATAAAGATTAGGGTCAATTAAATTTTATGCATAATGTTATATTATTTTAATACTTTTTATATAACTGAAATCCTCATTGTATATAGCAACTTCCGTAGTATCTAATAATGTATAAAATGGAAGAATTGAAATGTATAAAAGTTGAATAAAAAATCATGACATCATACAATTTATAAACTATGCTTGTTATATCCATAAGGTAAATATTTTATAAGAATATTATCATCTTTTGACAAGATACTTATAGTTTATATAACACTATTAAGATTTAAATTTTAAAAAAATTATTTCATATCTTTCAAGTGCATAAAAGCTACTAAGAGAGGATTTAAATGTTTACTTTGTGAATTTCTAATTAATACCTCAGTAGTTTAGTATGTTATGCTTTTTTTGAGATGAAGTATATAAAGCATAGTGTAAAACTCTCCACGCATAGAATTCTTATTTAAAAAGAGGCCCAATTTAATTTTTTATGTTGTCAATTTAGTATTCTTGTAATATGAAAAAATCTAAATGTGGATTGAAAATTCTCACTAGTACAATTTTATATTTGAATAATTTCTTGTTCATCTTATTCAGGAATATAGTTGATGATCCTCTTTGTACAAGTTAAAAATATTAAAATACGGATGTATTGATTGTCCACTTGACTTGTTCGAGTCATTTGTTAATTATTTTATATCAGAAGTATAATATTTTATAATAAATATCTATTATCTCATGATAATTTAAATCGAGATATGATGTTATCAATATTGTATTTGTCGATAATAAACATAAAAATATTTGTAATTATTTATCTTTGCTTTTATGTTAATTCTTTTACTCAAATCCTAAAAAAGATAAATTTTAATAATGTATTGTTAAAATGAGTGAACAAAAAGTCAAACATATTAAAAATCTAAAATGTCACAATTATATAAAAATTTTAGAAAACTTTAGTTTTGCCTACTCTAAGATTATAACCACTTAAAGTTTAGGATGAGTGTATTTTAATGGTCCAATACTAGTTTATCTTGGGCAACTAATAAGGCATTTATACTTTCTTTTTATAGCAATGTTTCAACTCATTACCAACTAGTGACTTGAAATTAAAATTTTTTCATTTAACTATCATGTAAGTTATTTATCATTAAAATATAAGAGCTTAGAATATTGGTATAATATAATGGAGTGAGGATATTGTGTGTTGGTCTACTTTTGTAGTGGAAATTGGAACTCTAACTCGCTCTCACGAATTATCAATTTATGACAATAGACTATATAATTAAATAATATTGAGAAACAATATATTATATTGGAACAATTATGTAATATAATGACATAACTATATTTTATGTGGTAATAGTTATATCCAACCTTCTTTTCAAGAAAACATAGAACCGATAGTTATAATAATGCTTTTCACGGATGAAAGTTAATATTTAAAATTTAATTTGGGTTATCTTTTCTACAAGCTCACATTTAACTATTTCAATTTTATCGATAAAATTTGAGAGACATGTATTTTAATAATTTTTAGTTCATTTCGAAGTAAAATAATGACAACGCATAATGCATTACAGTTTATTGTTTATGATATTAAGACAATGAACCTAATCGTGTACAGCGGGGACTATAGGATTATGTAGAGGAGGAATGATAAAAGGTTTTATATCGAATGATTTGATGTCATCTCCAGCTATAGCCTCTTTGATAGCAATGGCTAAAGAACAAAAGTAATTCAATTAGTAAAATATTTTGAAACAAGATCTAAATTTTAACAAGCATACGAAGCAATAAAAACTATTATCGAATATAGCAAAATTAGTAAAAGAAACAAGCTTTTAGATTTGCATCAAAAGAATTGAAGATAACTCTTCACTTAACATATTTCCTATATGGTCCGCATTTAGAAGAACTTGGTGTTTTTTAAAATATTTTAATATCAAAACTACAATAATGCTGGATCATACGCTATTTCAAATACTATAAATAAATAAATAATAATTACTACTGACCTAAGATTGTTGCCAACTCTTCTAATGCTGAAGATGATGTTGGAGCAAGCTTATCAGACGCTACCGGGAAAAATTGCATTGTCGTTAAGAGAAGGAAGACCATCAGGCTAATGAGAAGTTGTCTTAGAAACATGATGGGCCAACACTTGAATATTTGTAAATGAAATTACAATACTGAAGTAATATATCTTGATGGATGAATTATTTATCGCAAGAGTGAGTTGCTTTAAAGATTAGGATTAATTAAAAGTTATGCATGAGGTTTTAGTTTTTTGAAACTGACCATGGTCGTCTAGAAACTGAAATCTTCATTGTATATTGTAACTTTCTTTGCATGCAATAACATATCTCATGGTACAAGGGAAATGTATATAAATTAAATAAAGAATTGTGACTTTATACACTATGCTTATTATATTTATTAATAAATATTTTATAGAAATAATGTCATCTTTTAACATAATGCATATACTTTATGTAAAAATCTAAAATTATTGTATGGTAAGTTGAAAAAAATATATTTCATATCCTTCAAGTGCATAAATATAATTGAGAGAGGAATAAGCATCTCTTTTATAAATTGGCTAGTAATCCTTTAGTCATCCAATACTTTATGCTCTTTTTGTGTTTAATTACATGAGGCATGGTCCTAAACTCCTCACATAGAAATCTTTTTTAAAAATAAAACTAACTTAATTTTTTGGACGATCAACTTTTTATAATTTTTGAAAATATAAAAAGCAAAAATTCTCACTCTTAGAAATAATGATTTGAATAATATCTAGTTCACCTTTATTAATGAACCTAGTCGATGATCTTTTTCATAAAATTTAAAATTATCAAAATGTGGATAAAATTATTGTCAATTTGACATATTCAAGATGTTTGTTCATTATTTTATATCAAAAGAGCAAAATATTTCAATAAACGTCAAGATTATCATGATAATTTGAGTCATAAAATGATGTTATCATGATTTTAAATGAGCATGGCAAATTTAGAAATATTTATAAAAAAGACTTTCATTTTGTGTTAATTTGTTTCCCTCATGCTAAATAACAAAGATGAATTTTAATAATCAATTGTATAAATATGTGAACTAAAAATTTAAACATAATCAAAATTTATAAAGACAAATTTGATATTTTGTTAAAATACCTTAAATATTTGTTTTGCCAACATTGACTTTGCAATCACTTAAATTTCAAGATGATCAAATTCTAATTCTCTAAGATTATTTTATTATAGGTAACTTATAATGAGAGTTTCTTTTTATAGAAATATTTTGACTTAGTAAATGTTAGTGACCTGAATTGAGAATTTGTTCATTTAACTATCGACTACGTTATTCATTATCAAAACCTAGTAGCTAATAATATAATTGTACTTTAATAAAGTTAGTTTTATGGACATTGATTTGCATTTGTAGAGGAAATTGAAAATCTACCCCTATTACAAGAATTGCACATTTAAAATAATAAACTATATAATTAAATAATATCGAAAAAAATTATTCATCTTACTGGAAAATTTCTGCAAAATAATGATATAACTTAATTTCATGTGTTAATAGTCATGTCAAAACTTCTTTTCTTATAAACTTGGATGTTTCTATTTCTAGAAATAGAAAGAGAGCATTCTTTGATATAATAATACTTGTCATGATTGTTGGCAATCTATAAATGTTCAAAATTGATATTTATAATTTCGTTTGGGTCATTTTTTCCTCAAGTTGACATCTAACCATATCAATTTTATCGATAGTATTAAAGACTTTTATTTTATCATTTTTTATTCATCACATATTATGATAATGATAATACATAATGCATTAAAATTTATTTTTTATGATATTAGAAAAAATTAGCTCAAGGAGATGTAAGGTGTACTAGATTTTAAAGGGGAGGTATGATTATAGGATTAATATCAATTGATCTGACTCATCCCCAACTATCGCCTCTTTTATAGCAATGGCTAAAAAATAAAAGTAATTCATGTTAGTAAAATATTTTGAAAGAAGATCTAAATTTTAATAATTATATGATATTATCTAAAATGTTGAATAATATAGCATAATTAGTTTTAAAAAAAAAAGCAATCTTGATGGCATTAAAAAAACTACACAAATTTTCACAAACTACTTATTTTTACGGTCCATATTGTGGTGAACTTGGTGTTATTAATCATAAGTTTTAACATCGAAACATGCATAATGCGTCATCGTATATTATTCCGAATATCTTAAGCAAGTGAAACTATATTATTACTAAAATAATATTTTAGCCAACTATTCTAATTCTCAAGATGATGGTGGAGCAATATCTTTATATGATAGTGCAAAAAATTATATTGTCGTTTAATGAAGGAAGATCGTTAGGCCAATAAGAAGTTGTCTTCGAAACGTGATAAACTAACATTACATTATACGTAAAAAAAATAAATTTTGCATTATTGAAGTAATGTGTAGATTGTTGAATTATTAGTCACAAGAGTGAGGTAATATAAAGATTAGGGTCAATTAAATTTTATGCATAATGTTATATTATTTTAATACTTTTTATATAACTGAAATCCTCATTGTATATAGCAACTTCCGTAGTATCTAATAATGTATAAAATGGAAGAATTGAAATGTATAAAAGTTGAATAAAAAATCATGACATCATACAATTTATAAACTATGCTTGTTATATCCATAAGGTAAATATTTTATAAGAATATTATCATCTTTTGACAAGATACTTATAGTTTATATAACACTATTAAGATTTAAATTTTAAAAAAATTATTTCATATCTTTCAAGTGCATAAAAGCTACTAAGAGAGGATTTAAATGTTTACTTTGTGAATTTCTAATTAATACCTCAGTAGTTTAGTATGTTATGCTTTTTTTGAGATGAAGTATATAAAGCATAGTGTAAAACTCTCCACGCATAGAATTCTTATTTAAAAAGAGGCCCAATTTAATTTTTTATGTTGTCAATTTAGTATTCTTGTAATATGAAAAAATCTAAATGTGGATTGAAAATTCTCACTAGTACAATTTTATATTTGAATAATTTCTTGTTCACCTTATTCAGGAATATAGTTGATGATCCTCTTTGTACAAGTTAAAAATATTAAAATACGGATGTATTGATTGTCCACTTGACTTGTTCGAGTCATTTGTTAATTATTTTATATCAGAAGTATAATATTTTATAATAAATATCTATTATCTCATGATAATTTAAATCGAGATATGATGTTATCAATATTGTATTTGTCGATAATAAACATAAAAATATTTGTAATTATTTATCTTTGCTTTTATGTTAATTCTTTTACTCAAATCCTAAAAAAGATAAATTTTAATAATGTATTGTTAAAATGAGTGAACAAAAAGTCAAACATATTAAAAATCTAAAATGTCACAATTATATAAAAATTTTAGAAAACTTTAGTTTTGCCTACTCTAAGATTATAACCACTTAAAGTTTAGGATGAGTGTATTTTAATGGTCCAATACTAGTTTATCTTGGGCAACTAATAAGGCATTTATACTTTCTTTTTATAGCAATGTTTCAACTCATTACCAACTAGTGACTTGAAATTAAAATTTTTTCATTTAACTATCATGTAAGTTATTTATCATTAAAATATAAGAGCTTAGAATATTGGTATAATATAATGGAGTGAGGATATTGTGTGTTGGTCTACTTTTGTAGTGGAAATTGGAACTCTAACTCGCTCTCACGAATTATCAATTTATGGCAATAGACTATATAATTAAATAATATTGAGAAACAATATATTATATTGGAACAATTATGTAATATAATGACATAACTATATTTTATGTGGTAATAGTTATATCCAACCTTCTTTTCAAGAAAACATAGAACCGATAGTTATAATAATGCTTTTCACGGATGAAAGTTAATATTTAAAATTTCATTTGGGTTATCTTTTCTAGAAGCTCACATTTAACTATTTCAATTTTATCGATAAAATTTGAGAGACATGTATTTTAATAATTTTTAGTTCATTTCGAAGTAAAATAATGACAACGCATAATGCATTACAGTTTATTGTTTATGATATTAAGAAAATAAACCTAATCGTGTACAGCGGGGACTATAGGATTATGTAGAGGAGGAATGATAAAAGGTTTTATATCGAATGATTTGATGTCATCTCCAGCTATAGCCTCTTTGATAGCAATGGCTAAAGAACAAAAGTAATTCAATTAGTAAAATATTTTGAAACAAAATCTAAATTTTAACAAGCATACGAAGCAATAAAAACTATTATCGAATATAGCAAAATTAGTAAAAGAAACAAGCTTTTAGATTTGCATCAAAAAAATTGAAGATAACTCTTCACTTAACATATTTCCTATATGGTCCGCATTTAGAAGAACTTGGTGTTTTTTAAAATGTTTTAATATCAAAACTATAATAATGCTGGATCATACACTATTTCAAATATTATAAATAAATAAATAATAATTACTACTGACCTAAGATTGTTGCCAACTCTTCTAATGCTGAAGATGATGTTGGAGCAAGCTTATCAGACGCTACCGGAAAAAATTGCATTGTCGTTAAGAGGAGGAAGACCATCAGGCTAATGGGAAGTTGTCTTAGAAACATGATGGGCCAACACTTAAATATTTGAAAAGGAAATTACAATACTGAAGTAATATATCTTGATGGATGAATTGTTTATCGCAAGAGTGAGTTGCTTTAAAGATTAGGATTAATTAAACGTTTTGCATGAGGTTTTAGTTTTTTGAAACTGACCATGGTCGTCTAGAAACTGAAATATTCATTGTATATTGTAACTTTCTTTGCATACAATAACATATCTCATGGTATAAGAGAAATGTATATAAATTAAATAAAGAATTGTGACTTTATACACTATGCTTGTTATATTTATTAATAAATATTTTATAGAAATAATGTCATCTTTTAACATAATGCATATACTTTATGTAAAAATCTAATATTATTGTATGGTAAGTTGAAAAAAATATATTTCATATCCTTCAAGTGCATAAATATAATTGAGAGAGGAATAAGCATCTCTTTTATAAATTGGCTAGTAATCCTTTAGTCATCCAATACTTTATGCTCTTTTTGTGATTAATTACATGAGGCATGGTCCTAAACTCCACACATAGAAATCTTTTTTAAAAATAAAACTAACTTAATTTTTTGGACGATCAATTTTCTTGTAATTTTTGAAAATATTAAAAGCAAAAATTCTCACTCTTAGAAATAATGATTTGAATAATATCTAGTTCACCTTTATTAATGAACCTAGTCGATGATCTTTTTCATAAAATTTAAAAATATCAAAATGTGGATGGAATTATTGTCAATTTGACATATTCAAGATGTTTGTTCACTATTTTATATCAAAAGAGCAAACTATTTCAATAAATATTAAGATTATCATGATAATTTGAGTGATAATATGATGTTATCATGATTTTAAACGAGCATGGCAAAGTTAGAAATATTTGTAAAAAAGTCTTTCATTTTGTGTTAATTTGTTTCCCTCATGCTAAATAACAAAGATGAATTTTAATAATCAATTGTATAAATATGTGAACTAAAAAGTTAACCATAATCAAAATTTATGAAGACAAATTTGATATTTTGTTAAAATACCTTAAATATTTGTTTTGCCAACATTGACTTTGCAATCACTTAAATTTCAAGATGAGCAAATTCTAATGCTCTAAGATTATTTTATTATAGGTAACTTATAATGAGAGTTTCTTTTTATAGAAATATTTCGACTTAGTAAATGCTAGTGACCTAAATTGAGAATTTGTTTATTTAACTATCGACTACATTATTCATTATCAAAACCTAGTAGCTAATAATATAATTGTACTTTAATAAAGTTAGTTTTATGGACATTGATTTGCATTTGTAGAGGAAATTGAAAATCTACCCCTATTACAAGAATTGCATATTTAAAATAATAAACTATATAATTAAATAATATCGAAAAAAATTATTCATCTTACTGGAAAATTTCTGCAAAATAATGATATAACTTGATTTCATGCGGTAATAGTAATTTCAAAACTTCTTTTCTTATAAACTTGGATGTTTCTATTTCTAGAAATAGAAAGAGAGCATTCTTTGATATAATAATACTTGTCATGATTGTTGGCAATCTATAAATGTTCAAAATTGATATTTATAATTTCGTTTGGGTCATTTTTTCATCAAGTTGACATCTAACCATATCAATTTTATCGATAGTATTAAAGACTTTTATTTTATCATTTTTTATTCATCACATATTATGATAATGATAATACATAATGTATTAAAATTTATTTTTTATGATATTAGAAAAAATTAGCTCAAAGAGATGTAAGGTGTACTAGATTTTAAAGGGGAGGTATGATTATAGGATTAATATCAATTGATCTGACTCATCCCCAACTATCGCCTCTTTTATAGCAATGGCTAACAAATAAAAGTAATTAATGTTAGTAAAATATTTTGAAAGAAGATCTAAATTTTAATAATTATATGATATTATCTAAAATGTTGAATAATATAGCATAATTAGTTAAAAAAAAAAAAAAGCAATCTTGATGGCATTAAAAAAACTACACAAATTTTCACAAACTACTTATTTTTACGGTCCATATTGAGGTGAACTTGGTGTTATTAATCATAAGTTTTAACATCGAAACATGCATAATGCGTCATCGTATATTATTCCGAATATCTTAAGCAAGTGAAACTATATTATTACTAAAATAATATTTTAGCCAACTATTCTAATTCTCAAGATGATGGTGGAGCAATCTCTTTATATGATAGTGCAAAAAATTATATTGTCGTTTAATGAAGGAAGATCGTTAGGCCAATAAAAAGTTGTCTTCGAAACGTGATAAACTAACATTACATTATACGTAAAAAAAATAAATTTTGCATTATTGAAGTAATGTGTAGATTGTTAAATTATTAATCACAATTGTGAGGTAATATAAAGATTAGGGTCAATTAAATTTTATGCATAATGTTATATTATTTTAATACTTTTTATATAACTGAAATCCTCATTGTATATAGCAACTTCCGTAGTATCTAATAATGTATAAAATGGAAGAATTGAAATGTATAAAAGTTGAATAAAAAATCATGACATCATACAATTTATAAACTATGCTTGTTATATCCATAAGGTAAATATTTTATAAGAATATTATCATCTTTTGACAAGATACTTATAGTTTATATAACACTATTAAGATTTAAATTTTAAAAAAATTATTTCATATCTTTCAAGTGCATAAAAGCTACTAAGAGAGGATTTAAAGTTTACTTTGTGCATTGATAATTAATACCTCAGTAGTTTAGTATGTTATGCTCTTTTTGAGATGAAATATATAAAGCATAGTGTAAAACTCTCCACGCATAGAATTCTTATTTAAAAAGAGGCCCAATTTAATTTTTTATGTTGTCAATTTAGTATTCTTGTAATATGAAAAAATCTAAATGTGGATTGAAAATTCTCACTAGTACAATTTTATATTTGAATAATTTCTTGTTCACCTTATTCAGGAATATAGTTGATGATCCTCTTCGTACAAGTTAAAAATATTAAAATACGGATGTATTGATTGTCAACTTGACTTGTTCGAGTCATTTGTTAATTATTTTATATCAGAAGTATTATATTTTATAATAAATATCTATTATCTCTTGATAATTTAAATCGAGATATGATGTTATCAATATTCTATTTGTCGATAATAAACCTAAAAATATTTGTAATTATTTATATTTGCTTTTATGTTAATTCTTTTACTCAAATCCTAAAAAAGATAAATTATAATAATGTATTGTTAAAACGAGTGAACAAAAAGTCAAACATATTAAAAATCTAAAATGTCAAAATTATATAAAAATTTTAGAAAACTTTAGTTTTGCCTACTCTAAGATTATAACCACTTAAAGTCCAGAATGAATGTATTTTAATGGTCCAATGCTAGTTTATCTTGGGCAACTAATAAGGCATTTATACTTTCTTTTTATAGCAATGTTTCAACTCATTACCAACTAGTGACTTGAAATTAAAATTTTTTCATTTAACTATCATGTAAGTTATTTATCATTAAAATATAAGAGCTTAGAATATTGGTATAATATAATGGAGTGAGGATATTGTGTGTTGGTCTACTTTTGTAGTGGAAATTGGAACTCTAACTCGCTCTCACGAATTATCAATTTATGGCAATAGACTATATAATTAAATAATATTGAGAAACAATATATTATATTAGAACAATTATGTAATATAATGACATAACTATATTTTATGTGGTAATAGTTATATCCAACCTTCTTTTCAAGAAAACATAGAACCGATAGTTATAATAATGTATTTCACGGATGAAAGTTAATATTTAAAATTTCATTTGGGTTATCTTTTCTACAAGCTCACATTTGACTATTTCAATTTTATCGATAAAATTTGAGGGACATGTATTTTAATAATTTTTAGTTCATTTCGAAGTAAAATAATGACAACGCATAATGCATTACAGTTTATTGTTTATGATATTAAGACAATGAACCTAATCGTGTACAGCGGGGACTATAGGATTATGTAGAGGAGGAATGATAAAAGGTTTTATATCGAATGATTTGATGTCATCTCCAGCTATAGCCTCTTTGATAGCAATGGCTAAAGAACAAAAGTAATTCAATTAGTAAAATATTTTGAAACAAGATCTAAATTTTAACAAGCATACGAAGCAATAAAAACTATTATCGAATATAGCAAAATTAGTAAAAGAAACAAGCTTTTAGATTTGCATCAAAAGAATTGAAGATAACTCTTCACTTAACAAATTTCCTATATGGTCCGCATTTAGAAGAACTTGGTGTTATTTAAAATGTTTTAATATCAAAACTACAATAATGCTGGATCATACGCTATTTCAAATACTATAAATAAATAAATAATAATTACTACTGACCTAAGATTGTTGCCAACTCTTCTAATGCTGAAGATGATGTTGGAGCAAGCTTATCAGACGCTACCGGGAAAAATTGCATTGTCGTTAAGAGGAGGAAGACCATCAGGCTAATGAGAAGTTGTCTTAGAAACATGATGGGCCAACACTTGAATATTTGTAAATGAAATTACAATACTGAAGTAATATATCTTGATGGATGAATTGTTTATCGCAAGAGTGAGTTGCTTTAAAGATTAGGATTAATTAAACGTTATGCATGAGGTTTTAGTTTTTTGAAACTGACCATGGTCGTCTAGAAACTGAAATATTCATTGTATATTGTAACTTTCTTTGCATGCAATAACATATCTCATGGTATAAGGGAAATGTATATAAATTAAATAAAGAATTGTGACTTTATACACTACGCTTGTTATATTTATTAATAAATATTTTATAGAAATAATGTCATCTTTTAACATAATGCATATACTTTATGTAAAAATCTAATATTATTGTATGGTAAGTTGAAAAAAATATATTTCATATCCTTCAAGTGCATAAATATAATTGAGAGAGGAATAAGCATCTCTTTTATAAATTGGCTAGTAATCCTTTAGTCATCCAATACTTTATGCTCTTTTTGTGATTAATTACATGAGGCATGGTCCTAAACTCCACACATAGAAATCTTTTTTAAAAATAAAACTAACTTAATTTTTTGGACGATCAATTTTCTTGTAATTTTTGAAAATATTAAAAGCAAAAATTCTCACTCTTAGGAATAATGATTTGAATAATATCTAGTTCACCTTTATTAATGAACCTAGTCGATGATCTTTTTCATAAAATTTAAAAATATCAAAATGTGGATGGAATTATTGTCAATTTGACATATTCAAGATGTTTGTTCACTATTTTATATCAAAAGAGCAAACTATTTCAATAAACATCAAGATTATCATGATAATTTGAGTCATAATATGATGTTATCATGATTTTAAACGAGCATGGCAAAGTTAGAAATATTTGTAAAAAAGTCCTTCATTTTGTGTTAATTTGTTTCCCTCATGCTAAATAACAAAGATGAATTTTAATAATCAATTGTATAAATATGTGAACTAAAAAGTTAACCATAATCATAATTTATGAAGACAAATTTGATATTTTGTTAAAATACCTTAAATATTTGTTTTGCCAACATTGACTTTGCAATCACTTAAATTTCAAGATGAGCAAATTCTAATGCTCTAAGATTATTTTATTATAGGTAACTTATAATGAGAGTTTCTTTTTATAGAAATATTTTGACTTAGTAAATGCTAGTGACCTAAATTGAGAATTTGTTCATTTAACTATCGACTACGTTATTCATTATCAAAACCTAGTAGCTAATATTATAATTGTAATTTAATAAAGTTAGTTTTATGGACATTGATTTGCATTTGTAGAGGAAATTGAAAATCTACCCCTATTACAAGAATTGCACATTTAAAATAATAAACTATATAATTAAATAATATCGAAAAAAATTATTCATCTTACTGGAAAATTTCTGCAAAATAATGATATAACTTGATTTCATGTGGTAATAGTAATGTCAAAACTTCTTTTCTTATAAACTTGGATGTTTCTATTTCTAGAAATAGAAAGAGAGCATTCTTTGATATAATAATACTTGTCATGATTGTTGGCAATCTATAAATGTTCAAAATTGATATTTATAATTTCGTTTGGGTCATTTTTTCCTCAAGTTGACATCTAACCATATCAATTTTATCGATAGTATTAAAGACTTTTATTTTATCATTTTTTATTCATCACATATTATGATAATGATAATACATAATGCATTAAAATTTATTTTTTATGATATTAGAAAAAATTAGCTCAAGGAGATGTAAGGTGTACTAGATTTTAAAGGGGAGGTATGATTATAGGATTAATATCAATTGATCTAACTCATCCCCAACTATCGCCTCTTTTATAGCAATGGCTAAAAAATAAAAGTAATTCATGTTAGTAAAATATTTTGAAAGAAGATCTAAATTTTAAAAATTATATGATATTATCTAAAATGTTGAATAATATAGCATAATTAGTTAAAAAAAAAAAAAGCAATCTTGATGGCATTAAAAAAACTACACAAATTTTTACAAACTACTTATTTTTACGGTCCATATTGAGGTGAACTTGGTGTTATTAATCATAAGTTTTAACATCGAAACATTCATAATGCGTCATCGTATATTATTCCGAATATCTTAAGCAAGTGAAACTATATTATTACTAAAATAATATTTTAGCCAACTATTCTAATTCTCAAGATGATGGTGGAGCAATCTCTTTATATGATAGTGCAAAAAATTATATTGTCGTTTAATGAAGGAAGATCGTTAGGCCAATAAGAAGTTATCTTCGATACGTGATAAACTAACATTACATTATACGTAAAAAAAATAAAATTTGCATTATTGAAGTAATGTGTAGATTGTTGAATTATTAATCACAAGAGTGAGGTAATATAAAGATTAGGGTCAATTAAATTTTATGCATAATGTTATATTATTTTAATACTTTTTATATAACTGAAATCCTCATTGTATATAGCAACTTCCGTAGTATCTAATAATGTATAAAATGGAAGAATTGAAATGTATAAAAGTTGAATAAAAAATCATGACATCATACAATTTATAAACTATGCTTGTTATATCCATAAGGTAAATATTTTATAAGAATATTATCATCTTTTGACAAGATACTTATAGTTTATATAACACTATTAAGATTTAAATTTTAAAAAAATTATTTCATATCTTTCAAGTGCATAAAAGCTACTAAGAGAGGATTTAAAGTTTACTTTGTGCATTGATAATTAATACCTCAGTAGTTTAGTATGTTATGCTCTTTTTGAGATGAAATATATAAAGCATAGTGTAAAACTCTCCACGCATAGAATTCTTATTTAAAAAGAGGCCCAATTTAATTTTTTATGTTGTCAATTTAGTATTCTTGTAATATGAAAAAATCTAAATGTGGATTGAAAATTCTCACTAGTACAATTTTATATTTGAATAATTTCTTGTTCACCTTATTCAGGAATATAGTTGATGATCCTCTTTGTACAAGTTAAAAATATTAAAATACGGATGTATTGATTGTCCACTTGACTTGTTCGAGTCATTTGTTAATTATTTTATATCAGAAGTATAATATTTTATAATAAATATCTATTATCTCATGATAATTTAAATCGAGATATGATGTTATCAATATTGTAATTGTCGATAATAAACATAAAAATATTTGTAATTATTTATCTTTGCTTTTATGTTAATTCTTTTACTCAAATCCTAAAAAAGATAAATTTTAATAATGTATTGTTAAAATGAGTGAACAAAAAGTCAAACATATTAAAAATCTAAAATGTCACAATTATATAAAAATTTTAGAAAACTTTAGTTTTGCCTACTCTAAGATTATAACCACTTAAAGTTCAGGATGAGGGTATTTTAATGGTCCAATACTAGTTTATCTTGGGCAACTAATAAGGCATTTATACTTTCTTTTTATAGCAATGTTTCAACTCATTACCAACTAGTGACTTGAAATTAAAATTTTTTCATTTAACTATCATGTAAGTTATTTATCATTAAAATATAAGAGCTTAGAATATTGGTATAATATAATGGAGTGAGGATATTGTGTGTTGGTCTACTTTTGTAGTGGAAATTGGAACTCTAACTCGCTCTCACGAATTATCAATTTATGGCAATAGACTATATAATTAAATAATATTGAGAAACAATATATTATATTAGAACAATTATGTAATATAATGACATAACTATATTTTATGTGGTAATAGTTATATCCAACCTTCTTTTCAAGAAAACATAGAACCGATAGTTATAATAATGTATTTCACGGATGAAAGTTAATATTTAAAATTTCATTTGGGTTATCTTTTCTACAAGCTCACATTTGACTATTTCAATTTTATCGATAAAATTTGAGGGACATGTATTTTAATAATTTTTAGTTCATTTCGAAGTAAAATAATGACAACGCATAATGCATTACAGTTTATTGTTTATGATATTAAGACAATGAACCTAATCGTGTACAGCGGGGACTATAGGATTATGTAGAGGAGGAATGATAAAAGGTTTTATATCGAATGATTTGATGTCATCTCCAGCTATAGCCTCTTTGATAGCAATGGCTAAAGAACAAAAGTAATTCAATTAGTAAAATATTTTGAAACAAGATCTAAATTTTAACAAGCATACGAAGCAATAAAAACTATTATCGAATATAGCAAAATTAGTAAAAGAAACAAGCTTTTAGATTTGCATCAAAAGAATTGAAGATAACTCTTCACTTAACAAATTTCCTATATGGTCCGCATTTAGAAGAACTTGGTGTTATTTAAAATGTTTTAATATCAAAACTACAATAATGCTGGATCATACGCTATTTCAAATACTATAAATAAATAAATAATAATTACTACTGACCTAAGATTGTTGCCAACTCTTCTAATGCTGAAGATGATGTTGGAGCAAGCTTATCAGACGCTACCGGGAAAAATTGCATTGTCGTTAAGAGGAGGAAGACCATCAGGCTAATGAGAAGTTGTCTTAGAAACATGATGGGCCAACACTTGAATATTTGTAAATGAAATTACAATACTGAAGTAATATATCTTGATGGATGAATTGTTTATCGCAAGAGTGAGTTGCTTTAAAGATTAGGATTAATTAAACGTTATGCATGAGGTTTTAGTTTTTTGAAACTGACCATGGTCGTCTAGAAACTGAAATATTCATTGTATATTGTAACTTTCTTTGCATGCAATAACATATCTCATGGTATAAGGGAAATGTATATAAATTAAATAAAGAATTGTGACTTTATACACTACGCTTGTTATATTTATTAATAAATATTTTATAGAAATAATGTCATCTTTTAACATAATGCATATACTTTATGTAAAAATCTAATATTATTGTATGGTAAGTTGAAAAAAATATATTTCATATCCTTCAAGTGCATAAATATAATTGAGAGAGGAATAAGCATCTCTTTTATAAATTGGCTAGTAATCCTTTAGTCATCCAATACTTTATGCTCTTTTTGTGATTAATTACATGAGGCATGGTCCTAAACTCCACACATAGAAATCTTTTTTAAAAATAAAACTAACTTAATTTTTTGGACGATCAATTTTCTTGTAATTTTTGAAAATATTAAAAGCAAAAATTCTCACTCTTAGGAATAATGATTTGAATAATATCTAGTTCACCTTTATTAATGAACCTAGTCGATGATCTTTTTCATAAAATTTAAAAATATCAAAATGTGGATGGAATTATTGTCAATTTGACATATTCAAGATGTTTGTTCACTATTTTATATCAAAAGAGCAAACTATTTCAATAAACATCAAGATTATCATGATAATTTGAGTCATAATATGATGTTATCATGATTTTAAACGAGCATGGCAAAGTTAGAAATATTTGTAAAAAAGTCCTTCATTTTGTGTTAATTTGTTTCCCTCATGCTAAATAACAAAGATGAATTTTAATAATCAATTGTATAAATATGTGAACTAAAAAGTTAACCATAATCATAATTTATGAAGACAAATTTGATATTTTGTTAAAATACCTTAAATATTTGTTTTGCCAACATTGACTTTGCAATCACTTAAATTTCAAGATGAGCAAATTCTAATGCTCTAAGATTATTTTATTATAGGTAACTTATAATGAGAGTTTCTTTTTATAGAAATATTTTGACTTAGTAAATGCTAGTGACCTAAATTGAGAATTTGTTCATTTAACTATCGACTACGTTATTCATTATCAAAACCTAGTAGCTAATATTATAATTGTAATTTAATAAAGTTAGTTTTATGGACATTGATTTGCATTTGTAGAGGAAATTGAAAATCTACCCCTATTACAAGAATTGCACATTTAAAATAATAAACTATATAATTAAATAATATCGAAAAAAATTATTCATCTTACTGGAAAATTTCTGCAAAATAATGATATAACTTGATTTCATGTGGTAATAGTAATGTCAAAACTTCTTTTCTTATAAACTTGGATGTTTCTATTTCTAGAAATAGAAAGAGAGCATTCTTTGATATAATAATACTTGTCATGATTGTTGGCAATCTATAAATGTTCAAAATTGATATTTATAATTTCGTTTGGGTCATTTTTTCCTCAAGTTGACATCTAACCATATCAATTTTATCGATAGTATTAAAGACTTTTATTTTATCATTTTTTATTCATCACATATTATGATAATGATAATACATAATGCATTAAAATTTATTTTTTATGATATTAGAAAAAATTAGCTCAAGGAGATGTAAGGTGTACTAGATTTTAAAGGGGAGGTATGATTATAGGATTAATATCAATTGATCTAACTCATCCCCAACTATCGCCTCTTTTATAGCAATGGCTAAAAAATAAAAGTAATTCATGTTAGTAAAATATTTTGAAAGAAGATCTAAATTTTAAAAATTATATGATATTATCTAAAATGTTGAATAATATAGCATAATTAGTTAAAAAAAAAAAAAGCAATCTTGATGGCATTAAAAAAACTACACAAATTTTTACAAACTACTTATTTTTACGGTCCATATTGAGGTGAACTTGGTGTTATTAATCATAAGTTTTAACATCGAAACATTCATAATGCGTCATCGTATATTATTCCGAATATCTTAAGCAAGTGAAACTATATTATTACTAAAATAATATTTTAGCCAACTATTCTAATTCTCAAGATGATGGTGGAGCAATCTCTTTATATGATAGTGCAAAAAATTATATTGTCGTTTAATGAAGGAAGATCGTTAGGCCAATAAGAAGTTATCTTCGATACGTGATAAACTAACATTACATTATACGTAAAAAAAATAAAATTTGCATTATTGAAGTAATGTGTAGATTGTTGAATTATTAATCACAAGAGTGAGGTAATATAAAGATTAGGGTCAATTAAATTTTATGCATAATGTTATATTATTTTAATACTTTTTATATAACTGAAATCCTCATTGTATATAGCAACTTCCGTAGTATCTAATAATGTATAAAATGGAAGAATTGAAATGTATAAAAGTTGAATAAAAAATCATGACATCATACAATTTATAAACTATGCTTGTTATATCCATAAGGTAAATATTTTATAAGAATATTATCATCTTTTGACAAGATACTTATAGTTTATATAACACTATTAAGATTTAAATTTTAAAAAAATTATTTCATATCTTTCAAGTGCATAAAAGCTACTAAGAGAGGATTTAAAGTTTACTTTGTGCATTGATAATTAATACCTCAGTAGTTTAGTATGTTATGCTCTTTTTGAGATGAAATATATAAAGCATAGTGTAAAACTCTCCACGCATAGAATTCTTATTTAAAAAGAGGCCCAATTTAATTTTTTATGTTGTCAATTTAGTATTCTTGTAATATGAAAAAATCTAAATGTGGATTGAAAATTCTCACTAGTACAATTTTATATTTGAATAATTTCTTGTTCACCTTATTCAGGAATATAGTTGATGATCCTCTTTGTACAAGTTAAAAATATTAAAATACGGATGTATTGATTGTCCACTTGACTTGTTCGAGTCATTTGTTAATTATTTTATATCAGAAGTATAATATTTTATAATAAATATCTATTATCTCATGATAATTTAAATCGAGATATGATGTTATCAATATTGTAATTGTCGATAATAAACATAAAAATATTTGTAATTATTTATCTTTGCTTTTATGTTAATTCTTTTACTCAAATCCTAAAAAAGATAAATTTTAATAATGTATTGTTAAAATGAGTGAACAAAAAGTCAAACATATTAAAAATCTAAAATGTCACAATTATATAAAAATTTTAGAAAACTTTAGTTTTGCCTACTCTAAGATTATAACCACTTAAAGTTCAGGATGAGGGTATTTTAATGGTCCAATACTAGTTTATCTTGGGCAACTAATAAGGCATTTATACTTTCTTTTTATAGCAATGTTTCAACTCATTACCAACTAGTGACTTGAAATTAAAATTTTTTCATTTAACTATCATGTAAGTTATTTATCATTAAAATATAAGAGCTTAGAATATTGGTATAATATAATGGAGTGAGGATATTGTGTGTTGGTCTACTTTTGTAGTGGAAATTGGAACTCTAACTCGCTCTCACGAATTATCAATTTATGGCAATAGACTATATAATTAAATAATATTGAGAAACAATATATTATATTAGAACAATTATGTAATATAATGACATAACTATATTTTATGTGGTAATAGTTATATCCAACCTTCTTTTCAAGAAAACATAGAACCGATAGTTATAATAATGTATTTCACGGATGAAAGTTAATATTTAAAATTTCATTTGGGTTATCTTTTCTACAAGCTCACATTTGACTATTTCAATTTTATCGATAAAATTTGAGGGACATGTATTTTAATAATTTTTAGTTCATTTCGAAGTAAAATAATGACAACGCATAATGCATTACAGTTTATTGTTTATGATATTAAGACAATGAACCTAATCGTGTACAGCGGGGACTATAGGATTATGTAGAGGAGGAATGATAAAAGGTTTTATATCGAATGATTTGATGTCATCTCCAGCTATAGCCTCTTTGATAGCAATGGCTAAAGAACAAAAGTAATTCAATTAGTAAAATATTTTGAAACAAGATCTAAATTTTAACAAGCATACGAAGCAATAAAAACTATTATCGAATATAGCAAAATTAGTAAAAGAAACAAGCTTTTAGATTTGCATCAAAAGAATTGAAGATAACTCTTCACTTAACAAATTTCCTATATGGTCCGCATTTAGAAGAACTTGGTGTTATTTAAAATGTTTTAATATCAAAACTACAATAATGCTGGATCATACGCTATTTCAAATACTATAAATAAATAAATAATAATTACTACTGACCTAAGATTGTTGCCAACTCTTCTAATGCTGAAGATGATGTTGGAGCAAGCTTATCAGACGCTACCGGGAAAAATTGCATTGTCGTTAAGAGGAGGAAGACCATCAGGCTAATGAGAAGTTGTCTTAGAAACATGATGGGCCAACACTTGAATATTTGTAAATGAAATTACAATACTGAAGTAATATATCTTGATGGATGAATTGTTTATCGCAAGAGTGAGTTGCTTTAAAGATTAGGATTAATTAAACGTTATGCATGAGGTTTTAGTTTTTTGAAACTGACCATGGTCGTCTAGAAACTGAAATATTCATTGTATATTGTAACTTTCTTTGCATGCAATAACATATCTCATGGTATAAGGGAAATGTATATAAATTAAATAAAGAATTGTGACTTTATACACTACGCTTGTTATATTTATTAATAAATATTTTATAGAAATAATGTCATCTTTTAACATAATGCATATACTTTATGTAAAAATCTAATATTATTGTATGGTAAGTTGAAAAAAATATATTTCATATCCTTCAAGTGCATAAATATAATTGAGAGAGGAATAAGCATCTCTTTTATAAATTGGCTAGTAATCCTTTAGTCATCCAATACTTTATGCTCTTTTTGTGATTAATTACATGAGGCATGGTCCTAAACTCCACACATAGAAATCTTTTTTAAAAATAAAACTAACTTAATTTTTTGGACGATCAATTTTCTTGTAATTTTTGAAAATATTAAAAGCAAAAATTCTCACTCTTAGGAATAATGATTTGAATAATATCTAGTTCACCTTTATTAATGAACCTAGTCGATGATCTTTTTCATAAAATTTAAAAATATCAAAATGTGGATGGAATTATTGTCAATTTGACATATTCAAGATGTTTGTTCACTATTTTATATCAAAAGAGCAAACTATTTCAATAAACATCAAGATTATCATGATAATTTGAGTCATAATATGATGTTATCATGATTTTAAACGAGCATGGCAAAGTTAGAAATATTTGTAAAAAAGTCCTTCATTTTGTGTTAATTTGTTTCCCTCATGCTAAATAACAAAGATGAATTTTAATAATCAATTGTATAAATATGTGAACTAAAAAGTTAACCATAATCATAATTTATGAAGACAAATTTGATATTTTGTTAAAATACCTTAAATATTTGTTTTGCCAACATTGACTTTGCAATCACTTAAATTTCAAGATGAGCAAATTCTAATGCTCTAAGATTATTTTATTATAGGTAACTTATAATGAGAGTTTCTTTTTATAGAAATATTTTGACTTAGTAAATGCTAGTGACCTAAATTGAGAATTTGTTCATTTAACTATCGACTACGTTATTCATTATCAAAACCTAGTAGCTAATATTATAATTGTAATTTAATAAAGTTAGTTTTATGGACATTGATTTGCATTTGTAGAGGAAATTGAAAATCTACCCCTATTACAAGAATTGCACATTTAAAATAATAAACTATATAATTAAATAATATCGAAAAAAATTATTCATCTTACTGGAAAATTTCTGCAAAATAATGATATAACTTGATTTCATGTGGTAATAGTAATGTCAAAACTTCTTTTCTTATAAACTTGGATGTTTCTATTTCTAGAAATAGAAAGAGAGCATTCTTTGATATAATAATACTTGTCATGATTGTTGGCAATCTATAAATGTTCAAAATTGATATTTATAATTTCGTTTGGGTCATTTTTTCCTCAAGTTGACATCTAACCATATCAATTTTATCGATAGTATTAAAGACTTTTATTTTATCATTTTTTATTCATCACATATTATGATAATGATAATACATAATGCATTAAAATTTATTTTTTATGATATTAGAAAAAATTAGCTCAAGGAGATGTAAGGTGTACTAGATTTTAAAGGGGAGGTATGATTATAGGATTAATATCAATTGATCTAACTCATCCCCAACTATCGCCTCTTTTATAGCAATGGCTAAAAAATAAAAGTAATTCATGTTAGTAAAATATTTTGAAAGAAGATCTAAATTTTAAAAATTATATGATATTATCTAAAATGTTGAATAATATAGCATAATTAGTTAAAAAAAAAAAAAGCAATCTTGATGGCATTAAAAAAACTACACAAATTTTTACAAACTACTTATTTTTACGGTCTATATTGAGGTGAACTTGGTGTTATTAATCATAAGTTTTAACATCGAAACATTCATAATGCGTCATCGTATATTATTCCGAATATCTTAAGCAAGTGAAACTATATTATTACTAAAATAATATTTTAGCCAACTATTCTAATTCTCAAGATGATGGTGGAGCAATCTCTTTATATGATAGTGCAAAAAATTATATTGTCGTTTAATGAAGGAAGATCGTTAGGCCAATAAGAAGTTGTCTTCGAAACGTGATAGATTAACATTACATTATACTTAAAAAAAATAAATTTTTCATTATTTAAGTAATGTGTAGATGGTTGAATTATTAATCACAAGAGTGAGGTAATATAAAGATTATGGTCAATTAAATTTTATGCATAATGTTATATTATTTTAATACTTTTTATATAACTGAAATCTTCATTGTATATAGCAACTTCCGTAGTATCTAATAATGTATAAAATGGAAGAATTGAAATGTATAAAAGTTGAATAAAAAATCATGACATCATACAATTTATAAACTATGCTTGTTATATCCATAAGGTAAATATTTTATAAGAATATTATCATCTTTTGACAAGATACTTATAGTTTATATAACACTATTAAGATTTAAATTTTAAAAAAATTATTTCATATCTTTCAAGTGCATAAAAGCTACTAAGAGAGGATTTAAAGTTTACTTTGTGAATTACTAATTAATACCTCAGTAGTTTAGTATGTTATGCTCTTTTTGAGATGAAGTATATAAAGCATAGTGTAAAACTCTCCACGCATAGAATTCTTATTTAAAAAGAGGCCCAATTTAATTTTTTATGTTGTCAATTTAGTATTCTTGTAATATGAAAAAATCTAAATGTGGATTGAAAATTCTCACTAGTACAATTTTATATTTGAATAATTTCTTGTTCACCTTATTCAGGAATATAGTTGATGATCCTCTTTGTACAAGTTAAAAATATTAAAATACGGATGTATTGATTGTCCACTTGACTTGTTCGAGTCATTTGTGAATTATTTTATATCAGAAGTATAATATTTTATAATAAATATCTATTATCTCATGGTAATTTAAATCGAGATATGATGTTATCAATATTGTATTTGTCGATAATAAACCTAAAAATATTTGTAATTATTTATCTTTGCTTTTATGTTAATTCTTTTACTCAAATCCTAAAAAAGTTAAATTTTAATAATGTATTGTTAAAAGGAGTGAACAAAAAGTCAAACATATTAAAAATCTAAAATGTCACAATTATATAAAAATTTTAGAAAACTTTAGTTTTGCCTACTCTAAGATTATAATCACTTAAAGTTCAGGATGAGTGTATTTTAATGGTCCAATGCTAGTTTATCTTGGGCAACTAATAAGGCATTTATACTTTCTTTTTATAGCAATGTTTCAACTCATTACCAACTAGTGACTTGAAATTAAAATTTTTTCATTTAACTATCATGTAAGTTATTTATCATTAAAATATAAGAGCTTGGACTATTGTTATAATATAATAGAGTGAGGATATTGTGTGTTGGTCTACTTTTGTAGTGGAAATTGGAACTCTAACTCGCTCTCACGAATTATCAATTTATGGCAATAGACTATATAATTAAATAATATTGAGAAACAATATATTATATTAGAACAATTATGTAATATAATGACATAACTATATTTTATGTGGTAATAGTTATATCCAACCTTCTTTTCAAGAAAACATAGAACCGATAGTTATAATAATGCATTTCACGGATGAAAGTTAATATTTAAAATTTAATTTGGGTTATATTTTCTACAAGCTCACATTTAACTATTTCAATTTTATCGATAAAATTTGAGAGACATGTATTTTAATAATTTTTAGTTCATTTCGAAGTAAAATAATGACAACGCATAATGCATTACAGTTTATTGTTTATGATATTAAGACAATGAACCTAATCGTGTACAGCGGGGACTATAGGATTATGTAGAGGAGGAATGATAAAAGGTTTTATATCGAATGATTTGATGTCATCTCCAGCTATAGCCTCTTTGATAGCAATGGCTAAAGAACAAAAGTAATTCAATTAGTAAAATATTTTGAATCAAGATCTAAATTTTAACAAGCATACGAAGCAATAAAAACTATTATCGAATATAGCAAAATTAGTAAAAGAAACAAGCTTTTAGATTTGCATCAAAAGAATTGAAGATAGCTCTTCACTTAACATATTTCCTATATGGTCCGCATTTAGAAGAACTTGGTGTTATTTATCATTGTTTTAATATCAAAACTACAATAATGCTGGATCATACGCTATTTCAAATACTATAAATAAATAAATAATAATTACTACTGACCTAAGATTTTTGCCAACTCTTCTAATGCTGAAGATGATGTTGGAGCAAGCTTATCAGACGCTACCGAGAAAAATTGCATTGTCGTTAAGAGGAGGAAGACCATCAGGCTAATGAGAAGTTGTCTTAGAAACATGATGGGCCAACACTTGAATATTTGTAAATGAAATTACAATACTGAAGTAATATATCTTGATGGATGAATTATTTATCGCAAGAGTGAGTTGCTTTAAAGATTAGGATTAATTAAAAGTTATGCATGAGGTTTTAGTTTTTTGAAACTGACCATGGTCGTCTAGAAACTGAAATCTTCATTGTATATTGTAACTTTCTTTGCATGCAATAACATATCTCATTGTACAAGGGAAATGTATATAAATTAAATAAAGAATTGTGACTTTATATACTATGCTTATTATATTTATTAATAAATATTTTATAGAAATAATGTCATCTTTTAACATAATGCATATACTTTATGTAAAAATCTAAGATTATTGTATGGTAAGTTGAAAAAAATATATTCCATATCCTTCAAGTGTATAAATATAATTGAAAGAGGAATAAGCATCTCTTTTGTAAATTGGCTAGTAATCCTTTAGTCATCCAATACTTTATGCTCTTTTTGTGATCAATTACATGAGGCATGGTCCTAAACTCCACACATAGAAATCTTTTTTAAAAATAAAACTAACTTAATTTTTTTGACGATCAATTTTTTTGTAATTTTTGAAAATATAAAAAGCAAAAATTCTCACTCTTAGAAATAATGATTTGAATAATATCTAGTTCACCTTTATTAATGAACCTAGTCGATGATCTTTTTCATAAAATTTAAAATTATCAAAATGTGGATGAAATTATTGTCAATTTGACATATTCAAGATGTTTGTTCATTATTTTATATCAAAAGAGCAAACTATTTCAATAAACATCAAGATTATCATGATAATTGGAGTCATAATATGATGTTATCATGATTTTAAACGAGCATGGCAAAGTTAGAAATATTTGTAAAAAAGTCTTTCATTTTGTGTTAATTTGTTTCCCTCATGCTAAATAACAAAGATGAATTTTAATAATCAATTGTATAAATATGTGAACTAAAAAGTTAAACATAATCAAAATTTATGAAGACAAATTTGATATTTTGTTAAAATACCGGCGGACTCTTTTTCCCAGTTAGCGCTCCAGATTGCGCTCTAGTTTGAAATTATTCATCACTCTTTTTCCCAGTTAGCGCTCCAGATTGCGCCTCCTCCGCTCGCGGAGAGTAGCCAACTTCTCGCTCATCATGTTCGTTGCTGCACTCCTCTTGAGCGGCTCCAACAACATGAGAGCGAGTGTGCACATGCAGCCCACCTGCGGCTGCTTGGGGCAAGGGTCCGGCTTGCCCCGTCTTGCTTGATTCGCCACGATTCTTTGCCATGGCGAAGTTGCGAAGTCCCTTCGCTGCTCGCTCGAAGTGCTTGCCCGCTCTGATACCACAATGTCACGGCCTTAGCTAGAATTGCCTAAGGCGTGAGGCACCCTTGCGGCCAAAGACGCGAACTTAGCTTGCGTTGCCTAAGTCGCGAGTCACCCTTGCGGCAAAGATGCGAACTTAGCTTGCGTTGCCTAAGTTGCGCTTCGCCCTTGCGATATTGCTTTGCAAGGATCAGCCCACTTGTAACCTCTCATAAGTCCCGAAGGACCTGTAAAAAGAGAAAGTTGATTAGTTCGAAAGAACGAGCGACGGACAAGTCCCGACGTCTCGCGAAAAGGGGAAGCTTTACAAGCAATTCAGCGAGCACCTTGCGTGCATAAGAGAAAAGAGGGAGAGGGGGAAAACAAGGGCTTTAGAAGGTTGAATGAACAGCTGCAAGCCCACAAACAACCGCTCACCTGGTCCCGAGCGTGACAACAAGTTCCCGTCAAGGCAACGTGCGAACTTGCGAAAGAGTGTTCAACGCCCGGTATATATCAGAAGCCCCATCCAGCCCTGTGCCACCCGGGGGGTTCAAAGGGGCTGAGATGGCTGACGTTTTGGTGAGCGGAGGCAGATTCCAGAAATCAGCCCGCGGCACGCGAAAACGGAGCTGTTTTGGGCTGTTTTGGGGCTGTTTTGCTCGGTTCGGTGAGCGGTCGCTTTGTAACGCTGCAGTTTGTTCGAACTTACATTTTTACAAGAAAAATGACCCAAAACTAAGACAAAATAGGCTACCAAGCAGCTGTACATGTAGGTGTGAGTGACGAGCGGTTCGTTGAACAGAGTTATTGTGGGTGCGCGATGACCATTCGTGACAGAATGTCTAGACTTCTGACGAACTCTCGAACTCCCAACAAAATCGTGTCCTTGACTCCAGAACTTCATTTTGCTTCATGCCTTGCTATCGCAGTTAATCCTGCACATGTAAAACACACTACGATCTAAACAATTATTACTAAGCATGAATCATATTGTCCGACATGTCATTAGTCCATCGACGTTTCGTCCGATTCTTCGGCGCATCGTCCTCTCTTGCGGCCTATTGCCTAATCGACCAGTTGACCTTCGCAACTCCGATATACTTGGCAGAATTTTTGCTCTTCTTGGCCCGATGCCCGAATCCATGGCCCGAAGCATTCTATCGATACATCATCCGATCCTTTGGCTAGACGTCTAATCTTCTGATATGTTTTCCTCTGGCACAACATGATTCTTCCTACTTTAATTGTCTCATCCTGATCGAAGCATCCTGCGTCACTAAAAACACAGATCAAATCATAAACACTTATCAATTGGTTTCATTATCAAAATACGAGATTCAACAATCTCCCCTTTTTTGTTGATGATAATCAATTGATGACGAAGTTTACCTTAACTCCCGGAGTTTAAACAAACTCACCCTATCAATATGCCATATTGATAGAACATTGAATTCAAGCTGAATTTAAGTCATTGTAAATTTTATCATGAATATTTACAACAGGTCATCATGCATAACATGATCATACTTCTTCCCCTTTATCATCAATAAAAAGAAGTATAACTTTCTAGTGTTTGGAAATACAAATTCAAATCATTGTATAAAAAATATAATATCAAGTTTTATCATCATGCAATTTGTAAGCTAGAAAATTTAACAAGTGCTACATCATGCAAGCTATCATGTTGTAGATATGCAAGGTAGTAAGATAGTAAGTTTACAACATACAAGCTAGCAAAATTTAAAGATATGCAAGTTGACATATTTGCTTTTCTAGCAAGTTTTTGAAATGTACAAGATAGCATCATTTTTGCATTTTCTTGCAATGTGAAACTTAGCAAAATTCACAATATAGCATCATTCATTCTTCTCTTTTGAGAAGTGCAAGCTTATCAATTTTGCTTTCTAGCAAGTTTTGCTCCCCCTTTGTCATTGTCAAATAGAAGGGAAGAATACAATATTGTAATTCTTTTCCTTTTATATCAATTTCCAAATCATGACAAAGGTAAACAACAAAAATGAATGTCAAAAGATCATATCTCATTTTTGATAAGTTTCTTCTTTTTTGTAAATAGAAAGCATGATAAGAAACGATCTTGATTCAAAAAGAAAACTCAAGTTATAATTCATGAATTAACAAAAATCATGATTCATTTGATAAAAAGATTGTTGATTTATACATTTAAACCAACATCACTTCAACTCATCATGTATAATTTCAAAATGTAAAATCATCAAACATGATACAAACATTTTGTGTTCAAAACCTTCATCATTACTCCCATGCATGATAATAAAGCATTCATGATACCAAACATTAAATCAATATTTTTAACCATTTATCTCTTCATGATTGTTGGTACCAAACATTCATCAATAAATCAACATTTTGATCATTTATTTTCTCTTGAGCAATTGGCAAAAAGAACCATAGGAGAAAAAATGATATAATATCTTGATTGATGCTTAAGAAATCTTTAGTTATAAATCTAAAAAAAAAATCAAGATAAAGCTCATTCAAATTCAAATTGTCAAAATAATCAAAATCTCAACATTTTTTTTAAGAAATTCAAAATGGCATAAATAATTTTATTGATCTCTTAGTGAAAAATCGATAAGATAGAGAAAAAAAAAATTTCAAAAAAAATGCTTTCCTCCTTTTGTTTCAACTTATTCATTGATTTCATACATGTATGTTCTTTTCTTTTATGCCAAATCAAAACATGCATTATTTTTAAAATTAAAAAAATAACTTTCATTACGGTAAAAATCGATAATCCATAAATCTCAAGAATCATCATACATAAATTTGAAACATAAACTTATTAAGCATGATATCAAATCATTACTTCAAATCAAACATGATTTCATTAATCATAGAGCATCTTCAATCAAAATTGAGAAACAATATGATTCATCTTGTTAGTGTACAAGCATTAGATTTATACCTAACATTCTAGTGCATTTAAAACATTAAGCATGATTTCATAAGCCATTTTTAATCAAAATCATTTTGTTTGTTTATCATAAGAAATATAATTTTCATGATTATTTTTAAAATCACTAGAAAGGTAAGCATGATCCTTATTTTTTGCATTTTCATTATATTATTCAACATGCAATTTTTAAGAAAAATAATTATTCTAAACTAAATTAAAAGTAACTCATGAAAAGCATCATGTAATTTTGAAATAAATTAAAGACATTTTGATTACCTCATCGTCGAAAGCCATTAAGGCGTAGTATGCCACCTTGCCTTTGTTGATTTTCTCCTCATCTTCGGATGAGCTTGATTCGTCCAACATTACTTTATTCTTCTTGCGTATAGCAAGTAGTTGTGTTCTTTTTATTCTTTAATTTTTGTTTCATTAGCTTTTTAAATTTCATAAGTAGTTCAAGTTCATCATCACTTGAGCTTATGCTCGAGTGGTCTTCATGTGTTCTAAGTGCCAAATCATTTGTGTTCTTTGGAAGGTTGTTCTTGAATTCTTCACATGCATTGCACATCATTTCATAGGTCATCAAAGACCCTATAAATTCTTGGAGAGGGAAATAGTTCAAGTTTTTTTATTCTTGAATAGCCGTTACTTTTGAATCCCAAGTTTTAGAGAGTGAGCTTAAAACTTTATTCATAAGTTCAAGATTCGAAAAACTTTTAACAAGACCTTTTAAATCATTGACGACATCCATAAAACGGGTGTACATGTCAATAATGGTTTCTCTCGGCTTCATTCGAAAAAGTTTAAAATTATGCATTAAAAAGTTAATTTTCGAATCTTTAACTTTGCTAGTGCCTTCATGTGTGATTTCGAGAATGCGCTATATGTCAAAAGTCGTTTCGCACATAAGAAACCTTCATACGATAAAATCTATTTTCGACGAAAAACCATTTCGTAAAGGTAATAACTTTGAAAGTAGTGAATGTAAAGAGTAAGTAAGGAGGTTTACAGTTAAAGTGAATTACTCAAAAAAAATTCAAACCAGATTTTAGAGTGGTTCGGTCGTCGTGACCTACATCCACTTTGCCGATTCCTCTTCCGTCGAGGCCACCGGCATCCACTATCGATCTTCCTTTAATAGGCGAAGATCAAACTCCTTCTTACACCCCCTCTTCTCCTTTTACCGGGTTTAGAAGACAACTCTTACAAGCACTCACTCCTCTCTCAAACTATTCTAACACTTAGAACTTTGAAGAGGAGGAATCTCACAAGAGATTACAACAGCGTTTTTCCCTTTTAAAATTCTCTGTGCTTGTGTATATTAACCAGGGATGAGAGGGGTATTTATATGCCTCAAGTTGATTTAAACTTGGAGCCTAAAAACATCTCATCTCAAGTTTCCTAGGATTAGGCGGTACCACCGCTAGTGTCAATTTGACACTAACACTGCACTGGGCGGTACTACCGCCTGGGAGGACGTGCTGGGCGGTACCATCGCCCAGACTAGTGGTACCACCACCTGTAGCCTCACGGAGGCTGTGTTTGGGTGGTACCACCGCCAGACACAATCTCGAAGATTGTGCCACGACGGTGCCACCTCTAGGGTCACTGTTTGGGCCTTTCATTGGGCCCAACACAGTCCTTACATGGGCCCAACTAGCCCCTAGTTGGGTTGGCCCAAATCCAATCCCAATTACATGCTAACTACGAATTCTAAGACATTTCCTAAGCTAAATAAGTCTGTAAGTCTAGTTTCTTCCAAAGAGCTTTCGGCGATCTTCCGGCGAACTTTCGACGATCTCTCGGCAATGTTCCAGCGGACTCCCGGCAAGCTCTTGGATTTCATGGTAATCTTCTTAGCGAGTTTCGACGAGCTTCTTCCGGCAAGCTCCTAGACTTCTCGGCTGGTTCCTGCAAAACTTTCGATGAACGTCTGGACTTCTAACGAACTCTCGAACTCCCAACGAAATCGGGTCCTTGACTCCGGGACTTCATTTTGCTTCATAACTTGCTATCATAGTTAATCCTGCACATGTAAAACACACTTCAATCTGCACAATTTCCACTAAGCATGAATCATGATATCCGACATGTCATTGGTCCATTGACGCATCATCGTATCTTGCAGCTTATTGCCCAATCGGCTAGTTGACCTCCGCAACTCCGATATACTTGGTAGAATTTCCACTCTTCTTAGCCCGATGCCCAAATCCTTGGCCCGAAGCATTCAGTCGATGCATCATCCGATCCTCTAGCTAGACGTCCAATATATACACACACACACACACACACACACATATATATATATATATAAATAGAGAGAGAAAGTAAGGTTTCTGAGTTTTCTGCTTGACGATCGGTGGCCAAACGTTGTCAGTTTTGGCCCAAATTTTATGTGAAGAATCCTTACAGCAAACTCTACAATCCTAACGGTGTTGATCTACAATTTATCCTCTCTGAGGTACTTTCCTACTATACCCACTTTGTGAGACCTAGAATTCCCTTTTTTAGAAGATCCTTCTTATGATATGCTATGCTAAAGCCAAGATTATGTTCTTGATTGTATTATGATCCTCTAGTTGTTCTTAAAAGATTTACTGTAAACCTGTTATCATTATTATTGATAGTGGAAGTTTGAGGTGGACTACGGTCCCGTGGTTTTTCCCACATTGGCTTTTTCACGTTAAAAGATTTGGTCTCACTGTGTGATTGAAGATTTTCTCTATTGTTTATGCTGTGCTGGTTGATATAACTATATATATGATGGAGGCAGTTGGTCTCATAACTGCTCATGTGGCGACCTACATAGTTCAAAACCAATCGTGTAGTGGCTTAGAGTTGATGAGTTGAGTGAATTATTATGAATATAATAATTCACTGAGTTAGGAGTTTTGATATGTATGCCTCATGACAAGCTCGATATTATGCGTAGAGGGTCACACAAATATAATAGGTGTTTTGATGAGTAGAAGTTCGGATATGAGATATCTGCTAGAGCCCTTATCTTATTGGATATCCAATAAGCCCATGAATTATTGGATCATATGGATCAGATATAATAAGAGCCAATAAGAGATTATTGTGTAGAGATCCACTAATCTAAGAGGCTTGGGTAGTTGGATGGAGATCCAATACCCAATAGGATAGGATCCATTATGGTTAAATTGATATGAGGCCTCTATAAATAGGAGGAAACTAAAGAGCCATAGGATAGATCCCTTTTGGCTGTCACCTCATATTCTCCTCTCTCCCTCTCCTCCTCAACCTGCAGCCCCTATTTTGGGACATATGGACAATAAGAAGGGCTGGCCCCTTCTAGATTGCGTGGTGCATGTAGCGAGGAGATTTAAGTAGCGATTTAAGGAGCATCTTCATAGCCCCTGCTGTGTGGATCAATGCTAGAGAGGAGGACAGTTGACCTTCTTCATCCTCTTCTATAGATCTACAGAAATTCAGGGATACACGATCTCCCCAGGTAACATTTTCTTACATGCATAATTTTTTGTTTCACGGGTTTTTACACACCAATTTTTGCACGATGAAAAGAGACTAATTTTTATAGAAATCTGGGGTTTTTGTTTATGTTCTTCCATTATGCATATGATGCCACCCCCAGATTTCCCAGCAGATATGTGGTTGGAGTGTTTAAGTCTTGATCGATGTCTTTTGGAGTCAAATTGAGTTGGTATTAGGCTAAAATCATGCCAACTTGTCAAGAAAGCTAATGGGCTTGGACCAGGGCCAAATGGGACCTATTATAATGCCAAATCAATGGGCTTGAGCAAGCTTGGGCAGTGGTACCACCTAGACAGACATTGTTTTGTGCATATTAATACTATTGGTGGTGGTACTGCCCAGGATGGTGGTGGTATGACTGCAGGATCATCCAAATCCCAAAATTTTTTATGATTTGAATTTTTTTGCTCCATCTTGAAGCCATTTGGGCTATAAATACCCCCGACCAAGGCTTGGTTGGAGCAAGAAATAAGTTGTGAAGTTTGTAAGGGTTATCACTCTCTTTGAACAATGGTTGAGTCTCTTCCTCCTCCTTGAGTCTAAAAGTGATTCTCAAAATGTCGGAGGTGTGAGGTCTTTTATAAAAGAATGAGTGTAGAGGTTCTCTCTTGAGCTTGTTAAAATGAGAAGTGTTATAACAATGGTAGTTGATCTTCACCCATTGGAAAGAAGATCAATAGTAAAAGCTGGTGGCCTCGAGAAAATAGGAATTGAGAGTGGACATAGGTTGGGACGACCAAACTACTATAAATCGGTTTATATTTCTTCTCTTGCATTAATTTATTGTTGTATCCTGATTTATCGATTGAACTTTTTGAAATTGATTTAAACTTTTTATAGCACTAATTTACCAACCCCCCCCCCCGATTATAACAAAAATCAATCCTACATAGCATGCAATTAAAAAACGATCATCATGCAAATAACCTGGCTTTGATACCATTGTTGGGAAACCATCGAAGGTGCATCACATGCGTAGTGAAAAAAAATAAAATAAAATGATTTTCCTAACAAGGAGTATTAGATCATTGGGTGATGATTGTGAGCATAAAACTCGAAATTACAAAACCACACTAAGAGGGTGAGATGTTCTCACTTAGGGGAGCTCATATATCCTATAAAATACCAATCCTAGTCCAACAAATGAAGAAATTCTGTCAAACTCCTCTCTAGCGGTGATCTACATAGTGGACGACAATGGCAATGCACCTCTTCCTCGCTGTGGGTTCTCTCCTCGTGACAATACACCACCATGCAGCAACAATAAGCAAGAAGGGGTCAGCCCTCTTATTGTCCTCTCACACTAGGGAGGGGGCTCACAGCATGAGAGAGATGGGAGGAAGAGACAAGGAGGCCGACGGCTTTAGGGGTCTAGCCTATGATCCTTTGAGCACCACTCCTGTTTATAGAGAGCTCCTTCATGAAAACCCTAATAGATCTTTCTTAATGGGTATTGGATCCTCATCCAATAACTACTGGCTTAATGGGTATTGAATCCCCATCCAATAACCCCTTTAAACTCCATGCTCTATTGGGTCTCACCCAATGGATCCATTAAAACAAGGGTAAAAGAGACTTATTGGATATCCCATATCTAATCCTCTATTCGTCGAGTCATCTACCATATGTATGTTGTTAGGATTAAGAGTCGGCACTAAGAGGGGGGGTGAATTAGTGCAGCGGTAAAAATTACGTCTTCAATAGTCTCGTTGCGATAAAACCGTTTACGTTGAAAATCGATCTCGAAAATATCTTAACTTGAAACACATTCGTAAATAAATTGAAGGCAGTAAGCACTTAAAGAGGTTTGCAGTAAGGTAATAGCAAGAATAAAATGCAAACCAGAGAACACGGCAATTTTAGAGTGGTTCGGTCAACGTGACCTACATCCACTTTCGGCTTCCTCCTTCGACGAGGTCATTGGCATCCATTAGAGGCCTTCCTTTAATAGGCGAAGGCCAATCACCTTTTACACTCCTCTTCTCCTTTTACCAGGTTTAGGAGATAACCCTTACAAGCACTCACTCTCCTCTCTAAACAGAATTCTAACACTTAGACTTGGAGGAGAGAATTTTCTAAAGAGATTGCAGCAGCGTTTCTTTACTTTTAGACTCTTGTGCTTGTGTATTTTAACTAGGGATGAGAGAGGTATTTATAAGCTTCAAGTTGATTCAAACTTGGAGCCTAAAACTTTCCCATCCCGGGTTCCCCGAGCATGGGCGATACCACCGCCCAGTGTCAATCTGACATTGACATTGCCCTGGGCAGTACCACCACCCAGGTCTGGTGGTACCACCGCCTAGGGGGTAGTGCTGGGCGGTACCACCACCCAAACTGGCGATACCACCGCCTGGCACCCTGCCAGGGATGGTACAACCACCTAGACTGGCGGTACCACCGCCTAACACAGTCTCGAAGACTGTGCCATGACGGTGAGACTTCTTGGAGCACTGTTTAGGCCTCTCATTGGGCCCAACACAATTCTTACATGGGCATAGCTGGTCCCTAATTGGGTTGGCCTAAATCCAAACCCAATTAAGTGCTAACTACAATTCCTAAGACATATTCTAAGCTAAACAAAGTCCATAAGTCTTGGTTCTTCCGTCGAGCTTCCAGCGAACTTCCGGTGAACTTCCGACGATCTCTCGGCAATGTTCCGGCGGACTCTCCGGCAAGCTCCTGGACTTCACAATGATCTTCTTGGCGAGTTCCGATGAGCTTATCTAGCAAGCTCCGAGACTTCTCGGCTGGTTCCGTCAGAACGTCCGATGAATGTTCGGACTTCCGACGAACTCTCAAACTCCCAACTATTAGAGCTAGCCCCAGGAAATTTACCAAAAGGTAATTTGGCAACCCAAAAAAAGATAATAAAGCAGAAAAATAAAAGAGACAAGAACATCAGATTTACGTGGTTCGGTCAATTGACCTACAACCACGAACGAAGGAGGAGCAAATCACTACTATAAAAGAGGACTATTACAAATGTCTTAGGAAGATGTTCCTAGGCTATAAAACACCTGAAACTACTAAACAAGAAAACCAAAAGCAAACAATTATGTGTTTCTTGTGGTGCTTCTTGTGATGCATCTGACTTCAAAGCCCAGGTCCTTATTTATAGTTTAAACAGGAGATACCAAACTTGATTTTCCTGATGTGGGACTTGCCAAACTAATAAATCTCCACCTTAGCATGTCCCAACATTAATAATTAACAAAACTTGCTCTACCTTCTTCATAAAAGCCCTAATGGGCAATCACCAACAATGAACACCAACCAAGTCCAAGCACTGCTTGAACTTGTAAACCGGAAGAGGCTTCGTAAGCATATCAGCTGGATTGTCCTTCGTATGAATTTTCTGAACAAGGACCTTTCCCTCAGCAATGGTATCCCGAATAAAATGAAACTTCACATCAATGTGTTTCGTCCTCTCATGATACATCTGGTCTTTAGTCAAATGAATAGCACTTTAACTATTACAGTAAATTATAGTAATACCTTGATGCAGACATAATTCGTCGAACAAACCTCTTAACCATAAAACTTCTTTGATCGCCTCTGTCACTGCCATATATTTTGCCTCTTAGTATATAAAGCCACGACAGGTTGTAAGGAAGCTTTCCAACTAACTGCACAACCGCCAACGCAAAAAACATACCCTATCAAAGATCTTCGTTTATCAAGATCCGGAGCATAATTAGAGTCGACGAAACCAACCAAAGTGTCACGATTTTTTCCAAACTCCAAATAAGCATCTGAAGTCCCTTCCAAGTATCTGAGAATCCACTTCACAGCCTACCAATATGTTTTACCTGGGAGAGACATATATCTGCTAACCACACTAACTGCTTATGAAATATTTGGACGAGTACAAACCATTGCATACATAATACTGCTGATGACATTGGAATATGGAACTTGCACCATATATTCTTCCTCTTCAACTGACTATGGTGACTGAGCAACAGATAGCTGAAAATGGCTAGCAAGAGAAGTACTCACTGGCTTAGCGTTTTTCATGCCAAACCTCTCCAAGACTTTCTCGAGGTAATTTTTCTAAGTCAGAAATAATTTTCCAACTCCTCGTTCTCTTTTGATCTCCATGCCAAGAATTTTCTTAGCTGCTCCTAAATCTTTGATTTCAAATTCACTACTCAGCTGCATTTTCAAAGTGTGAATTTCTGACAAATTTTTAGCTGCAATAAGCATGTCATCAACATAAAGCAACAAATACACAAAAGAGTCATCAGTAAACTTCCGGAAGTAGACACCGCTATAATACATGCTCCTCGTGTAACCATAACTCAACATAAAAGAATCAAACATCTTATACCACTGTCTTGGAGACTGCTTCAATCCGTACAAGAATTTTTTTAACAAGCAAACATGGTCTTCCTTATCATCAACTTTAAATCCATGAGGTTGTTCCATATAAATTTGTTCTTCAAGTTTACAATGTAAGAAAGTTGTCTTGACATCAAGTTTCTCCAATTCCAAATCATACATGGCAACTAAAGCAAACAAAACACGAATAGAGCTATGTTTAACAACAGGTGAAAATACGTCATGAAAATCAACACCATGTACCTGACTATAGCCCTTTGCAACCAATCGTGCTTTGTACCTTGCATCTTCAACCCCTGGAATACCTTCCTTCCTTTTGAAGACCCATTTGCATCCAATAATTTTCTTACCCGAAGGTGGCTTCACAAGATCCCAAGTTCTATTCTGATGGAGAGATTCAATTTCTTCATTCATTGCAATCAACCACTTAGCGGAATTATCATAAGAAACTACATCTGAGTAGGTAGTAGGTTCACCAACTTCACTTGTTTCTTCTGCAACAGACAAAGCATATGCAACTAAATTTGTATATCTTTGTGGTGGTCAAATATCTCTCCATGGTCTATCCTTGGCTATGGAATATTGCTCTTCCTCTAGATCATCTTCGTTAGTAGACTTGGGATCATCTACTGGTATTCTTTGAGTCAAAGAGTTTGATTGAAAAGAATCAAAACTACCAATCTCAAGCTTTACCTACTTCTGCGCACTATCATTTGTACAACTAGTAGATTCCTCTTTGGAAGATAACATAGACAATTCATTAAAAGTAACATCTCTACTGATTATAAATTTTGGGGATTTAGGATCAGAACACCATAATCTGTATCCTTTCACCCTAGAAGCATACCCAAGGAAAATACATTTTTAGCTCGAGGCTCTAATTTTCCTTTATTTACATGCATGTATGTTGGACACCCAAAAATTTTTAAATTAGAGTAATTAGCAGGAGTACCTGACCAAACTTTCTCCGGAGTTTTAAAGTCAAGTGCTGCAGAAGGAGCGCGGTTAACAACGTAACAGGCCATATTAATCGCCTCTACCCAAAAGTCCTTTGTCAACCCTGCATTTGAGATCATACACCTTGCTCTCTCCGAGAGTGTTCTGTTCATACGTTCGGCCACACTATTTTGCTGAGGCATCATCATAATAGTGCGATACCGAACAATTCCTTCGTTTTTACAAAATTCATCAAAGTCACCTTCACAAAATTCCATGCCATTATCTGTTCGAAGCCGCTTAATCTGTTTACCTGTTTGCTTCTCAATCAAAGCCTTTCATTGTTTAAAGGTTAGAAAAACATCATTTTTATGCTTCAGAAAATAAACCCAAACTTTCCTGGAAGAATCGTCAATGAAAGTCAACATATACTTGGCACCACCCTTAGACTGAACACGAGCTAGACCCTAAAGGTCTGAATGAATATAGTCAAGAGTACCTTTCATTTTGTGAACTACCGAAGAATTGAAGCTGACTCTTTTCTGCTTTCCAAAAATGCAGTGTTCATAGAAATCCAGTAGTCCAGTACTCTGTCCGCAAAGAAGACCCCTTTTGCTTAATATGCTCAAACCTTTTTCGCTCATATGACCCAAACACATATGCCATAATTTGGTGATGTCAGAATCAGACAATGATGATGACGAGATTGCAACCGAGCCTATGACAGTAGTTCCCTGTAAAATATTTAAGCTACCAGACCTATAAGCTTTCATAACAACAAGGGCACTTCTAGAAACTTTCATAACTCCACCTTCAGTTGCGTATTTACACCCAAGAGCCTCTAGGGTGCCAAAATAGATGAGATTTATTTTTAAATCAGGAATATGTCTAACATTAGTGAGCATCCTCACAATACCATCATGCATTTTAATTCAGATTGTGCCTCTACCAACAACATCACACGCAACATTATTGCCCATCAAAACAATTCCACCATTACAAGATTCATATGTGGAAAACAAATCTCTATTGTGACACATGATAAAAAATAACTCGAATCTAAAATCAATTCATTTTTAGACCTCGTCCTATCATCAGTAGCAAAGAAAATATTTCCAAAATTCTCATCAGCTGCTACACTAGCTTCAGCGGACTCAGTAGTTTTCTCAACAAGTTTTCCCTTTTGCTTTAATTTATTTTTCAATTTAAAGCAATCAGCCTTAATGTGCCCCATTTTATGACAATATTTGCACTCCAAATTTCTATGTCTGGATTTAGATCTACTACTGTCAAATTCTCTTTTATCCATTCTAACCCTAACAACCAGACCCTCAACCTGATTCCCTCTACTTTTCCTAGTGATATCCCTGTCTATCTGCTCCTTAGATTTTAGTGCAGATTTAATAATTTCCTGATACGAAATTGTTTCTTTTCCATAAATCATAGTATCACGAACTACTTAAAGGATTGGGGAAGAGAACACAAAAGTAATAGGGCCTTATCCTCGTCATCAATTTTCGCATCTATATTCTCCAAATCCATAACTAAGGAATCAAATTTATCAAGATGTGAGAGTATAGATATACCTTCAGTCATCTGAAGCATATACAAACTCTGCTTCAAGTAGAGACGATTCTCCATTGTCCTCTTTATATACAAGGCTTTAAGCTTGTCCCACATGCTCTTAGCCATAGTCTCCGTAGCTACCTCCCGTAAAACCTCATTAGAGAGATTTAGAATAATACTTGATCGGGCCTTCTTATCCATACCCGCAAGCTCTTCTTTTAACATATCATCTGGAATGTTCTCAGCTCCCTGTAGTGTCAAATCAACTTCGTCTTGAACCAGAATGGCCTCCATCTTGAGTTGCCACATACCGAAGTTGACATTTTTATCGATTTTCTCGACAACGATCTTTGTTATTGTTATTGTTGTCAAAAGATCCCGAAACCAGGCTCTGATACCAGTTTGTTAGAGCTAGCCCCAGGAAATTTAGCAAAGGGTACTTTGGCAACCCAAAAAAAGACAATAAAGCATAAAAATAAAAGAGACAAGAATACTAGATTTACGTGGTTCGTCAATTGACCTACATCTATGGACGAAGGAGGAGCAAATCACTACTATAAAATAGGACTATTACAAATGCCTTAGGAAGATGTTCCTAGGCCATAAAACACCTGAAACTACTAAATAAGAAAACCCAAAGCAAACAATTATGTGTTTCTTGTGGTACATTGACTTCAAAGCCCAGGCCCTTATTTATAGTTTAAACAGGAGATACCAAACTTGATTTTCCTGATGTGGGACTATATGAGACTTGCCAAACTAACACCAACTAAGTCGCGTCCTTGACTCCGAGACTTCATTTTGCTTCATGCCTTGCTATCGTAGTTAATCCTACATATGTAAAACACACTTCGATCTAGACAATTAATACTAAGCAATAATCATGTTGTCCGGCATGTCATTGGTCCCTCGACGCTTCGTCCGATTCTTCGGCGCATTGTCCTCTCTTGCGGCCTATTGCCTAATCGGCCAGTTGACTCCGCAACTCTGATATTCTTGGCGCAATATCCGCTCTTCTTGGCTCGATGCCTGAATCCACGACCCGAAGCCTTCTGTTGATACGTCGACCGTTCCTCCGGCCCGACGTCCAATCTTCTAACATGTTTTCCCCCGGCCCAACATGATTCTTCCTGTTTTAATTATCTCATCCTGATCGAAGCATCCTACGTCAATCAAAACACAGATTAAATCATAAACACATATCAATTGGTTTCATCATCAAAATCCGAGATTCAACATATGTGACTCTTTAGGCCTAATACCAAGCTGGCCATAAGTTGAACTTGTTAGAATCCCTTCTGACTTAGAACTTCTTCTAACTCAGTGAATTATTATCCTCATAATAATTCACTCAACTCATCGACTATGGATATACTAAGCAACTATGGTATAATCTATAGACGGTACAAGAGAATCTAATCCATTGGACCTATCTGTCCTCATTTACTATGTATTTAAAGTCTCCAATCCATCTAATATCCTAGAGATTGTATATTGGGCATGGTGTTGTCAGGCCCATATGGGATCCATCCTAGTCTCTTATTGAATTCTCTCAGAGAACTCATTCTCTCTTAATCTGAAGTGACCCTAGCTAGGGATTTGCTTGATTGAGAACATATGAGATATTTCTCTAATGATACTAAGGGTGGATGATCCTTTATTGATACCCAATTGCCTTATAAGGTTGGCTACTATTCCCAATAACGATTTGTACTAGATCTGAAACTTCTAAACCTATAAGTCTGGTATCAAAGAATGAAGTACTTAAACAAGATATCCTTGGTGCCTCAAGTCTAAGGACTAGATACATAATTTAGACTACGGAATCATTATTTGACGATAAGGTATCATTAACCATTCAACATTCTGTAAGCGAATCATTTAGTAAACTAAGCACTTGCACTATACTCGTTCTCACACAAACAACTATGAGACCAATTATCTCCATCATATTGATAAGTATATAATATATCAGTTTATCCGATTAGATGTCCGTAATCTATGACCATAAATATTTAAAATTTATGTTTAAAGATAAATTGGTCTAATTAATTATTATGATCTCTTCGTAATCTAATTCTCATTGCATAGTTTCATAAATATCATAATATATTTATTATATAATATAAAGTAAAAAATATCATAACTAAAATTAACTATAAGAGATTAAGCAGCAAATTAATTGTGGGCTACATATTGTACGTTAAATCATTATCAATATATTTTCTTATATAAGTAGAACCCTTAACACTTGTTCCCATAAGCTAATTGGCCTCGGGAGAGTTCACCATAGTTTTTTCTTTTAGAAATCAGATTTTTATTCTCCCTTGTTTATGATGTAATTAGTTAAATTAATAAATAAATATTTACTTTTTCAAAAAAAATAATTGCAACAAGAAATTGTTTACATTGTCTTCGTGAGGACTTATGGACTCCTCATGGCTGTTGTTGAGCATTGCAAACATCCTGAGCTTCCTTGAGTCACACAAGGCATGTCAGAATTTTAATACCTCATCTCCTTCGAATGTGTTTACATGCCATGCATTTAGTATTCATTATCGTCAAGAATTTTTATCCTAATATGTGCAATGTTGTCTCTTTTATAATCCTTGTTGTACGTATCCTATCGATGATAATGTAATAATCTAATTATACTCGAATATCAAATTATTCTATTGTAAAAATTAACTTGCTACAATCAATTAAGGGTAAAAAACTTGATATCAATAGTATTCTGACAAATCCATTATACATATTCAAAGTTTCGTAATGAAATATTTGCTCCTATAAAATTTTAATATAATGTATATGTTTACGGATGAGTGAATTCTATAATTTTAGGGTTTCATCGAATATAGGAAACAATTTGGGCTAACATGATGGATATTAGTGTAATTTTTGAAATGTATTGATTAGATTGGATAAAGTCTTGATAGATCAGTATATGGATAGATTGGATAAAGTCTTGATAGATCAAATCTCATTTTCTGACGTTTATGTTAACAAGAATAAATAAGAATTATGGATATTAAATTATACTTAAATGTAGAGGATGATACAAAAATCCCGAAAACCCTTGCCGGCCTGCGCTGTTCTCTTCTCCTGGCTTATGTAAGCACCGCGTCATCCTACATCCGTATCTAGTGTGAGCCGGGATACAAAAGGACACCTTCCGATTGGTTGTTTTGTGTGGGTCCAACAAAGAGAGTTATGAGGACCTTTCTGGTAGCGCATTCTCTCGTGCGTGGTGAATGGGACGGGACACAGGTGACACACCCCTTCCCCACTCACCCACTTAAAAATGCTCCGACCGGCCGGCCATTCCCATGGCTTCTCCTCGCCCGCTACCCGGAATCCGTCCCCTCTTCGCTCTCTTCCTCTCTCTTCTCTTTCTCGTTTTCCTCCTCCCATGGGCGGCCGGCTCTTCTCCGCTGGAGTCATCCCACCTTTATCGAGTCCTGCACATCCAAGAACGGGAGCGCTTACCGCCCGCCGTCCAGGTGGCCGCCGCCCGTGGCCTTCTCTCCCGCCTCCTCCCATTCCACGTTTCCAGCTTCGAATTCGAGATCGTTTCCAAGGTCGGCAAGTTCTTGATAATGTCTCTTACTAAGACAGACGATCAAAAAATATGAATACGTAGAATTTATTTCCTAAACTTGTTGCAGGACTACGCGTTTCTACATTTCTTGAAAGGTTTGTGTTGAATCGAGGCTTTATGGGTTTGATTCTTGATGTGCTAGATCGTTGGTTCTTGGATTTCTTTAGGAGGGTTAAATTATCTGGTTTCTGCTGAATTGGTTTCCTTCTTCGTCCATTTCCCCGAGTCTTGGGTTCCTTCCTCTCTCTCTTGTCTTTCTCCTAGGCCTCGTCGCATGGACGAATGGCTCTTCTCCGCTGGAGTCCTCCAATCTATATAGAGTCTTGTCGACATCCAAGAACGGAGGCCCTCGCCGCCGTCATCCAGGTGGCCGCCGCCCCTGGCCTCCTCGCCCGCCTCCTCCTTTTTCACGTTTCCAACTTCGAGTTTGAGATGGTTTCCAAGGTCGCCGACGTCTTTATTGCTAATTTCTCTTACCATAGACAGACGATCAAATAATATGATTCTGTAGAATTTATTGCCCAAACTTGTTATAGGACTACGCGGTTCTGCATTTCTTGAAAGGTTTCTGCTGAATTGGGCTTTTATGGATTTGATTCTTGATGTGCTCTAGTGTGCTAGACCGTTGGTTCTTGGATTACTTTAGGAGAGTTGAATTACCTGAATCTTCAAAGGAGGAAAAAATTGACAAGTGGAAGTATTGGCATCATTGTATAGAGGATCATGGTATGTTATTCAAGAAATTCTTGAATTTCCATGCACTTTGGCAACATCTTCCACATTCAAACATGTACAGAAAATTATTACAAATGTTTGACCACCTTGCTTATTTGCCACTTCTTGTTAAGGGTGGATTACAGGCAGGAATTTGTATCAACTGTTGATCTCCTGTGTAATAATAGTAACTAGTGGCTACATAGTATCTAACAGTGACACTTCTGAATATTACAGTGGATTCAGTTAATAGTTAGATTACTTGGAAGCAAGAATGATGTAGGTCATGTAGCACAATTGTTTGTGTCTACAAGGAAAATTCTATGCATCAGTTTAGAACCTGATGACTGTTGATCATTTTAGTTTTCGTGATTAACATTAGGATGCATTAACATTTTCCAAGAACTAATTGCAATTAACAGAAAATAATTGCAAAGAACATAACTGAAGCTGCTGGATTATTTCCAAGAACTCTCAGGAACCATTTTTGGTAAGTGCAGAGTCGTTCTTATGATGAACTAAGTAATACATCTAAAATCGACCAACACTATATTGTGTTAAATTGAAAATTTGGACTAGCGACAAGATAGACTGATCAATGAAGCAGCAAATGGTATAGATGCATGAAGAACAAAACAAGCCATTGTCTCATCGAAACATCTGAGAATGCAAAATCTAGGACAGATAATGTGCAGATAACCTGAAAAATTCAGGACTCAGTTCGAAGGTTAAATCGACTCTAGCATCAAGGTCATAAAGACAAAAATTAGAAGGATAGAGATTTAAGTAACTGTTGTATATGGTTGGGTTATTTTGGTGCTTAGGTCCTCAAATATTCTTTTAGTAATTGATGAGGAACTTTGTTATTTCAAGTGGATGTAGCTATCATGACCTCGTTGATGCAATTGGAAGAAATGGAAAATTAGTAGCAAATGGTCATATCGAAAAACAATCTTGTTGATGTTAAAGTGCTACTGTTAACTTAATTAAAGGAGTCTACAAGTTAGTAAATATTTTGTGGAGAAAAGCAAAAAAGAAAATTGTTCAATATCCATAAGGGAATTGATTTATAGGAGGTTTTTCAGCAAGATACAAAGGACTGGCTTTTGGCTGATAATTAAATTGGATCTGCACTCTTCATTAGTGTATTTTACTAACTCCTTCGTGATTAGACTATATTAAAAGATCTAACATTTTCTGATGTGTCATGGACAATTGAATCTTGCTAATACTCAATGATTATTCCTTTTAAGTGTTCTGCAAACTCATTTATCTTTAGAAAGAAAATTGGGACATGGGTAAGGGAACTTAACATGTGTAACAAGTTCAAGTAGTTAATTCATGTTTAATATATTCTATTCAGTAATAGGTTCAAACAAGTATAAAAACTTTTGCTAGATGAAGGCGAATATAATATCCAATAGAGATACGTGGCAGATGAATACTTGAAATTTTAGATCGTTTAGTTGCATCTATTTGTTGATTGGAGTATTGTGTCAATCCTCTTTCAAAGTTCTATATTAATCAAGATATCTTTTGTATCTATATGATTGTAGTAATTGTCAACATCCAGATCATTTAAATGTTCAATTTTTTCATCACTGTATTCTCTGCTAAGTGGATAACACTTCACTGGACTTATTTTTAAGGAAACATGTGGTGGAGTAGCATGCTTCATTATTAGCAACCATCCATCATTAAGTACAAAAGGATTCTCAGAAATACTGTAAGTACCATTAATTGTTTTTCATATTTATATTGATTCATTCTTTTGTTCATTGATGGTATAGGTTGGTGATTTTGTAAATTGAAGATTAAAATGCTTATTTGCTTTGTTCTTTTATCAGATTGAACTTCACTGACAAAATATAGAAAAATCCATGAAGAGTATGGTCCTCAATGAAATTGCTAAAGTATAAGATTAGTAAAACAAGGCTAGATTGGTAATATTGTTAATTGGTTACTACATTATTGTTTTGGTCTTCCTCATAAGATGTATGATGGCAACCTCCTTATTTTTTATGGATGCTAATTTTTACTACATTATTATTTTGTTTTTCCTCATAAGATGTGGGAGGGTGACCTTCTTATTCTTGTTGAATGCTAATTTGGCACCAAGTCATCAACCAGGGTGAATAAGTTGGGAGTCAAATTACTTAAATGTAGCTTGGTTGTGTTTTCTGTATGTTCTGTCATTTGTTGTGTTGGATACAGTATGCAGAGGCATTCTTTTGTACTTTGTTGACATTTTTTATTCATTGGGTAAAGATGAAAGGGAGCTTGATTCTTCTATATCTGATTGGTTTTACTTACTGCTTTCCTTGGTCGATGCTGAAAATCCATCTAGTTGGCTTTCTTTCTTCCTTCTAATGGTTCTGTTTGTTAGACTGTGTCCATCAAGATATTGTGTGGGACAACATCTGGATGTCTTGGCCAATAAATTTGTTTCTAATTTATGGAACTCCTTTCCATCAAGATTTATGGATATCGGAATTTTGGTACAGAATTATGCTACTATAAGTTTTTGTATATGGTTTTTCATTTTTTTTTAATTAGTGAAATATGAAAGTATTTAAAAAATACTTCAGATGCTTATCCTGTAATTGTGCCTCCTGGTTTGTGTTCCAATGTTGAAATACTCTGTCAATGTTTTAACAGAATCCAAGGGACAAGTGGTGTGGAACTTTCTGCTGGTCTCCATTGGTACTTAAAACACTGGTGTCTGATACACATATCTTGGGAGAAGACCGGTGGTCTACAGTTGTCATCTCTACCAAAAGTGGGCTCCCTTCCGCATGTTCCTTCGGCTGGTATTTTGGTACAAAGACCTGTTCCGTTGATTTACTACCAGAATGCTGTTACATCCAGTTGTAAGTTACTTTATTATTTATTTTTTAAGTTGATTTGGCGCTCAATAGTCCCCTTAGTTTGGTCTAGAAGTCTATTAATGTGAGACAGAAGTATCTAATTTCATCTTGATAGCTATTATTTGAAATTCACTTTCTAGTTTTTATATTACTTAAAAGCTACACATAAAGTTGAAACGAGTTTAATCTAGTCTGAAAATCCAAGAAACCAACTTTTGGCATGTGTATGTATGAGAGCTAGCATAAGGACATTTTTTCTTTTAGTTTCGTAAATTTTAGTGAATACTACTACAAATTATTTGAGCATCTTATGTACTTCGGTACATTATTTATCCTCAAAAGAAGAGAAATAAATGGATAGTTTCACTGTTTTTGAACAACATAGCTATTAGTTAAAATAAAATACGAAAGCTGGAACAAAGAGGTAAAATTAACGTGATTATAACCTCCATGAAGTTCCATTCTTTATACCATTCACTTCAGAGCATATAATGGAGGTTCACATTTAAAAATGAAATATATTTTTTTGTTTGATTTTTTTGGATTAAATTTGCTGAACTGAGTGCTAATTTGCTCCACTTTCGGCTTTATACATGGTTGCTTGTCACCATCTATAAGCATATCAGACTCCATAATTTGTTATAATCTAGCCTCATGATATTTGTGCTTTCTATATGTTTCTAACTGAAATTTGGATGGGCCAGAAAATGTTTGTACTAGATGTGGATTCAGCACCTACATAGGTGCAGATGTTACATGTACAATCATGGTGGTTGTCTCCAAGTTCTAACTAACATTTTACAATCATAGAAGTTAAACCTACTGAAACATGTGCTAAGAGATAGTAAATCTGTTAGAATGTCATAGTCCTTGAGTCCATCTAGGTCAATTAGCTATTTTTAGTGATTACATTCTCTAGAATGTTTCTTCATTATGCATCTAGTAAAAAATTGTTTCGCAAAAGAAATGAGGATATGTTTAATAAATCATTAATTTCATGAATAGATTTCTCTCCACTATTAGTTGGGCAGCAGGAAGCGACATTTTCCAAGAATGGCAAGTTTGAGCCATTTGATTTATAGTCATTTCAGTGTCTTTGGACCATGGAGAGTCATCATCTGTTGTATGCTTAAACTCATCTAAAATATATAGTCAGTTACCATGACATATGTTTGTTGCCATTTAGTTCCATTGCTGGTGACCTCTTGACTGCTGACTACCTAGTTATTGACCCCTCCAGCAACTACCTACCAAGTTGTCGGTCATCAACAAATAACTATCCATAACTGTTCGGCCATCAACACGTTGTTAGATCAGTGTTGTCAATCCATTTAAATTGTCAGTTAACTTTTTTTAATGCAAATGGTTCAATTTACTTTAAACACTGAATTCTGTCATATAACAACAAGTTCAATTAGTTTATGGTTATATTTTGTAAATGCTTTCACTTCTCCAGCACTTCCATGGTGCATTGAATGTGTGTGCATGGTGCATTTTAACTGACACATTGCGTGAGCTTTTTACTACTTTGCGCTGCCCTTGTACTCGTTTTACATAATGTTGGCATGCCCTCGTGCTAATATTTGTCCATGATGGTAACATTCTAGTGTGAGTTTGTGTTGCTTGTACTTGCGACCCTTGATTTTGCTAGAACCTTTACGGTGTTTGGATAAATTGGCTAAGATATTGATGCATAGTTTATGATGTGAAATGCCAGCCCTTGGAACTGCCTCGGGTGGCATTCTAGGGGATGACAACCCAGTTGTATGCTATTTATATTTGTTTCTTCCATGTTGTGAACTTTGTTTTTTATTGTGTTAAGATTCATATGCATGGTGGAGTTGGGAAAGATGGGAGAAGGAAATTGATTGGATGGTTCTCCAAGGGGTCAACTTACCACTTGCTTTCAATGGGCAAGAAGCAATTTGGCAGAAAGTTTTTGAGGTACAATACTTTTCTTCTATCATTGTCCTTTGCTATTAGTTTGTCAAGGTATAATACCTCAATATATGTAACTTTTCTATCAAACATAGAGCAACAAATGATGTTTTGCCTGGACTGGTATGTACATAACAGTCCTGGTGTGTGAACCAGTATGTGGACTGCCCCCATTTTGGACAGTTCAACCTGCCCATATAAAATGTAAAAAATATGTTTGCACCTTTGCCCTAATCGTGCACGTCATGACCTTGTACATTGTTGCTCTGCACCACCTTTGCCCTAATCGCATCTCAATCACACAGGATACATCATGTGATGTCGCCACTCACCATCTCTGCGCACAGCCACCTAGCGCATACACCTCTTCTCCTCTTCCTCCACTGCCTCCTTTTCTTCCTTCCTTTACTGTGCCTTCGCCTTCTCCTTCATCTTCACTCATACATACCAGTGTACTGGTACCGACCGGTCCAGGTCTGGCTAGGGAATAATATGCATCCAGTATGCACTAGATGACAATCCTTTTTATATAGTTTGAGATGTTAGTTCCTTACGGATGTAGCAGTACTGTAGCAAAACATGACGGATATAAAGATTGCGCAAAGTCAAGGTTAAATCGGTTTTTTATGCACCGTCTACAAATTTTATTGACCATTCCTAACATATTTGCCTTAGGGAAGTTGTATAAGCCTGGTTTCGCAAAAAAAATATGACGGTTATAAAGTTTGCTCAAAGTTGAGGTTCGAATATTTTTTTTGCACCATCTCGTAAAGTCAAAATATTGACCATTCCCAACATATTAACCCAAGAAAATTTGTACGAGCCAAGTAGGTAGCCCTAGGGAGAAGCAACCATCGCCCCTGCCACAAGTCACCCTCGCACCCGCCATTGATGGCACGGGAGCGCGTGCTGCCCGTGAGGTGCCCTTGCACTCAGTCGCTTCTCGCCGCCTATCGCCAGGGTCGCCTCCCTACCTCTTCTCTAGCCGAGAACTATCAATCATTGGGATATTAGCCCTAGGGAAAGTTGTAAAAGCCTGGATTAAAAAAAAATATATTACGATCATAAATTTTTTGCAAAGTCGAAGCTCGATTGGTATTTTGTGCATTATCTCGAAAATTTAAAATACAGATCATTTCCAACACATTTTCCCAAGGGAAGTTGTTAAGCTTAATTTCACAAAAAAAAATGAGGGTTATAAAGATTGCCCGAAGCTGAGAATCGATTGTTTTTTGTGGACCCTCTAAAAAATTTACATTATTGACAATTCCCCTTTTATAAGCTTTCGGAAAGTTGTTTAAGCTTAGATTTGCTCTTGTTCAATCAAATTTCTATTGGGCCTAAGATGTTTAGAGATGTGGAGAGACATGTATAGCAATGCCGAGTGTGACATTTGGCAAAAACAATAAGTTGTTTAAGCTTAGTTTCGCAAAAAACTTGGCCGTCATAAAGTTTGTGCACCGTCGGGATTTGATCGGTTTTTTGCACAGTCTCGAAAATTTAAAAAATTGATCATTATCAATTTATTTGCCCTAGCAAAGTTGTTTGTGCAAGGTTTCACAAAAAATAGTGTCAGTCATAAAGTTTGCGCAAAGTCATGGTTCAATTGGTTTTCTGCGCACAATGTCAAAAATTCAAAATATTGACAATTACCAGCATATTAGCATTATGGAAGTTGTTTGAGCCTGGTTTTGCCAAAAAACATGTTTATAAAAAAGTTTGCGCATAGTCCAGGTTCGGTTGGTTTTGTGAGCAGAAAAAGCTTGGTTCGAACAGTTTTCTATTCACCATAAAGTAACGGTCATAAAGTTTTCGTAATGTTTAGAGATGTGGAGAGACATGTATAGCAATGCCGAGTGTGTCATTTGGCAAAAACAAGAAGTTATATAAGCTTAGTTTCGCAAGAAACATAGCCGTCATAAAGTTTGTGCAACGTCGGGATTCGATCGGGTTTTTGCACAGTGTCGAAAATTCAAAAAAATGATCATTAGCAACTTATTTGCCGTAGCAAATTTGTTTGTGCATGCTTTCACAAAAAATAGTGTCAGTCATAAAGTTTGCGCAAAGTCAAGGTTCAATTGGTTTTCTGCGCACCATCTCAAAAATTCAAAATATTGACAATTCCTTGCATATTAGCATTATGGAAGTTGTATAAGCCAGTTTTCGCAAAAAAAAGTAACGGTCATAAAGTTTGTACAAAGTTGAGGTTCGAATAGTTTTTGCGCATCATCTTGAAAATTCAAAATATTAACCATTCCAAACATATTAGCCCTAAGGAAGTTGTAAAAGCTTGGTTTCAAAAACAAACTTACAGTGATAAATTTGAATAAAGTCAATGTTGGATCGGTTTTCTATTCACTATCTCGAAAATTCAAAAAATTGATCATTCCAAACATATTTTGTCCATGAGATGTCGTAGGAGCATAGTTTCAGAAAAAAAACGTGATAGTTATAAAATTTTGCAATGTCGAGGTTCGATCGATTTTTTGCGCATCGACTCAAAAATTCAAAAAATTGATCACTCCCAACATATTTGCCCTAGGGTAGTCAGTATAAGCATAGTTTGGGAAAAAAATGTGACAGTCGTAAACTTTGCGAAAAATCGAAGTTCGATTGCTTTTCGCACACCATCTCGAAAATTCAAAATATTGACCATTCCCAACATATTAGCTCTATGGATGTTGTTTAAGCTTGGTTATGCAACAAAATTTGACGGTTATAAAGTTTACGCAGAGTCGAGGTTCGATCAGTTTTTTTGTGCACTGTCTCGAATATTCGAAATATTGACCATTCCAAATATATTAGCTCTAGGGAAGTTGTTTAAGCTGGGTTTTGCCAAAAGACGTGACGGTAATCAAGTTTGCAAAGAGTGAAGGTTCGATCGGTTTTTTGTGCTCCCTCTCAAAAATTTAAAATATTGACAATTCCCAATATATTTGCCTTCGGGAAGTCGTATATGCTGGGCGTCGTATGAAAACGTGGCAGTAATAAATTTTTATGGAAAGTCAAGGTGTGATAGGTTCTTTGTGGACCATATCAAAAATTCAAAAAATTCATCATTCCCAAAATACTTACCCTTGGGAAGTCCTATGAGAATGGTTTCACAGAAAAACATGACGGTCATAAAGATTGCGCAAAGTCAAGGTTCAATCGATTTTTTATGCACCGTCTACAAATTTTATTGACCATTCCCAACATATTTGCCATAGGGAAGTTGTATAAGCCTGGTTTCGCAAAAAAAATATGACGGTTATAAAGTTTGCTCAAAGTTGAGGTTCGAATATTTTTTTACACCATCTCGAAAAGTCAAAATATTGACCATTCCCAACATATTAACCAAAGAAAATTTGTACGAGCCAAGTAGGTAGCCCTAGGGAGAAGCAACCATCGCCCCTGCCACAAGTCACCCTCGCACCCGCCATTGATGGCACGGGAGCGCGTGCTGCCCGTGAGGTGCCTTTGCACTCAGTCGCTTCTCGCCACCTATCGCAAGGGTCGCCTCCCTACCTCTTCTCTAGCCGAGAACTATCAATCATTGGGATATTAGCCCTAGGGAAAGTTATAAAAGCCTGGATAAAAAAATATATATATTACGGTCATAAAGTTTTTGCAAAGACGAAGCTCGATTGGTTTTTTGTGCATCATCTCGAAAATTTAAAATATAGACCATTCCCAAAACATTTTCCCAAGGGAAGTTGTTAAGCTTAGTTTCACAAAAAAAAATGACGATCATAAAGATTGCCAGAAGCTGGGAATCGATTGTTTTTTGTGGACCCTCTAAAAAATTTATAATATTGACAATTCCCCTTTTATTAGCTTTCGGGAAGTTGTTTAAGCTTAGTTTTGCTCTTGTTCAATCAAACTTCTATTGAGCCTAAGAAATTTAGAGATGTGGGGAGACATGTATAGCAATGCCGAGTGTGTCATTTGGTAAAAACAAAAAGTTGTATAAGCTTAGTTTCGCAAGAAACATGGCCGTCATTAAGTTTGTGCAACGTCGGAATTTTATCGGTTTTTTGCACAGTCTCGAAAATTTTAAAAATTGATCATTATCAACTTATTTGCCCTAGCAAAGTTGTTTATGCAAGGTTTCACAAAAAATAATGTCAGCCATAAAGTTTGCGCAAAGTCATGGTTCAATTGGTTTTCTGCGCACCATCTCAAAAATTTAAAATATTCACAATTCCCAGCATATTAGAATTATGGAAGTTGTTTGAGCCTGGTTTTGCAAAAAAACATGTTAATCAAAAAGTTTACGCGTAGTCCTGGTTCGGTCGGTTTTGTGAACAGAAAAAGCTTGGTTCGAACAGTTTTCTATTCACCATAAAGTAACGGTCATAAAGTTTTCGCAATGTCTAGAGATATGGAGAGACATGTATAGCAATGCCGAGTGTGTCATTTGGCAAAAGCAAGAAGTTATATAAGCTTAGTTTCGCAAGAAACATGGCCATCATAAAGTTTGTGCAACGTCGGAACTTGATCGGTTTTTTGCATAGTCTCGAAAATTCAAAAAATTGATCATTATCAAATTATTTGCCCTCGCAAATTTGTTTGTGCATGGTTTCAAAAAAATAGTGTCAGTCATAAAGTTTGCGCAAAGTCATAGTTCAATTGGTTTTCTGCGCACAATCTCAAAAATTCAAAATATTGACAATTCTCAGCATATTAGCATTATGGAAGTTGTATAAGCCAGTTTTCACAAAAAAAAGTAACGGTCATAAAGTTTGTACAAAGTCGAGGTTCGAACAGTTTTTGTGCATCGTTTTGAAAATTCAAAATATTAACCATTCCAAACAGATTAGCCCTAAGGAAGTTTTAAAAACTTGGTTTCAAAAACAAACTTATAGTCATAAATTTTGAATAAAGTCAATGTTAGATCGGTTTTCTATTCACTATCTTGAAAATTCAAAAAATTGATCATTCCAAACATATTTTGTCCATCAGACGTCGTAGGAGCATAGTTTCAGAAAAAAAACGTGATAGTTATAAAGTTTTTGCAATGTCGAGGTTCGATCGATTTTTTGCGCATCATCTTAAAAATTTAAAAAATTAATCACTCCCAACATATTTGCCCTAGGGTAGTCAGTATAAGCATAGTTTGGGAAAAAAATGTGACAGTCATAAACTTTGCGAAAAATCGAAGTTCGATTGTTTTTCACACACCATCTCGAAAATTCAAAATATTGACCATTCCCAACATATTAGCTCCATGGATGTTGTTTAAGTTTGGTTATGAACAAAATATGACGGTTATAAAGTTTACGCAGAGTCGAGGTTCGATCAGTTTTTTGTGCACCGTCTCGAATATTCGAAATATTGACCATTCCAAACATATTAGCTCTAGGGAAGTTGTTTAAGCTGGGTTTTGCCAAAAGACGTGATGGTAATCAAGTTTGCAAAGAGTGAAGGTTCGATCGATTTTTTGTGCTCCCTCTCAAAAATATAAAATATTGACAATTCCCAATATATTTGCCTTCGGGATGTCGTATATGCTGGGCTTCGTAAGAAAACATGGCAGTCATAAATTTTGTGCAAAGTCAAGATGTGATAGGTTCTTTGTACACCATCTCAAAAATTCAAAAAATTCATCATTCCCAAAATATTTACCCTAGGGAAGTCCTATGAGAATGGTTTAGCTGAAAAACATAACGGTCATAAAGATTGCGCAAAGTCAAGGTTCAATCGGTTTTTAATGCACCGTCTACAAATTTTATTGACCATTCCCAACATATTTTCCTTAGGGAAGTTGTATAAGCCTGGTTTTGCAAAAACAATATGACGGTTATAAAGTTTGCTCAAAGCTGAGGTTCGAATATTTTTTTTGCCCCATCTCGAAAAGTCAAAATATTGACCATTCCCAACATATTAACCCAAGAAAATTTGTACGAGCCAAGTAGGTAGCCCAAGGGAGAAGCAACCATCGCCCCTGCCACAAGTCACCCTCGCACTCGCCATTGATGGCACGGGAGCGCGTGCGGCCCGTGAGGTGCCCTTGCACTCAGTCGCTTCTCGCCGCCTATCTCAAGGGTTGCCTCCCTACCTCTTCTCGAGCCGAGAACTATCAATCATTGGGATATTAGCCCTAGGGAAAGTTGTAAAAGCCTGGATTAAAAAAAAAAATATTACGGTCATAAAGTTTTTGAAAAGTCGAAGCTCGATTGGTTTTTTGTGCATAATCTCGAAAATTTAAAATACAGACCATTCCCAACACATTTTCCCAAGGGAAGTTGTTAAGCTTAGTTTCACAAAAAAAAATGACGGTCATAAAGATTGCCCGAAGCTGAGAATCGTTTGTTTTTTGTGGACCCTCTAAAAAATTTACAATATTAACAATTCCCCTTTTATTAGCTTTCGGGAAGTTGTTTAAGCTTAGTTTTGCTCTTGTTCAATCAAACTTCTATTGAGCCTAAGATTGTTAGAGATTTGGAGAGACATGTCTAGCAATGCCGAGTGTGTCATTTGGCAAAAACAAGAAGTTGTATAAGCTTAGTTTCGCAAAAAACATGGCCGTCATAAAGTTTGTGCAACGTCGTGATTTGATCGGTTTATTGCACAGTCTCGAAAATTCAAAAAATTGATCATTATCAATTTATTTGCCCTAGCAAAGTTGTTTGTGCAAGGTTTCACAAAAAATAGTGTCAATCATAAAGTTTGCGCAAAGTCATGGTTCAATTAATTTTCTGCGCACCATCTCAAAAATTCAAAATATTGACAATTCCCAGCATATTAGCATTATGGAAGTTGTTTGAGCCTGGTTTTGCAAAAAAACATTTTAATAAAAAAGTTTGCGCATAGTCCAGGTTCGGTCGGTTTTGTGAGCAGAAAAAGCTTGGTTCAAACAGTTTTCTATTCACCATAAAGTAACGGTCATAAAGTTTTCGCAATGTATAGAGATGTGGAGAGACTTGTATAGCAATGCCGAGTGTGTCATTTGGCAAAAACAAGAAGTTATATAAGCTTTGTTTCGCAAGAAACATGGCCGTCATAAAGTTTGTAGACGTCGGGATTCGACCGGTTTTTTGAACAGTCTCGAAAATTAAAAAATTGATTATTATCAACTTATTTGCCCTAGCAAATTTGTTTGTGCATGGTTTCACAAAAAATAGTGTCAGTCTTAAAGTTTGCGCAAAGTCAAGGTTCAATTGGTTTTCTGCGCACCATCTCAAAAATTCAAAATATTGACAATTCCCAGCATATTTGCATTATGGAAGTTGTATAAGCCAGTTTTTGCAAAAAAAAGTAGCGGCCATAAAGTTTGTACAAAGTCGAGGTTTGAACAGTTTTTGAGCATCGTCTTGAAAATTCACAATATTAACCATTCCAAACATATTAGCCCGAAGGAAGTTGTAAAAGCTTAGTTTCAAAAACAAACTTATAGTCATAAATTTGAATAAATTCAATGTTGGATCGGTTTTCTATTCATTATCTCGAAAATTCAAAAAATTGATCATTCCAAATATATTTTGTCCATGAGATATCGTACGAGCATAGTTTAAAAAAAAACACGTAATAGTTATAAAGTTTTTGCAATGTCGAGGTTCGATCGATTTTTTACGCATCGTCTCAAAAATTCAAAAAATTGATCACTCCCAACATATTTGCCCTAGGGTAGTCAGTATAAGCATAGTTTGAGAAAAAAATGTGAGAGGCATAAACTTTGCGAAAAATCGAAGTTCGATTGTTTTTCGCATACCATCTCGAAAATTCAAAATATTGACTATTCCCAACATATTAGCTCCATGGATGTTGTTTAAGCTTTGGTTATGCAACAAAATTTGACGGTTATAAAGTTTACGCAGAGTCGAGGTTCGATCAGTTTTTTGTGCACCGTCTCGAATATTCGAAATATTGACCATTCCAAACATATTAGCTCTAGGGAAGTTGTTTAAGCTGGGTTTTGCCAAAATACGTGACGGTAATCAAGTTTGCAAAGAGTGAAGGTTCGATCGGTTTTTATGCTCCCTCTCAAAAATTTAAAATATTGACAATTCCCAATATATTTGCCTTCGGGAAGTTGTATATGCTGGGCTTCGTAAGAAAACGTGGCAGTCATAAATTTTTGTGGAAAGTCTGGGTGTGATAGGATCATTGTGGACCATCTCAAAAATTCAAAAAAATTAATCATTCCCAAAATACTTACCCTTGGGAAGTCCTATGATAATGGTTTCACAGAAAAACATGACGGTCATAAAGATTGCGCAAAGTCAGGGTTCAATCGGTTTTTTATGCACTGTCTACAAATTTTATTGACCATTCCCAACATATTTGCTTTAGGGAAGTTGTATAAGCTTGGTTTCGCAAAAAAAATATGACGGTTATAAAGTTTGCTCAAAGTTGAGGTTCGAATATTTTTTTTACACAATCTCGAAAAGTCAAAATATTGGCCATTCCCAACATATTAACCAAAGAAAATTTGTACGAGCCAAGTAGGTAGCCCAAGGGAGAAGCAACCATCGCCCTTGCCACAAGTCACCCTCGAACCCGCCATTGATGGCACGGGAGGGCGTGCTGCCCGAGAGGTGCCCTTGCACTCAGTCGCTATTCGCCGCCTATCGCAAGGGTCGCCTCCCTACCTCTTCACTAGCCGAGAACTATCAATCATTGGGATATTTGCCCTAGGAAAAGTTGTAAAAGCCTGGATTAAAAAAAAATATATTACGGTCATAAAATTTTTGCAAAGTCGAAGCTCGATTGGTTTTTTGTGCATCATCTCGAAAATTTAAAATACAGACCATTCCCAACACATTTTCCCAAGGGAAGTTGTTTAGCTTACTTTCACAAAAAAAAATGACGGTCATAAAGATTGCCCGAAGCTGAGAATCGATTGTTTTTTGTGGACCCTCTAAAAAATTTGCAATATTGACAATTCCCCTTTTATTAGCTTTCGGGAAGTTGTTTAAGCTTAGTTTTGCTCTTGTTCAATCAAACTTTATTGGGCCTAAGATGTTTAGAGATGTGGAGAGACATGTCTAGCAATGCCGAGTGTGTCATTTGGCAAAAACAAGAAGTTGTATAAGCTTAGTTTCGCAAGAAACATGGCCGTCATAAAGTTTGTGCAACGTCGTGATTTGATCGGTTTATTGCACAGTCTCGAAAATTTAAAAAATTGATCATTATCAATTTATTTGCCCTAGCAAAGTTGTTTGTGCAAGGTTTCACAAAAAATAGTGTCAGTCATAAAGTTTTCGCAAAGTCATAGTTCAATTAGTTTTCTGCGCACCATCTCAAAAATTCAAAATATTGATAATTCCCAGCATATTAGCATTATGGAAGTTGTTTGAGCCTGGTTTTGCAAAAAAACATGTTAATAAAAAAGTTTGCGCATAGTCCAGGTTCGGTCGGTTTTGTGAGCAGAAAAATCTTAGTTCGAACAGTTTTCTATTCACCATAAAGTAACGGTCATAAAGTTTTCGCAATGTCTAGAGATGTGGAGAGACATGTATAGTAATGCCGAGTGTGTCATTTGGCAAAAACAAGAAGTTATATAAGCTTTGTTTCGCAAGAAACATGGCTGTCATAAAGTTTGTGGAACGTCGGGATTCGATCGGTTTTTTGCAAAGTCTCGAAAATTCAAAAAATTGAACATTATCAACTTATTTGCCCTAGCAAATTTGTTTGTGCATGGTTTCACAAAAAATAGTGTCAGTCATAAAGTTTACGCAAAGTAAAGGTTCAATTGGTTTTCTGCGCACCATCTCAATTATTTAAAATATTGACAATTCCCAGCATATTACCATTATGGAAGTTGTATAAGCCAGTTTTCGCAAAACAAAGTAACGGTCATAAAGTTTGTACAAAGTCGAGGTTCAAATAGTTTTTGCGCATCGTCTTGAAAATTCAAAATATTAACCATTCCAAACATATTAGCCCTAAGGAAGTTGTGAAAGCTTGGTTTCAAAAACAAACTTATTGTCATAAATTTTGAATAATGTCAATGTTGGATCGGTTTTCTATTCATTATCTCGAAAATTCAAAAAATTGATCATTCCAAACATATTTTGTCAATGAGATGTCGTAGGAGCATAGTTTCAGAAAAAAAACGTGATAGTTATAAAGTTTTTGCAATGTCGAGGTTCGATCGATTTTTTGCGCATCGTCTCAAAAATTCAAAAAATTGATCACTCCCAACGTATTTGCCTTAGGGTAGTCAGTATAAGCATAGTTTGGGAAAAAAATGTGACAGTCATAAACTTTGCGAAAAATCGAAGTTCGATTGTTTTTCGCACACCATCTCGAAAATTTAAAATATTGACCATTCCCAACATATTAGCTCCATGGATGTTGTTTAAGTTTGTTTATGCAACAAAATTTGGCGGTTATAAAGTTTACTAAGAGTCGAGGTTCGAACAGTTTTTTGTGCACCGTCTCGATTATTCGAAATATTGACCATTCCAAACATATTAGCTCTAGGGAAGTTGTTTAAGCTGGGTTTTGCCAAAAGACGCGACGGTAATCAAATTTGCAAAGAGTGAAGGTTCGATCGATTTTTTGTGCTCCCTCTCGAAAATTTAAAATATTGACAATTCCCAATATATTTGCCTTCGGGAAGTCGTATATGCTGGGCTTCGTAAGAAAACGTGGCGGTTATAAATTTTGTGCAAAGTCAAGGTTTGATAGGTTCTTTGTGCACTATCTCAAAAATTCAAAAAATTGATCATTCCCAACATATTTACCCTAGGGAAGTCCTATGAGAATGGTTTCACAGAAAAACGTGACGGACAAAGATTGCTCAAAGTCAAGGTTCAATCGGTTTTTTATGCACCGTCTACAAATTTTATTGACCATTCCCAACATATTTGCCTTAGGGAAGTTGTATAAGCCTGGTTTCGCAAAAACAATATGACGGTTATAAAGTTTGCTCAAAGTTGAGGGTCGAATATTTTTTTTGCACCATCTCGAAAAGTCAAAATATTAACCATTCCCAACATATTAACCCAAGAAAATTTGTACGAGCCAAGTAGGTAGCCCTAGGGAGAAGCAACCATCGACCCTGCCACAAGTCACCCTCGCACCCGCCATAGATGGCGCGGGAGCGCATGCTGCCCGTGAGGTGCCCTTGTACTCAGTCGCTTCTCGCCGCCTATAGCAAGTGCCGCCTCCCTACGTCTTCTCTAGCCGAGAACTATCAATCATTGGAATATTAGCCGTAGGGAAAGTTGTAAAAGCCTGGATTAAAAAAAAATATATTACGGTCGTAAAGTTTTTTGCAAAGTCGAAGCTCGATTGGTTTTTTGTGCATCATCTCGAAAATTTAAAATACAGACCATTCCCAACACATTTTCCCAAGGGAAGTTGTTAAGCTTAGTTTCACAAAAAAAAATGACGGTCATAAAGATTGCCCGAAGATGAGAATCGATTGTTTTTTGTGGACCCTCTAAAAAATTTACAATATTGACAATTCCTCTTTTTTTAGCTTTCGGGAAGTTGTTTAAGCTTAGTTTTGCTCTTGTTCAATCAAACTTCTATTGGGCCTAAGATGTTTAGAGATATTAGGAGACATGTATAGCAATGCCGAGTGTGTCATTTGGCAAAAACAAGAAGTTGTATAAGCTTAGTTTCGCAAGAAACATGGCTATCATAAAGTTTGTGCAACGTTGGGATTTGATCGGTTTTTTGCACAGTCTCGAAAATTCGAAAAATTGATCATTATCAATTTATTTGCCCTAGCAAAGTTGTTTGTGCAAGGTTTCACAAAAATTAGTGTCAGTCATAAAGTTTGCGCAAAGTCATGGTTCAATTGGTTTTCTGCGCACCATCTCAAAAATTCAAAATATTGACAATTCCCAGCATATTAACATTATGGAAGTTGTTTGAGCCTGGTTTTGCAAAAAAACATGTTAATAAAAAAGTTTACGCATAGTCCAGGTTCGGTTGGTTTTGTGAGCAGAAAAAGCTTGGTTCGAACATTTTTCTATTCACCATAAAGTAACGGTCAGAAAGTTTTCGCAATGTCTAGAGATGTGGAGAGACATGTATAGCAATGCCGAGTGTGTCATTTGGCAATAACAAGAAGTTATATAAGCTTTGTTTCGCAAGAAACATGGTCGTCTTAAAGTTTGTGCAACGTCGGGATTCGATTGGTTTTTTGCAAAGTCTTGAAAATTCAAAAAATTGATCATTATCAACTTATTTGCCCAAGCAAATTTGTTTGTGCATGGTTTCACAAAAAATAGTGTCAGTCATAAAGTTTGCGCAAAGTCAAGGTTCAATTGGTTTTCTGCGCACCATCTCAAAAATTCAAAATATTGACAATTCCCAACATATTAGCATTATGGAAGTTATTTGAGCCTGGTTTTGCAAAAAAAACATGTTAATAAAAAAGTTTACGAATAGTCCAGGTTCGGTCGGTTTTGTGAGCAGAAAAAGCTTGGATTGAACAGTTTTCTATTCACCATTAAGTAACGGTCATAAAGTTTTCGCAATGTCTAGAGTTGTGACGAGACATGTATAGCAATGCCGAGTGTGTCATTTGGCAAAAACAAGAAGTTATATAAGCTTAGTTTCGCAAGAAACATTGTCGTCATAAAGTTTGTGCAACGTCGAGATTCGATCGATTTTTTGCACTGTCTCGAAAATTCAAAACATTGATCATTATCAACTTATTTGGCCTAGCAAATTTGTTTGTGCATGGTTTCATAAAAAATAGTGTCAGTCAAAAAGTTTGCGCAAAGTCAAGGTTCAATTGGTTTTCTGCGCACAATCTCAAAAATTCAAAATATTGACAATTCCCAGCATATTAGCATTATGGAAGTTGTATAAGTCAGTTTTCATAAAAAAAAGTAATGGTCATAAAGTTTGTACAAAGTCGAGGTTCGAACAGTTTTTGCATATCGTCTTGAAAAATTCAAAATATTAACCATTCCAAACATATTAGCCCTAAGGAAGTTGTAAAAGCTTGGTTTCAAAAACAAACTTATAGTCATAAATTTTGAATAAAATCAATATTGGATCGGTTTTCTATTCACAATCTCGAAAATTCAAAAAATTGATCATTCCAAACATATTTTGTCCATGTGATGTCGTAGGAGCATAGTTTAAAAAAAAAAACATGATATTTATAATGTTTTTGCAATGTCGAGGTTCGATCGATTTTTTGCGCATCGTCTCAAAAATTCAAAAAATTGATCACTCCCAACATATTTGCCCTAGGGTAGTCAGTATAAGCATAGTTTGGGAAAAAAATGTGATAGTCATTAACTTTGCGAAAAATCAAAGTTCGATAGTATTTTGCACATTATCTCGAAAATTCAAAATATTGACCATTCCCAACATATTAGCTCCATGGATGTTGTTTAAGCTTGGTTATGCAACAAAATTTGACGGTTATAAAGTTTACGCAGAGTCGAGGTTCGATCAGTTTTTTGTGCACCGTCTCGAATATTCGAAATATTGACCATTCCAAAAATATTAGCTCTAGGGAAGTTGTTTAAGCTGGGTTTTGCGAAAAGACGTGACGGTAATCAAATTTGCAAAGAGTGAAGGTTCGATCGGTTTTTTGTGCTTCCTCTCAAAAATTTAAATTATTGACAATTCCCAATATATTTGCCTTCGGGAAGTCGTATATGCTGGGCTTCGTAAGAAATCGTGGCAGTCATAAATTTTGTGCAAAGTCAAGGTGTGATAGGTTCTTTGTGCACCATCTCAAAAATTGAAAAAATTGATTATTCCCAAAATATTTACCCTAAGGAAGTCATTTGAGAATGGTTTCACAGAAAAACATGACGGTCATAAAGATTGCGCAAAGTCAAGGTTCGATCGGTTTTTTATTCACCGTCTAAAAATTTTATTGACCATTCCCAACATATTTGCCTTAGGGAACTTGTATATGCCTGGTTTCGCAAAAAAAAATGACGGTTATAAAGTTTGGTCAAAGTTGAGGTTCGAATATTTTTTTTGCACCATCTCGAAAAGTCAAAATATTGTCCAATCCCAATATATTAACCCAAGAAAATTTGTACGAGCCAAGTAGGTAGCCCTAGGGAGAAGCAACCATCGCCCCTGCCACAAGTCACCCTCGCACTTGCCATTGAGGGCATGCGAGCGCGTGCTGCTAGTGAGGTGCCCTTGCACTCAGTCGCTTTTCGCCGCCTATCGCAAGGGTCGCCTCCCTACCTCTTCTCTAGCCGAGAACTATCAATCATTGGGATATTAGCCCTAGGGAAAGTTGTAAAAGCCTGGATTAAAAAAAAATATATAACAGTCATAAAGTTTTTGCAAAGTCGAAGCTCGATTGGTTTTTTGTGCATCATCTCGAAAATTTAAAATACAGACCATTCCCAACACATTTTCCCAAGGGAAGTTGTTAAGCTTAGTTTCACAAAAAAAAATGACGGTCATAAAGATTTCCCGAAGCTGAGAATCGATTGTTTTTTGTGGACCCTCTAAAAAATTTACAATATTGACAATTCCCCTTTTATTAGCTTTCGGGAAGTTGTTTAAGATTAGTTTTGCTCTTGTTCAATCAAACTTCTATTGGGCCTAAGATGTTTAGAGATATGGAGAGACATATATAGCAATGCCGAGTGTGTCATTTGGCAAAAACAAGAAGTTATATAAGATTAGTTTCGCAACAAACATTGCTGTCATAATGTTTGTGCAACGTCGGGATTCGATCGGTTTTTTGCACAGTCTCGAAAATTCAAAAAATTGATCATGATCAACTTATTTGCCCTAGCAAATTTGTTTGTGTATGGTTTCATAAAAAATAGTGTCAGTCATAATGTTTGCGCAAAGTCAAGGTTCAATTGGTTTTCTGCGCACCATCGCAAAAATTTAAAATATTGACAATTCCCAGCATATTAGCATTATAGAAGTTGTATAAGCCAGTTTTCACAAAAAAAATAACGGTCATAAAGTTTGTACAATGTCGAGGTTCAAATAGTTTTTGCGCATCGTCTTAAAAATTCAAAATATTAACCATTCCAAACATATTAGCCCTAAGGAAGTTGTAAAAGCTTGGTTTCAAAAAGAAACTTATAGTCATAAATTTTGAATAAAGTCAATGTTGGATCAGTTTTCTATTCATTACCTCGAAAATACAAAAAATTGATCATTTAAACATATTTTGTCAATGAGATGTCGTACGAGCATAGTTTTAGAAAAAAAACGTCATAGTTATAAAGTTTATGTAATGTCGAGGTTCGATCGATTTTTTACGCATCGTCTCAAAAATTCAAAAAATTAATCACTCCCAACATATTTGCCCTAGGGTAGTCAGTATATGCATAGTTTAGGAAAAAAATGTTACAGTCATAAACTTTGCGAAAAATCGATGTTCGATTGTTTTTCACACACCATCTCGAAAAGTCAAAATATTGACCATTCACAACATATTAACCCAAGAAAATTTGTACGAGCCAAGTAGGTAGCCCTAGGGAGAAGCAACCATTGCCCCTGCCACAAGTCACCCTCGCACCCGCCAAAGATGGCGCGGGAGCGCGTGCTGCCCGTGAGGTGCCCTTGCACTCAGTCGGTTCTCGCCGCCTATCGCAAGGGTCGCCTCCCTACCTCTTCTTTAGCCGAGAACTATCAATCATTGGGATATTAGCCCTAGGGAAAGTTGTAAAAGCCTGGATTAAAAAAAAATATATTACGATCATAAATTTTTTGCAAAGTCGAAGCTCGATTGGTATTTTGTGCATTATCTCGAAAATTTAAAATACAGACCATTCCCAACACATTTTCCCAAGGGAAGTTGTTAAGCTTAATTTCACAAAAAAAAATGAGGGTCATAAAGATTGCCCGAAGATGAGAATCGATTGTTTTTTGTGGACCCTCTAAAAAATTTACAATATTGACAATTCCCCTTTTATAAGCTTTCGGAAAGTTGTTTAAGCTTAGATTTGCTCTTGTTCAATCAAACTTCTATTGGGCCTAAGATGTTTAGAGATGTGGAGAGACATGTATAGCAATGCCGAGTGTGACATTTGGCAAAAACAATAAGTTGTTTAAGCTTAGTTTCGCAAAAAACTTGGCCGTCATAAAGTTTGTGCACCGTCGGGATTTGATCGATTTTTTGCACAGTCTCGAAAATTTAAAAAATTGATCATTATCAATTTATTTGCCCTAGCAAAGTTGTTTGTGCAAAGTTTCACAAAAATTAGTGTCAGTCATAAAGTTTGCGCAAAGTCATGGTTCAATTGGTTTTCGGCGCACCATCTCAAAAATTCAAAATATTGACAATTCCCAGCATATTAACATTATGGAAGTTGTTTGAGCCTGGTTTTGCAAAAAAACATGTTAATAAAAAAGTTTACGCATAGTCCAGGTTTCGTCGGTTTTGTGAGCAAAAAAAGCTTGGTTCGAACATTTTTCTATTCACCATAAAGTAACGGTCATAAAGTTTTCGCAATGTCTAGAGATGTGGAGAGACATGTATAGCAATGTCGAGTGTGTCATTTGGCAATAACAAGAAGTTATATAAGCTTTGTTTCGCAAGAAACATGGCCGTCTTAAAGTTTGTGCAACGTCGGGATTCGATTGGTTTTTTGCAAAGTCTTGAAAATTCAAAAAATTGATCATTATCAACTTATTTGCCCAAGCAAATTTGTTTGTGTATGGTTTCACAAAAAATTGTGTCAGTCATAAAGTTTGCGCAAAGTCAAGGTTCAATTGGTTTTCTGCGCACCATCTCAAAAATTCAAAATATTGGCAATTCCCAGCATATTAGCATTATGGAAGTTGTTCGAGCCTGGTTTTGCAAAAAAAACATGTTAATAAAAAAGTTTACGAATAGTCCAGGTTCGGTCGGTTTTGTGAGCAGAAAAAGCTTGGATCGAACAGTTTTCTATTCACCATTAAGTAACGGTCATAAAGTTTTCGCAATGTCTAGAGTTGTGACGAGACATGTATTACAATGCCGAGTGTGTCATTTGGCAAAAACAAGAAGTTATATAAGCTTAGTTTCGCAAGAAACATTGTCGTCATAAAGTTTGTGCAACGTCGAGATTCGATCGGTTTTTTGCACTGTCTCGAAAATTCAAAACATTGATCATTATCAACTTATTTGGCCTAGCAAATTTGTTTGTGCATGGTTTCACAAAAAATAGTGTCAGTCAAAAAGTTTGCGCACAATCTCAAAAATTCAAAATTTTGACAATTCCCAGCATATTAGCATTATGGAAGTTGTATAAGCCAGTTTTCGCAAAAAAAAGTAATGGTCATAAAGTTTGTACAAAGTCGAGGATCGAACAGTTTTTGCGTATCGTCTTGAAAATTCAAAATATTAACCATTCCAAACATATTAGCCCTAAGGAAGTTGTAAAAGCTTAGTTTCAAAAACAAACTTATAGTCATAAATTTTGAATAAAATCAATATTGGATCGGTTTTCTATTCACTATCTCGAAAATTCAAAAAATTGATGATTCCAAACATATTTTATCCATGAGATGTCGTAGGAGCATAGTTTCAAAAAAAAAACGTGATAGTTATAAAGTTTTTGCAATGTCGAGGTTCGATCGATTTTTTGCGCATCGTCTCAAAAATTCAAATAATTGATCACTCCCAACATATTTGCCCTAGGGTAGTCAGTATAAGCATAGTTTGGGAAAAAAATGTGACAGTCATAAACTTTACGAAAAATCGAAGTTCGATTTTTTTTCGCACACTATCTCGAAAATTCAAAATATTGACCATTCCCAACATATTAGCTCCATGGATGTTGTTTAAGCTTGGTTATGCAACAAAATTGGACGGTTATAAAGTTTACGCAGAGTCGAGGTTCGATCAGTTTTTTGTGCACCGTCTCGAATATTCGAAATATTGACCATTCCAAACATATTAGCTATAGGGAAGTTGTTTAAGCTGGGTTTTGCCAAAAGACGTGACGGTAATCAAGTTTGCAAAGAGTGAATGTTCGATCGGTTTTTTGTGCTCCCTCTCAAAAATATAAAATATTGACAATTCCCAATATATTTGCCTTCGGGAAGTCGTATATGCTGGGCTTCGTAAGAAAACGTGGCAGTTATAAATTTTGTGCAAAGTCAAGGTGTGAGCAGAAAAAGCTTGGATCGAACAGTTTTCTATTCACCATTAAGTAACGGTCATAAAGTTTTCGCAATGTCTAGAGTTGTGACGAGACATGTATTACAATGCCGAGTGTGTCATTTGGCAAAAACAAGAAGTTATATAAGCTTAGTTTCGCAAGAAACATTGTCGTCATAAAGTTTGTGCAACGTCGAGATTCGATCGGTTTTTTGCAAAGTCTCGAAAATTCAAAAAATTGAACATTATCAACTTATTTGCCCTAGCAAATTTGTTTGTGCATGGTTTCACAAAAAATAGTGTCAGTCATAAAGTTTGCGCAAAGTAAAGGTTCAATTGGTTTTCTGCGCACCATCTCAATTATTTAAAATATTGACAATTCCCAGCATATTACCATTATGGAAGTTGTATAAGCCAGTTTTCGCAAAACAAAGTAACGGTCATAAAGTTTGTACAAAGTCGAGGTTCAAATAGTTTTTGCGCATCGTCTTGAAAATTCAAAATATTAACCATTCCAAACATATTAGCCCTAAGGAAGTCGTAAAAGCATGGTTTCAAAAACAAACTTATAGTCATAAATTTTGAATAAAATCAATGTTGGATCGGTTTTCTATTCACTATCTCGAAAATTCAAAAAATTGATCATTCCAAACATATTTTGTCAATGAGATGTCGTACGAGCATAGTTTCCGAAAGAAAACGTGATAGTTATAAAGTTTTTGCAATGTCAAGTTCTATCGAATTTTTATGCATCGTCTCAAAAATTCAAAAAATTGATCACTCCCAACATATTTGCCCTAGGGTAGTCAGTATAAGCATAGTTTGGGAAAAAAATGTGACAGCCATAAACTTTGCGAAAAATCGATGTTCGATTGTTTTTCGCACACCATCTCGAAAATTCAAAATATTAAACATTCCCAACATATTAGCTCCATGGATGTTGTTTAAGCTTGGTTATGTAACAAAATTTGACGGTTATAAAGTTTACGCAGAGTCGAGGTTCGATCAGTTTTTTGTGCACCGTCTCGAATATTCGAAATATTGACCATTCCAAACATATTAGCTCTAGAGAAGTTGTTTAAGCTGGGTTTTGCCAAAAGACGTGACGGTAATCAAGTTTGCAAAGAGTGAATGTTCGATCGGTTTTTTGTGCTCCCTCTCAAAAATATAAAATATTGACAATTCCCAATATATTTGCCTTCGGGAAGTCGTATATGCTGGGCTTCGTAAGAAAACGTGGTAGTTATAAATTTTGTGCAAAGTCAAGGTGTGATAGGTTCTTTGTGCACCATCTCAAAAATTCAAAAAATTGATCATTCCCAACATATTTACCCTAGGTAAGTCCTATTAGAATGGTTTCACAGAAAAACATGACGGTCGTAAGGATTGCGCAAAGTCAAGGTTCAATCGGTTTTTTATGCACCGTCTACAAATTTTATTAACCATTTCCAACATATCTGCCTTAAAGAAGTTGTATAAGCCTGGTTTCGCAAAAAAAATATGACGGTTATAAAGTTTGCTCAAAGTTGAGGTTCGAATATTTTCTTTGCACCATCTCGAAAAGTCAAAATATTGACCATTCCCAACATATTTTCTTTGTACGAGCCAAGTAGGTAGCCCTAGGGAGAACCAACCATCACCCGTGCCACAAGTCACCCTCGCACCCGCCAAAGATAGCGTGGGAGCGCGTGCTGCCCGTGAGGTGCCCTTGCACTCAGTCGCTTCTCGCCGCCTATCGCAAGGGTCGCCTCCCTACCTCTTCTCTAGTCGAGAACTATCAATCATTGGGATATTAGCCCTCGGGAAAGTTGTAAAAGCTTGGATTAAAAAAAATATATTACGGACATAAAGTTTTTGCAAAGTCGAAGCTCGATTGGTTTTTTTTGCATCATCTCGAAAATTTAAAATGCAGACCATTCCCAACACATTTTCACAAGGGAAGTTGTTAAGCTTAGTTTCACAAAAAAAAATGACGGTCATAAAGATTGCCCGAAGTTGAGAATCGATTATTTTTTGTGGACCGTCTAAAAAATTTACAATATTGAAAATTCCCATTTTATTAGATTTCGGGAAGTTGTTTAAACTTAGTTTTGCTCTTGTTCAATCAAACTTCTATTGGGCCGAAGATGTTTAGAGATGTGGAGAGACATGTATAGCAATGCCGAGGGTGTTATTTGGCAAAAACAAGAAGTTGTATAAGCTTAGTTTCGCAAGAAACATGGCCGTCATAAAGTTTGTGCAACATCGGGATTCGATCGGTTTTTTGCTCAGTCTCGAAAATTCAAAAAATTGATCATTATCAACTTATTTGCCCTAGCAAATTTGTTTGTGCATGGTTTCACAAAAAATAGTGTCAGTCATAAAGTTTGCGCAAAGTCAAGGTTCAATTGGTTTTCTGCGCACCATCTCAAAAATTCAAAATATTGACAATTCCCAGCATATTAGCATTATGGAAGTTGTATAAGCCAGTTTTCGCAAAAAAAAGTAACGGTCATAAAGTTTGTACAAAGTCGAGGTTCAAATAGTTTTTGCGCATCGTCTTGAAAATTCAAAATATTAACCATTCCAAACATATTAGCCCTAAGGAAGTCGTAAAAGCTTGGTTTCAAAAACAAACTTATAGTCATAAATTTTGAATAAAATCAATGTTGGATCGGTTTTCTATTCACTATCTCGAAAATTCAAAAAATTGATCATTCCAAACATATTTTGTCAATGAGATGTCGTACGAGCATAGTTATAAAGTTTTTGCAATGTCGAGGTTCGATCGATTTTTTGCGCATCGTCTCAAAAATTTAAAAAATTGATTACTCCCAACATATTTGCCCTAGGGTAGTCAGTATAAGCATAGTTTGGGAAACAAATGTGACAGCCATAAACTTTGTGAAAAATCGATGTTCGATTGTTTTTCTTACGCCATCTCAAAAATTCAAAATATTGAACATTCCCAACATATTAGCTCCATTGATGTTGTTTAAGCTTGGTTATGCAACAAAATTTGACAGTTATAAAGTTTACGCAGAGTCGAGGTTCGATCAGTTTTTTGTGCACCGTCTCGAATATTCGAAATATTGACCATTCCAAACATATTAGCTCTAGAGAAGTTGTTTAAGCTGGGTTTTGCCAAAAGACGTGACGGTAATCAAGTTTGCAAAGAGTGAAGGTTCGATCGATTTTTTGTGCCCCCTCTCAAAAATATAAAATATTGACAATTCCCAATATATTTGCCTTCGGGAAGTCGTATATGCTGGGCTTCGTAAGAAAACGTGGCAGTTATAAATTTTGTGCAAAGTCAAGGTGTGATAGGTTCTTTGTGTACCATCTCAAAAATTTAAAAAATTGATCATTCCCAACATATTTACCCTAGGTAAGTCCTATTAGAATGGTTTCACAGAAAAACATGACGGTCGTAAGGATTGCGCAAAGTCAAGGTTCAATCGGTTTTTTATGCACCGTCTACAAATTTTATTAACCATTTCCAACATATCTGCCTTAAGGAAGTTGTATAAGCCTGGTTTTGCAGAAAAAATATCACGGTTCTAAAGTTTGCTCAAAGTTGAGGTTCGAATATTTTCTTTACACCATCTCGAAAAGTCAAAATATTGACCATTCCCAACATATTAAACCAAGAAAATTTGTACGAGCCAAGTAGGTAGCCTTAGGGAGAAGCAACCATCGCCCCTGCCACAAGTCACCCTCGCACCCGCTATAGATGGCGCGGGAGCGCGTGCTGCCCGTGAGGTGCCCTTGCACTCAATCGCTTCTCGCCACCTATCGCAAGGGTCACCTCCCTACCTCTTCTCTAGCCGAGAACTATCAATCATTGGGATATTAGCCCTAGGGAAAGTTGTAAAAGCCTGGATTAAAAAAAAATATATTACGATAATAAAGTTTTTGCAAAGTCGAAGCTCGATTGGTTTTTTGGGCATCATCTCGAAAATTTAAATTACATACTATTCCCAACACATTTTCCCAAGGAAAGTTGTAAGCTTAGTTTCACAAAGAAAAATGACGGTCATAAAGATTGCCCGAAGCTGAGAATCGATTGTTTTTTGTGGACCCTCTAAAAAATTTACAATATTGACAATTCCCCTTTTATTAGCTTTCGGGAAGTAGTTTAAGCTTAGTTTTGCTCTTGTTCAATCAAACTTCTATTGGGCCTAAGATGTTTAGAGATGTTGAGAGACATGTATAGCAATGCCGAGTGTGTCATTTGGCAAAAAACAAGAAGTTGTATAAGCTTAGTTTCGCAAGAAACATGGTCGTCATAAAGTTTGTGCAACGTCGGGATTTGATCGGTTTTTTGCACAGTCTCGAAAATTCAAAAAATTGATCATTATCAACTTATTTGCCCTAGCAAAGTTGTTTGTTCATGGTTTCACAAAAAATAGTGTCAGTCATAAAGTTTGCGCAAAGTCAAGGTTCAATTGGTTTTCGGCGCTCCATTTCAAAAATTCAAAATATTGACAATTCCCAGCATAGTATGGAAGTTGTATAAGCCAGTTTTCGCAAAAAAAAGTAACGGTCATAAAGTTTGCACAAAGTCGAGGTTCGAACAGTTTTTGCGCATCGGCTTGAAAATTCAAAATATTAACCATTCCAAACATATTAGCCCTAAGGAAGTTGTAAACGCTTGGTTTCAAAAACAAACTTATAGTCATAAATTTTGAATAAAGTCAATGTTTGATCTGTTTTCTATTCACTATCTCGAAAATTCAAAAAATTGATCATTCCAAACATATTTTGTCTATGAGATGTCGTACGAGCATAGTTTGAGTAAAAAAACGTGATAGTTATAAAGTTTTTGCAATGTCGAGGTTCGATCGATTTTTTGCGCATCGTCTCAAAAATTCAAAAAATTGATCAATCCCAATATATTTGCCCAAGGGTAGTCAGTATAAGCATAGTTTGGGAAAAAAATGTGACAGTCATCAACTTTGCGAAAAATCGTAGTTCGAATGTATTTTGCACATTATCTCGAAAATTCAAAATATTGACCATTCCCAACATATTAGCTTCATGGATGTTGTTTAAGCTTCGTTATGCAACAAAATTTGACGGTTATATAGTTTACGCAGAGTCGAGGTTCGATCAGTTTTTTGTGCACCGTCTCGAATATTCGAAATATTGACAATTCCAAACATATTAGCTCTAGGGAAGTTGTTTAAGATGGGTTTTGCCAAAAGACGTGACGGTTTTCATGTTTGCAAAGAGTGCAGGTTCGATCGGTTTTTTGTGCTCCCTCTCAAAAATTTAAAATATTGACAATTCGCAATATATTTTCCTTCGGGAAGTCGTATATGCTGGGCTTCGTAAGAAAACGTGGCAATCATAAATTTTGTGCAAAGTCAAGGTTTTATAGGTTCTTTGTGCACCATCTCAAAAATTCAAAAAATTGATCATTCCCAACATATTTACCCTAGGGAAGTCCTATGAGAATGGTTTCACAGAAAAACATGACGGTCATAAAGATTGCGCAAAGTCAAGGTTCAATCGGTTTTTTATGCACCGTCTACAAATTTTATTGACCATTCCCAACATATTTGCCTTAGGGAAGTTGTATAAACCTGGTTTCGCAAAAAAAATATGACGGTTATAAAGTTTGCTTAAAGTGGAGGTTCGAAAGTTTTTTTTGCACCATCTCGAAAAGTCAAAATATTGACCATTCACAACATATTAACCCAAGAAAATTTGTACGAGCCAAGTAGGTAGCCCTAGGGAGAAGCAACCATCGCCCCTGCCACAAGTCCCCCTCGCACTCGCCATTGAGGGCACAGGAGCGCATGCTGCCCATGAGGTGCCCTTGCACTCAGTCGCTTCTCGCCGCCTATCGCAAGGGTCGCCTCCCCACCTCTTCTCTAGCCGAGAACTAACAATCATTGGGATATTAGCCCAAGGGAAGTTGTAAAAGCCTGGATTAAAAAAATATATATTCCGGTCATAAAGTTTTTGCAAAGTCGAAGCTCGATTGGTTTTTTGTGCATCATCTCGAAAATTTATAATATCGACAATTCCCAACACTTTTTCCCAAAGGAAGTTGTAAAGCTTAGTTTCATAAAAAAAAATGACGGTCATAAAAATTGCCCAAAGCTGAGAATCGATTGTTTTTTGTGGACCCTCTAAAAAATTTACAATTTTGACAATTCCTCTTTTATTAGCTTTCGGGAAGTTGTTTAAGCTTAGTTTCGCAAGAAAACATGGTCGTCATAAAGTTTGTTGAAAGTCGGGGTTTGATCGGTTTTCTTGTGTAGTCTCAAAAATTCAAAAAATTGATCATTATCAACTTATTTGCCCTAGCAAAGTCATTTGTGCATGGTTTTACAAAAAATTATGCAAGTCATAAAGTTTGCACAAAGTCAAGGTACATTTGTTTTTCTGCGCATCATCTCAAAAATTCAAAATATTGACCATTCCCTACATATTATCATTATGGAAGTTGTATGAGCCTGGTTTCGCAAAAAAATATGATAATCATAAAGTTTGCGCAAAGTCCAGGTTCGATCAGTTTTTTTAGCACCATCTCAACAATTCAAAATATCGATCATGCCCAACATATTTGACCTATGGAAGTTGTATGTGCCAGTTTTCACAAAAACAAGTAGCTGTCATAAAGTTTGCGCAAAATCGATGTTCGAACAGTTTTTGTGAATCGGCTTGAAAATTCAAAATATTAACCATTCCAAACATATTAGCCCTAAGGAAGTTGTATAAGTTTGGTTTCAGAAACAAACTTATAGTCATAAATTTTGCATAAAGTCGATGTTGGATCGTTTTTCGACGTACCGTATTGAAAATGCGAAAAATTGATCATTCCAAACATATTTGTCCATGAGATGTCGTACGAGCATAGTTTCAGAAAAAAAACGTGATAGTTAAAAGTTTTTGCAATGTCGAGGTTTGATCGATTTTTTGCGCACCATCTCAAAAATTCAAAAAATTGATCTCTCCCAACATATTTGCCCTGGGGTAGTCAATATAAGCATAGTTTTGGAAAAAGACGTGACAGTCATAAACTTTGCGAAAAATCGAAGTTCAATTGGTTTTTTGCGCACTATCTCGAAAATTCAAAATATTGATCATTCCCAACATATTAGCTCCAAGGAAGTTGTTTAAGCTTAGTTTTTCAAAAAAATGTGACGGTTATAAAGTTTGCGCAAAGTTAAGTTTCGAATGATTTTTTGCACATAATCTCGAAAAGTCAAAATATTGACCATTCCCAATATATTAGCCCAATAAAATTTGTATGAGCCAAGTAGCCCAAGGGAGAAGCAACCGTCGCCCCTGCCCCAAGTCGCCCTCGCACTTGCCATTGAGGGCACAGGAGCACGTGCTGCCCACTAGGTGCCCTTGCCCTCAGTCGCTTCTCGCCGCCTATCGCAAGGGTCGCCTCCCTTCCTCTTCTCTGGTAGAGAATTATCAATCTTTAGGATATTAGCCCTAGGGAAGTTGTATAAACTTGGATTCACGTAAAAAATATGACGGTATAAAGTTTCTACAAAGTCGAGGTTCTATTTTTTTTTGTGCACCATATCAAAATTTTAAAATATTGACCATTCCCAACACATTTGCCCAAGGGAAGTTGTAAAAGCTTAGTTTCGCAAAAAAAAATGATGGTCATAAAGATTGCCTAAAGCCGAGATTCGATTGTTTTCTTATGGACCCTCTCAAAAATTTGCAATATTGACCATTCCCCATATATTAGCTTTCGGGAAGTTGTATAAGTTTAGTTTCGCAAGAAAACATGGCCGTCATAAAGTTTGAGCAAAGTCGAGGTTTGATCGATTTTTTGCGCAGTCATAAAAATTCAAAAATTTGATCATTATAAACTTATTTGCCCTAGCGAAGTCGATTGTGTATGGTTTTACAAAAAAATATGTCAATCAAAAAGTTTGCTCAAAGTCAAGGTTCAATTGGTTTTACAAAAAAACCAATAAAGTTGTATGAGCCTAGTTTCACAAAAAAACACGACGATAATAAAGTTTGTACAAAGTCAAGGTTAGATCGGTTTTTTAAACAACATCTCAAAAATTCAAAATATTGATCATGCTTAACATATTAGACCTACGGAAGTTGTATAAGCCAGTTTTCATAAAAAAAGTAACGGTCATAAAGTTTGTGCAAAGTTGAGGTTCGAATAGTTTTTGCACCCCATCTTGAAAATTCAAAATATTTACCATTCCCAACATATTAGCCCTAAGAAAGTTGTATAAACCAAGGTTCGCCATACCGTACCGTACCGGAGTTTCGACCCGGGCTCGGTATGGTACGGTACCGGTGTACCGGGCGGTACATCAGGGCGTACCGAGCGGTACACCCTGGTGTACCGATAATTTTATATTATTTTTGTATATTGTAGCAGTGCTACAGTGTAGTACTGTAGCACTGTAGCAATGATACAGTGTATTACTGTAGCACTGTAGCGGTACCGGGCGGTCCGCGTACCGAGTACCTGTCGGACCGGTACATACCACCAGGTACGGGCGGTACACTTCGGTACGGCAGACCATGGTATAAACTTGGTTTCAAAAACAAACTTACAGTCATAAATTTTGCATAAAGTCGATGTTGGATCGGTTTTCTACACACCATCATGAAAATTCAAAAAATTGATCATTCCAAACATATTTATCCATAAGATGTCGCATGAGCATAGTTTCAGAAAAAAAAACGTGATAGTTATACCGTTTTTGCAATGTCGAGGTTCGATCGGTTTTTTGCACACCGTCTCAAAAATTCAAAAAATTGATCACTTCCAACATATTTGCCCTAGGGTAGTCATTATTAGCATAGTTTCGGAAAAAAACGTGACAGTCATAAACTTTGCGGAAAATCGAAGTTTCATACCGGGGGTGATGCAAAATGGGGGGACAAAGCAGAATAGATTTTGACGAAAAACCAATAATAGAGCTATATTTGCTGGAATGAGTATTTCGGATAGAAAAGTCATAGTAGACAAGGAATGAACTCTCGAAGAAAAGTCACAATATAGTTGTATTTGCTGGAATGAGTGTTTTGGAGAGAAAATACACGAATTCGTGATAAAAATTAAATAAGATCGAAAATTAGCTCACCACTAAGTTAAAATCACAAAGGGATACAGAAAGTTCACCACCCCAAGGATTTATAAATGAGGATACAGGATTGAAAACAAAAGACTCACCACTCAAGGATGCATCCAAGAGATACAGAGTTTAAAGGAGTACTCAAAGAGAGCTTCTGCCAAAATATCATTTGTTTCTAAAGTCCTTTCTAAGCCCTAAATACCAAAATAAGTACTAGCGCATGAAATAACACTTCATGCATAGGGAATTTCGAAATTAAGTATTTTACAACTACTAACAAACTCCTTGATAAGACCCTAGGGTCTTATCGTCAAAGAAAGAAGGGAGAAGGGATGATCACTTCGAGGGGATCGGCCTCCGAGGGTTTGTCAAAAGACTAAATAATATTTCCTTGATTTCTAAAAGAAACAATTACATCTCTATTTATAGAGTTCTGACTCTAACTGAACTTAAAAGACTCAATAAATATTATTTAAAAGCTCAGAAAATAAAAGGACCCTAACATTTCCTCCTTCAATTCAGTCTTGTCCTCAAGGCTAAGCAGCATCAAATTCTGGAAACTTCTCTTTTAGCGTTCTGTAGGACTCCCAAGTGGCATCTTCCTTTGGTAAATTGGCCCATTGCACCAGCACTTCACTCACAGGATGTCTACGGTACATTACAACTCGTCGATCAAGTATGGCTTGTGGTTGAGCTTGAACTTCCCCAGTAGTAGAGGTATCCGGCAAATTGTGCTGCACTATCTCATCTTCACCCAACTTCCTCTTAAGGTATGAAACATGAAAAACTAGATGTATTTTAGAGCTAGCAGGCAAATCCAGATGGTAGGCAACTGGTCCAATACGTTCTAATACCTTATGAGGTCCAAAAAATCGAGGAGACAGCTTCATAGAAGATCGGACCTTTATGGAAGTTTGTTTGTAGGGTTGAAAACGAAGGAAAACCTAATCACCCACGGTAAATTCTCGTTCAGTTCGGTGTTTGTCAGCATGTTGTTTCATTCTTGCTTATGCGACTGTGAGGTTATCCTTTAAAAGCTGAATAATCTTATCTCTATCCATCAATTCCTTGTCCACTTGATCAACTTTAGAAGAACCAGGTATATATTTTGTAATTGTAGGTGGGGGTTTGACCATAAATTGCTTCAAAGGGAGTCATCTTAATAGAAGAATGGTAAGAGGTGTTATACCACCACTCCGCCCAGGGAAGCCATTTAATCCATTCCTTCGGCTTATCACTGGTAAAGCCAGTGATTTAAAAAGCGCTAGGCGCCAAAAGGCGCCAAGGTCCAAAAACGCCCGAGGCGCTAGGCGCTCGCCCAGGCGCTCGCCCGAGCGAAGCGAGGCGCTAAAATATAAAAATATATAATATAATTAATAAATATAATTATTTAAAAATTTAAATAAAAATATGCTATTAAATTAAGAAAATCTAAGATACAAAATCACAATGTCACATTAACAAAAAGTTTCAAAATTCAAAACATTAAAATTTTACATCAAAGTCATTCATCATAATCAATATTATCGTCATTTTCACACAAATCATCTTCATTGAATTCGTCTTCTTCCTCTTGTTCTTCGATTCCTTCCTCTTCATCAAGATATGTTTCATTCTCTATGTCTTCAATAATAGCGGAAGCCGAGCTTGATGCTTTTGCACTCATTTTTCTCTTTGACATCTGTCTTGTATATGTTTGTAATTCTCCAGCACCTGAAGCTCTTGCCACATCTCCCCACGTCAATCTATCATCTTCAAATACAAGCTCGTCTTCAGCATCTTGCAAGTTAGCACACATTTCTCCTACTAACCACTCATTTGAATCATCAATATCTTGCAATGAGATTGAATCAAATCTATTTTTCAAATCATGACGAGTCTTCAAAGCTTGATTATACTTTATGTAAATAAGATCGTGCAATCGTTGATGTTCTAACCGATTTCTTCTCTTCGAGTGAATCTGTCATGTCATATAATTTAAAAATATATTAATACATATATCTAAATAAATAAATTAATTAAAATAAAAATATTTATTAATACTTATGCTCAAAGACACTCCAGTTTCGCTCACAACCCGAAGCACTACATGTCAAACTAAGTACTTTGACAGCAAACTTCTGTAAGTTCGGGGTGGAATTTCCAAATAGACTCCACCATTCAGCTGCAAAATTTATGTTATTATTAGCAATAACATAGTAACATAATATATATGAAATTAATTATATCAAATTATTAATACCTGGAGAGGTAGTTGTCCTGGATCGAACAACAATTGAAATTCCAAAAAGACCTTCAGCATTTTTATATAAAGATAATTCATGAATAATCTTATCTTGAACCTCAATGCTGGGAACTAATCTTGCAACACACTGATATAACCCACCTAAAACTTCTGCATCAAATCCAACAGATTTAATCTTATAAAAGAATTCAGGGTTCAAATAATATCCTGCTGCATGTAAGGGACGATGAAGTTGACAATTCCATCTTTCGTCAATGATTGTAAAAATTTTCTCATATTTTTCTTTATTTTCATTAAAAGATCTTTTAATCGTCTCCTTTGCTCTATCCATAGCCTCATAAATATATCCCATTGCAGGCTTATTTTCATTATCCACCAACCGAAGGACTCGAACAAGAGGGCCCATTACCTTTAATATATAAACTACATGATTCCAAAAGGATGGCATTAAGATGATATCAGCAGCCCTCTTGCCTTTTGCTTCTTTTGCCCATTTGCTTGTCACCCATTTCTCAGAGGTAAACATATTTCTCAGAGTATGTTTTAGACGATGCATGCTCTGTAATGTCAAGAATGAAGTAGCAAATCGGGTAACACCATGTCTCACTAATTCTTTATTCCCTGTAAATTCTCTCATCATATTCAAAGCCCCAATGTGATTATAAAGAAATCCAACAACAAAAATTGCCCTTTCTAAGGTTTTCTTGATTTCTAAGATCTTTCCAATATCTTCCAACATTAAATCAATACAATGTGCTGCACATGGAGTCCAATACAAGTGTTGTCTTTTTGATTCAAGCAATTTACCTAAGACAAAGGATAACAAAAAGGATAAGACTTAAGAGTTTAACACCCTTAATTGAAGATAAAATAATTAACAAAATCAAAAGATGAATATTACCAGCTAAAACATAGTTGCTTCCATTGTCGGTTATGATTTGAACGATATTTTGTTCTCCAATTTCTTCCACGAAGTTGTCAAGTAAATCATATATCTTGTCTCCAGATTTTACAAAAGATGAAGCATCTATTGACTTCACAAACATAGTCCCTAAAGAACAATTAACCATAAAATTAATTATACTCCTGCGCCTCCTGTCAGTCCAAACATCTGACATAATAGAGCAACCATGTGTTGCCCATGATTCTTTATGACCCTTTAGTAAGTCATTTGTATAATTCAACTCTTTTTGCAGCAATGGAACTCGCATCTCATAATAACTTGGAGGTTTTAATCCTGCACCATATCTTCCAATAGCTTCAATCATATCCTTAAAACTGTCTAAACGAGTTGTACTAAGGGGAAGACCAGCCTGATAGAAGAAGCGAGCAATGTGCTGAATTGTTCTTCCTCTTATTTCTTTATCACAAGCATCACTTATATTTGTTTGTCTCAATTTTGAGCCTCCTGCTTGTCCTTGTTGTTTCTGGGATCCTTGAAGCATATATAGATCCATCGGTCCTTTTCTACCTTTCTTAGTACTCATAACTTCTTTTCCCTTTTTGTCGTATACTCTTTTTTCACTTGGGTTAATACTCGTAGAATAATTTTCTTCTTCATCTCTGATATGTTCAACATTGTCTTCTGGTAAATTCCCATAAGATTCATTCTTTTGTGTCTTCTTTTCATTCATATAATTCAGCAACTCTTCTTTTACCTCAGGTGGACATTTTTTGCAAGCTGTTGCATTCTTGAAATTTCCTACTAGATGTTGTTTTGCACGAAAAATACCACCTCTGGTAGTCTTATCGCAGAATATGCAAGTCACTGCATTAGGATCTTTCGGATCCTTCAAATAATTATACTTCCATGCAGGATCTTTTTTTGATACCATTGGAGACTCTATTGAGTTGCTTTCTGCACTTGCCATTTATGTTGAAACCTAACAATAATTTCAAATAAATAAAAATTAATAACATTAAAATCAAAATAATATATTATTAATCTATTAACAGAAAATTAATCATTTTAAAATTCAAATAAACTTAATATTAAGAGTATACTGAGCCTGATGGAGAAACGAGGAAGCAGCAGCGAGCGGCGGCGGCAGCAGTGGCGAGCGGCGGCGGCAGCGGCGAGCGGCGGCAGCAGCGGCGGCGGCGAGCGGCGGCAGCGGCAGCGGGAAAGGGAAAGGGAGCGGAAGGCGCGAGCAACGGGAGGCCTCGAGGGAGGCGCGAGCAGCGGGAAGGCTCGCGGGAGGGCTCGCAGGAGGCGAGAGGGCTCGCGGGAGGCGCGAGCAGCGGGAGGGCTCGCAGGAGGCGCGAGCAGCGAGAGGGCTCGCGGGAGGCGCGAGCAACGGGAAGGCTCGCGGGAGGGCTCGCGGGAGGCGCGAGCAACGACAGCGGCGAGCAGCGGCAGCGGGAGCGGGAGCAGCGGCAGCGAGCGACGAGATCGCGATCGGGATCGAGATCGGGATCGAGAGCGGTAGCGGCAGCAGGTTAGTGTTGGGTTAGGGTTAGGGTTAGGGTTATATCGGTTTAGTTGGTTCGATTGAACCAACTAACAACCGAACCAGGACCGAACCAGACCTAAAATTCTGGTTCGGTCGCCTTGGTTTACCCAGGCGCTCGCCCGAAGCGCCCAGCGCCTGGGCTCGGGGGAGCGCCCAGGCAGCGCCTGTTTGAAGCGCGCCGCCTGGGACATTAGCGAGGCGCTCGGGCCTCGCCTCGCCTCGCCCGAGCGCCTAGGCGAGCGCCCGAGCGCCTTTTGCAATCACTGGGTAAAGCATTTGAGATAATTTTCTAAGCACCTGTTTACCATTTAATCCATTCCTTCGACTTATCACTACAAATATAGTACTTTTTCCTTGAGATGGTAGGAGTCCGTCAATGAAATCCATAGATATGTCGGTCCAAGTAACATCAGGAATATGGAGGGGCTGTAGCAAGCATGGGGTAGCTATTGTCTCACTTTTGTGGCGTTGGCAAACATCACATTCAGCAACAAATTTCTTGATAAAATGTTTTATACCTATCCAGTAAAAAAGTTGTCGGACTCACTTATAAGTGCGGAGAAATCTGGAATGACTAGCAATTGGTGATGAATGGAATTCCTTCAGAATTATCTCCCGGCAAAAAGAATGTGGTGCTACAACTATTCGGCCTTTATAGCGCAAGTCCACCGAATCCCAACTATAATTTGGGACAGAACCTGAAGCTTCTTCTAGTTTTTTAATGATATTTTGGATCTCAGGATTATTTGACCATTCCCTTCTTATAACTACCAAAGTCTCACAAATAGGAATAGAAATAGCTATAAGTTCAACTTGTTCTGGTTGGCGTGAGAGTGCATCTGCAACTAGATTCTCGCTCCCTTTTTTATAAATGATCTCATAATCGGATCCTAGTAGCTTTGTGACCCATTTCTGCTGTTCTAAAGAAGAAATCTTTTGCTCCAGAAAATATTTGAGGCTTTTGTGATCAGTGCATATTTGAAACCGCCGGCCAATTAGGTAGGGTCTCCATTTTGTGACTGCATGTATAATGGCTAGCATCTCCTTGTCATAAATAGATAAACACAAATGAGAAGGGGAAAGAGCCTTACTAGCGTAAGCAATAGGCCGGCCTTCCTGCATTAATACAGCCCCTATACCAGCTCCAGAAGCATCAGATTCAATTATAAACAACTTATTAAAATCGGGTAGAGCAAGCACTAGTGTAGTAGTCATTGTAATTTTCAAGAAATTAAATGCCTGGGTTACCTCTTATGACCATCTGAATGCATCTTTCTTTAGAAGTGACGTCAAGGGGGCATTGATTTTGCCATAATCCTTCACAAACTTTTGGTAATAGCCAGTTAGTCCCAAGAACCCCTTTAAAGCTTTGATTGACTTTGGAATTGGCTAGTCTTTCATCATTTGGATTTTTGAAGGATCAACTGCAACACCCTTTTGAGAGATGATATGGCCAAGATACTCAACATCTGGTTGCCCAAAACTGAACTTGGATTTCTTGACAAAAAGATCATGCTCACGAAGAATATTAAAGACAATTCGTAAATGTAATAAATAACTCTCTAGGGAAGGACTATATATCAAAATATCATCAAAGAAAACCAGAACGAACTTACGGAGATGAGCCCAAAATACATCATTCATTAAACTCTGAAAGGTAGAGGGTGCATTAGTTAACCCAAAAGGAATTACTAGAAACTCATAATGACCGTTGTGTCCTGAAGGCAGTTTTTGGAATATCACCTTCATGTACTTTGATTTGATGATAGCCCGATCGTAGGTCCAATTTAGTGAAAACCTGAGGTCCTCCCAATTCGTCCAACAGTTGATCCACTACTGGAATAGGATATTTATCTTTCACCGTAATATTGTAAGTGCTCTGTAGTCCACACACATCCGCCATGTGCCATCCTTTTTTCTGACCAGTAAGACTGGGGAGGAATATGGGCTAACACTAGCTCTTATAACCCTTGTTTCGAGCATCTCTGTGACAATCCTCTCTATCTCTGCCTTTTGGAAATGTGGATATCTATAGGGCCGGACGTTGGTTGGTGCTTTCCCAGGTAATATCGGAATCCGATGATCATAATGTCGATGAGGTGGAAGTCCATGTGGCTCTGCAAAGACTTCTGCAAACTCTTTGAGCAATGAATCAATATTTTCAGTTGGAATGTGCACAGTCATTTCCTTTTTAATGTTATGCAATTGCACTAAAAATCCGGTGTGTCTTTCGAAGAACCTGCTCCATCCGAAGGCTAGTGATAGTTGTAACCTAACATGTCAAACTTCTTAATAGACATTAAGTACGTAGAATTAACCCAATATTGATCAAATTACGATGAAATCATCATTAAATCTACTAATCACACCATTAACATACTTAATTACTCTTTAATTAGTCCTCTTTCACCACTAAAAACATATCAAACACCCTATTATGGATTAAATACATTAAATTGACCCAATATGGGTCAAATTTCGATGAAATCATCATTAAAACCACTAATTACAGTATTAAAAAAATTCTCTAATTAACCTTATTCTATCATCGTAAACATGTAAATCACCTTAATATGCATTAAATACATAGATTTCAACCCAATTTGTGTCTAATTTTGATTAAATCAGTATTAAACATACTAATCACAGCATTAAAAACCTTAATCACTCCAGAATTAATCATATTCTACCATCATAAATATGTCAAACAACATAATAGACATTAACCACATAGAATAGGATTAATCATCTCATAACTTAACAAAAATCTAGAAATGGAATACATACCTTTTGATTAGAGTGATCCTTCTCTCTAACTTAAGTGTTAAACGTCTCAAGTGAGCCTCCAAAATTTGATCCAATCTATAAGTTGCAGCTTTGCTTGAGTTTAAGAGATTGAAAATGTGAGAATGAGAGAGAGATGTAAGTGAGAATAAAAGAGAGTAAAAGAGGTTGATAAAAGGGGGAGGACAGGGTTTAAAAACCCTTTGAACTAGTGCCAATGGTCAATTTGACTGTTGGAATGGATCAAATCTCAACCATCCATTGATATGAGTTTCAACCGTGTTGCTCGATACAGACCTTGTATCACTTGATAAGAGATACCCAATTCATAACCGCTTGGTACAGAGTGGTCCGTATGCTAATCACCTGTTGTATCACCTTTATTGTACCGTATCGAGTGGTACAACAAACCAAAGATTGAGATTTTGTATCGTACCGGAGTTTCGAGCTTCGCTCGGTACAGTACCGTGTAGCAAGCGGTATGCCAAGGCATACCGAGCGGTACACCTAATTTAGGCATAAAATCCTTCGAAAATACCTGAAAATTAAAAAAAAAAATTTGGATTGAGTTTTTAAGTTAGAAATAAATATAGTAATAGTATGAGTTTAGCAAAATTAATGTAAATTAGGTAAAAACAGTATCACATATCTTTTTCGGACTTCGAGGTATAGCCTTGTGCAAGGTTCGTATTTTAGTCCATTACTTATTGTCCTTTTGTAAATATTGAAATATCTATAGAAAAATCATTTGAATTATTAGACTATTTTTTTACAATATAAACTCTAAAATTCAAATGAATTAAATAATCACATATATAGATATACTTGATTGTTGATTCTACCATCAAAACGAACGACGGGCCACTACGGGTGGTGGATCGGGGTCCTCGATCCTATATATTTGCATATCAATATGATATGTTTGTTGGACTCAATTATAAAATTGATCCCATGACATAATGCATTGATACACCGTATGCCATTGGTGCAATAATATAGTGATGATCGTAGGTTGATCGTCATGAATCATATTTGTCTAAGGCAGCTCCTGAGGCATATATTGGTGAATGTCAGAGCTTCTACTTTCGCTAATGATCTGTATCATACTGTTGCTCGGAGAAGTATGACCATCACCGTACTGCTATTGGCCATATGATTCTCCATAATACGACGACTATGAATAGAATGAGCTTTGTTCTGTGTCTACATCATGTAGGCTTTATTGCATCTGCTCAAATTCATCCACTGCCTTCCCCTTCCCCTTCCGCGCATAAACTTGACCAGTGCCTTGTTGAGTTTCATGGTCTGAATCTTGGGTGGTATGTGTAAAATATTACTCCTCGGTTCATATACCACCCTCAAGTTGTGTAGACGAGACCAATGACTGCCGGACATCGTCGCCATCATCTATCGAGGCACTACTATCCCTGTTGCTGTCATGTCTCTGGATCGAGTGAGTTGCTGAATGCGATTATGAAGGTGTCTCGTTGCCCAACTCGATTTTTTCCAATGATGTGAGTGATGCTACTTCCTTCCCCTTTGCCTTTGCACGCTGGGCGGACGATTGTGATCGTTTGGTGTTTGTAGTTCCTCGAGCAGTTTTACTCGATGTTGTTTGACTCCTACCACGTTGTGATCGAGGGGGATTTTCCAACTGCTGGGGTTGTGCTTCCTCTTCTTTTATTGCCTCATCAAGTAGAGGATCCTCTTGGTTCTTTGCTGCTTCAACCCAATCTAATATCAGCTCTGAATCTTCATCATAGAATTGGAGGTCGATGGGATCGATATCTGGTTCCTCTAGCTCCTTATCCAACTCAACACATCAAAACCTTAGCCGCATGTTATAATGGATATATACCAGTTTCTCTAACCATCTATACGAGAGTTTGTTGTAGACCTTCGTGTGAATCAATGCAAACATTAACCAATTATATTCATAACCACTAGATGTTATCATTTGTGAAAGTACACGAACGACAACCTTCCTTAAATGTGGTGCATCCCCTCTAAATTGTAGCCACCACTCCATTGCAAAAAGACATAAATAAGATTTTATTAGTATAACAAATAATTAACATCAAACATAATTGATAATCAATATGTGTAACTTTTTTTCACTAGGATCCATAGTGTAACAACATCATACAGCTACAATGTCGAAGAATGAACCAACTGTTTCTTGAAATAATCGACCCTCTATAAGAGCATCAGCTGCATCAGTAGTGTTTGGTAAGAGCTGATATATAGCATTTCGTAGTGTCGTTAGTAAATCATTTTGCATTCCGAGAGCATACCGATATTGAATTGTTGGGTTTAGATAATACGTTGCAAGACATTATTTTGTTTGTATGATTTTTTATTGTATAAAAAATAATAAATTAAATTATTTTGAATATGAATTTACCTTATTGATATCTTGATCCATATGAACTTCGGTCCGACAATCAATGATCCGTATGTATTGGTCGACCTTAAAATCATCTTTGAATGCTTTCCTGACCTCCTCTCTTGCTAAAATCAACATATATTTTTGATACGACATCTGTGGATGCTTGTCCATATTGACCTTATGGAGAACAATATAAAGTGGTTCCATACCTTTTATAATTTCTACTACGGTCTCCCAAAATCTAGAGGAAAGAATGGACTTTTCTATATTTTTTCCATTGCTCAATCTCGAATATCTGGAATCAAACCACTCTTGTGAGGTGACCATTGCCTTCAAGCCATGCCTTTTTTACTGTAATGACTTTAATGTAATAAAATTGGTAGTAAACCAAGTGACTCCAAGTTAGAGTATCTCACCGTTTACATACTTTTGCATTAAAGCGTATACCCAATGATGATTATATATAAACTTTGTAATTGATTGTGCTCGAGCTACACAATTCTTGACCATGTCCAGCTCACCAATATCCTTCGGCATTAGATCTATGCAATAAGCTGCACATGGAGTCTAAAATAATGTTTTTCTTTTTTCATCAATTGCAAACCGACCTTCTTGAAATTCGCTCCATTGTCATTATTATTTGACCAACATACTGTGGTCCGATCTCCTCTACTATAGTGTCCATCAAGCTCTCAGTGTAGTTTGCATCTTGGATCTTTTCAGAAGCATTAACTGACTTATGAAACACCATCCTTCTGTTACAATAAATAAGAAAGTTGATGATACTCATTCTTGTTGGTCCTTTCCAACTATCACACATCAGTGTCAACCCCATATTCGTCCCATTGCCTCTTGAAGGATTTGATCCAATCCTTCACTTCTACCACCTCCTTCTCTAAGTGTACGTCGTGAATCTCCCTTGGTGTTGGTGGTTGGATCCTCGTGCCAGACTTTTGAATAGAAGAGATCATGCTCTGATAATATGGACCTTGGGCTGTGTTGGCTTGAATCCTGTGGAAGTTGAACCATTTTAAAATTTCTTTTCCAATATCCCGTTTCTTTTCTTTTATGTATACATCGTCAATCCATGACTGTTTCACTGTTTGTGGGGGATAGGTTTGCGGATCAATATCAACAATATTTGGTGTGGACCTCCTGCCAAGACCTCTCATAAAACCACGAAGTCCACCATACCTCATGCTACTAGTTCAGCCTAATTGAGGAGGAGCAGTTGGCTGCCTCATGCTGGCCGACCTTTGGATTCTACTACCATTGTCATGCTCCAATTATGAGTCAGGTCGTCGATGTCTCATTGCTTCATCGACCATATACTGATGCTCTAATAATGCACGAATCCCAACTATGAGATCCAGGTCGACTTCATCGTCGCAACCCTCATACTGATCATAAACTGGTTTCTGCGTAGCCCTATAATATTCTTCCTCAACTCTTGCCTTTATTTTTAATGTATCTTCCTTTTCTTGTTGTAGCTTGTTTTGAAATAATTTACGGATCTTCGTCGGAACCTTCTTGCATTTTGCAACATCAGGATACCCGTCGGCCAAATGCATCTTTACCCGAGTTATTGCTTCACCCTTGTCAATGTAGTCACAACAAATACACTACCAATGATGACGGTTCCCATCTATCTTTCGGGCATGAACCCATACATCATCATGTGGTTGTTCCTTTAATGCCATGATCCTATCAAATTTAAATCAAATATGCTATAAAGTATAAACATGTTGAATTGACCTAATATCGATCAAAAACCATTAAACACAGTATTAAATAATTTTATTAAATCATAATTAATCTTATTTTACCATCATAAATATGTGAAATACATAAAAAAAGCATTAAATACATAATTTTAATCCAATATAGGTCAAATTATGATAAAATCATCATTAGATACACTAATCACATAATTAACATGGTTAATGATCCACTCATTACTTCTCTTTCAACATTATAAATATGTTAAACACCTTAATAGGTATTAAAAACAATGAATTAAGCTAAAATCGATCAAATTTCGATTAAATCATCATTAAAATTACTAATTGCAGCATTAAATAATTTTAATAAAACCTAACTAATCCTATTTTACCATCATAAATATGTGAAATACATAAAAAAAGCATTAAATACATCATTTTGATCCAATATGGGTCAAATTACGATAAAATCATCATTAAATACATTAATCACCTCATTAACATAGTTAATTACTAACTAATTACTTCTCTTTCAACACTATAAACATGTCAAACACCCTAATAGGTATTAAAGATATTAAATTGACCCAAAATCGTCAAATTTTGATTAAATCATTATTAAAATGACTAATCATAGCTTTAAATAACTTTAATAAAACCTAATTAAACCTATTTTACCATCATAAATATGTCAAACACATAAAAGAAGCATTAAATATGTAATTTTGATTCAATATAGTTCAAATTACGATAAAATCATCATTAGATACACTAATCATATGATTAACATAGTTGATTACCCACTAATTACTTCTCTTTCAATACTATAAATATGTCAAACACCCTAATAGGTATTAAAGACATTGAATTGACGTAAAATCGATCAAATTTCGATTAAATCATCATTATAATGACTAATCGCAACATTCAATAACTTTAATAAAACCTAATTAAACTTATTTTACTATCATAAATATCTTTCAATATTTAATATGCATGAAATATAAATATTTGACTTAGTAAGTGTCTAATTTCGAATTAATCAATATTAAATACACTAATCATAATATTAAAGATCTTAATTACTCGCTAATTAAAGAAAGAGAATACATACCTCTTGATTAGAAAGTTCTTCCTCTTAATCTTCTCAAATTAGCCTTGATTCAATTCACAAATCGTTATTTTGTAGAGTTTAGGAGAATGTAAATATGAGAAAAAAAGAGTTTGAGATAGTTTAAGAGAGTATGAGAGTGAAATGGAGTGAAATAGGGGAGAAATTGAGTTAAAAACCTATGAGAAAGGGACCGTTGGAGCACTCTTACCAAGTGGTAACAGTCGATTTCAACCGTTATCGATCCCGAGCGATAACGGTTGATTTCAATCGTTACCAAGCAATAACGGTCGAAATCGATCATTACTGAGCTGTGCCGGGCGGTAACGGCTGAAATTTCGACCGTTACTGCCTGAAATAAACTTGTATCGTCTGATATGGGGCGATGTTAAGCGTTCCGCCCGGTAGCAGGCGGTCCGCGTACCGATATGTTGTCGGACCGGTACATACCGTCCGTACTGGGCAGTATTATTCGAAACTGTAAACCTTGCAACAAACCCTGTTTTTTGTAATGGAAAGAATATTACACTTGGAGCTTAGGGCTTGGTTGTAAGGTCCCTTGCTTGCAAGAGTATGGAGCAAGAAGGTCTTGGAATGGATTTTAAGTCTTAACACTTTGCTACGGAGAAAGCTACTAGGGAACTATTATGGATTCAATCACCATAGAAAATAAGTTTTTTCATCTTACTGGAATATCATGAGATTTTGAGTTATCGTATTAAAGTACATATATTGATGAGCAATGGGGAGTGCACTAGGTTTTTGCCCTACTCCTAGTGAGGGAGAGTTATCTTTGAAAGATCAAGGCAGAACAAATAAAGCTTTATATTAGGCCTATGTTACTTGAACATGATTCGTTTTAAAAAAGTGACTCATCTACAAGAGTTATTTAAGATGATTTTTGTTGCTAAATTTACCTAGACGTCATAATGGTCAGAGAATGGATGAGAAGGAAATCCCTTTTGCAAAGCTTTGTTTGTCCTTGCAGGTTATATTCTAAAGGATTTTCATAATGTTTTGTATACTTAAGGAATCATATTTAGGTCCAATGGTACTTTGATTGCTGTTAAAATTCTTAAAAAGGCAACATTTTGGCTATGTTATAATGGCACACATTCATCTTACAAGCCTCAGAAGACACATGTTGGCAACTACATATGATTATACACATTTATCTAAAAGTAGTACGAAGAGTAATGATATTTATCAAACATTGTGTTTCTAGGTATTAGAAGGATACATAATCTATATCAAGTTAATTAATATTTTAATGCTTGGTCCTAATATACTAGGAGTTTGCATTAGGGTTTGTCGTGCCACTGTACCGTTCGGTATGGGCGGTATGTACTGGTCCGATAGGGGACTGATATGTAGACCATCCTGTACCAGGTGGTATATGCTAAATAATCCCGTATCACCCAACTGGGGTTTGTTTCAATCGGAACGGTCAAAATCAGACCATTACTGACCTGTACCGGTTGGTACATTTCAACTATTACCGACCTGTTCTAATCGGTAATAGTCCGTTACTGACCTGTACTAGTCGGTATTGACTGATAACAATTGGATTTCGATTGTTACCAATGGACGACTCAGATCTAACCAGTTCCAATAGTCAAATCCATTTGAAAGGATTTTTAAACCCATTCTTTCCCCTCTTCCACCCCTTTTCATTATCTAAAGCTCTCCTACTTACTCAATCTCTTTCTCACTCACTTTTTTCTCTCATTCTCACATTTGCACTCTCTTAAAACTTTATAAAGCTGTGATTTATGGTCTGGATCAAGTTTGGAAGGCTAATTTAGGAGGATTAATATGTAAGTTAGAGGAAGACCTCTCTAATCAAAGTTATATATTTTTTCCTCAATTTTTATGATTTATGAGATAATTCAGCCCAAGGTTCGTAATTTCGTACCGTACCGGAGTATCAAGCTCAGCTCAGTACGGTATGATACGAGTATATCATACGGTACGTATCGGTGTATCGCTCGGTATATATTTATATATATATTATTCAAAATTAAAATCCTTGATTAAGCCTGTTCTCAATGTCTAATATATTGTTTAAGGTCTTTATGATGATAAAATAGTGTTAATTAGGGAGTAATTAATAACTTTAATGTTGTGATTAAGATGTTGAATCAAGGATTTTAATTTTGAATAATACCGCCCGTATCAGGCGATATGTACTGGTCCGCCAATAGACCGATACACGAACTGCCCGCTACCGAGCAATACCATCGATTGGGGTTGTTTCTGCCCTGTTACCACCCTAAATTAATCGTCACCGCTCGCTACCGGGTGGATTTAACCGAGGGAGAAGAAAGAAGAGGTGAACCTGGAGATCGGCGTCGCTCTCCCTCCTCGTCTGAGGTGATGAGGCCTTGGCATCGTCGGCGACTTCTCATCCGCGCGGGGAGAAGAATCCTCGGCGTCACGTGGTGAAGGAACCGAGCGTCGAGGCGGCGTTTCTTCTCCCCACGCAAGCAGAAGAAATGAGGCGACGAGGCAGAAGGAAATGGTTTCTTCTCCCCACCTTTTTCGCACGGGCAGAAAAGAGGCAACGTCACAGAAAACGATTTTCTTTTATATATATATATATGTATATATATATATAAACCGAGTGGGGAGAAGAAATCGAGGTTTCTTCTCCCTACATGCCAAAAAGGGTAACGAGGCAGTCACCCCTTTTTTTTTAACTTATATATATATATATATACATATACATACATATATATATATATATATACAAGGTATGTAATTTCGTACCGTACCGGAGTTTCGACATTAGCTCGGTACGGTACGAAACTGAATACCGAGCGATATATCGTTCGGTATACCGCTCGGTATATATATATATATATATATATATATATATATATATATATATATATATAATTCGGCGATGTCGTCTCGTTTATATATATATATATATACATATATATATATACATATATATATATACATATACATATATAAATATATATTTGTATATAAAATATTTTTATAAAAGGTGACGTCACGTCGCCTCGTTTATATATATATATATATATATATATATATATATATATATATAAAGGCGATGTCGCCTCGGCGACGTTGCCTTAAAATTTGACATCGCGTCGCCTCAGTGACGTCGCCAAAAAAGGCAGAGCGACGTCGCCCTTTATAAAATATTTATATATTAATTTATATATAAATATTTATATATATTAATATATATATATATTAATATATATATATATATTTCGTTCCGTCCGGTAACGGGTGGTCCGTGTATATATATATATATATATATATATATATATACATATATATATATGTATACGTGTATATATACATGTATACATATACATATACATGTATACATATACATATACATATACATGTATACATATATATACACATATATAAAACGAGGTTACATCGCCTCGGTTTTCTACCCGCATGGGGAGAAGAAATCGAGGTGTCTTCTCTCCACGCGCCAAAAAGGGCGACAAGGCACTCGTCCCTTTTTTTTTTTGAGCGGTATATCGAAATCTATCTCTCGGTATACAGTATTGTATCGTACTAAGCGAATCTCGAAACTCCGGTATGGTACGAAATTTCAATCCTTGCGTTGAATAGTGTTTTCCAACTTAAAACCCATAATATAATTTTTTTTATTTTTCAGAAATTTTTGAAGCTATTTTTTATCATTTTCCTATGTTGTTGGTATGCCCCGCCGTATCGACACATGGTACACTAGTATAGGGCAGTACATATCGTATTGCCGGTCAGTTGGTACACTGGTTTGGACCAGGATGGTGAACCCTGGTTTGAATAATGTCTACCTTTGCACTTTGGTGAAGATGTTTGAGATGTGTGCAAAGAGCATTGCAATTCTACAATTTGCAGATTATGTTGCAGAAAAGAGGGAAAAAAAAGGTCAGATATAGTATTGTTCTGTTTTTTAGATTTGTTCTTTCCCTAATTGCAAAAGATATACCGAAAGCTCTTTTGGTTCATTGAACAAAATATGACAGCTTTAATACCTTAACAAGAAATCTAAAAATCCAATAGAGTGATAGACTAATAGTAGAGTTGAACTATTTTGTGAAACATGACACCACCCAGAAAGATAATCAATCAAGAATGCCAAGTTCTATTTGTGTTCTCCTTTTTCTTATTGTTGCTAGGAGAGACTAATTAAAGTTGTTAATTCTTCTAATTTATTAAAAAATAAAAAAGTATGCACACCTAGTTATGTGCTCTTATTGTTGATAGATAATTTATAAATTGTGCAAAAATGTATTAGTTTCAAAGATATCAATATACTTTTTTTTTTTACTTCAAAAGAAGTTCTGATCTTAATTACCTTATGTTTCTTTTTGGTCTCTACAGTGATACATTTGATGAGAACACTCCACCTGTAGATGATCCAAAGTATATATCTTCCTTGGGTTCTGCAATATATAAAGGAATGCAAAGTGGTGATGATGATGCAATATGGCTCATGCAGGTATCATAAATTAGTTATTTCATAGGCACCATAGGTTGATATTATTCATCCTTTAATTACTCCAACACATGAATGAGGAGTTGACATCTTGAAGAGGGTTCTTTTTAAGTGTAGATATTGGTGGTCAATTTTTACAATTTAACAATTGATTAGTTTGGCAAACTTGGAAACTTGGTTTTAGATTTAATACATGTTAGCTAAAGCTGGGTTTCAGAACAAATAGATAGTTTGTTAATTTTTATCCCTGTTTCTATTGATCCAATTTGAACACTAAGAACTTATGTATCATGTAATAGATATTTTGTCATTAGAAATAATTTCAAGGTTATTGCTGAAGATGCATGCTATTGTACCATATTGGTTGCCAATGAATATTAAGCATTAAACAATCCTGGAGTATGAAGCTTTTCCTATTTCAGTTAGATGATGCCTAGTGATTATTTGAGTTTCTTGTGGTTTTATAATAAACAGATTATCAACATTTTATGAGGCATGATACCCTCATTATCATGTGTGGGCACCTTGTTGGGGTGATACATGCTACTTTGCATTAGCCAACATGTACAATATGCCAGTTCCTTTAATTTTTTTTTCCATGAATTAATAGATTTTAGGCTTCTTTCATGGTCAAGCGTGATGCTCTTGGTTTCAAAGTAACATCAAATAATCTTTTTGGGTTCTAAACTTCTACAGGGTTGGTTATTTTCATATGACCCATTCTGGAAACCACCTCAGATGAAGGTAGTGTTTTTGTTGACCTGCTAGTTTAGATTTTATTAATACTTATCTCCGTCATTATCTTATTATTTACTTGAAATTCTGTGTTCATGTCCATTTTATACCAAATACGTTTGATACCTATGTTAATCCTTATAATAAAGTTTTCCTTGATTTGCAATTATGTTGCAAATGTTCTTGTATATGGAGGTTGGCAAAATCATGGGATCAATTTAGAAATATCATGTGTGCTTATTTAATATACTATGACAACGAATAAAATGGCATATGATTTGAGAATTTGTTTTATGATGATCATTTGTATAAATTTTAGTAGGCCATCTTTTGAACTGATTTATAGGTTTATAACTAGGATGAGATTGTAAATAAGATGTTCTCAAGAAGTGAGAGATCGGCATTGAAGAATGCTTATCAAGTATCTCTGGATTGATTTAATTGAAGGCAAACAAGAAAAGAAAGCATATGGTCCTATCAACTGCAAAACTGCATCACACAATGTAATATTGAATAACTATTTGGGATTGAATTTGTCGATCATTTCCTGTCACTTGACTATATAGAGTTTTCTTGAACTACATCAACGCTATTGTTTCTGGTGCATCAAAACTTTTTTTTCTCGATATTGGCACAATTTTTTATAGTTATCTACACCATGTTTTGACAGTAGAAGTGATGTTAAACTTATGCTATCATCAGAACTAGTTACTTCTAAGTTGTTATCATTGTTAGGCTTATACCATCATAAGATGTTAAACTTACAAATTGTTGCCACAATTTGGTTCAGAACCTGCAATTTAACTTTTCTTTTATTGTTAGGCTCTCTTGCATTCGGTTCCAATTGGGCGGATGGTAGTTCTTGATCTATTCGCTGAAGTAAAACCAATATGGGTTAAATCAAAACAGTTTTATGGTGTTCCATACATCTGGAAAGTTCTCTGTTTCTCAAAATGTTGGTTTTCGTTAATTTTCTTGTAGCAATATGTAAAGATTCCTTTTTTCCATAATCTTGATCAGCAGCAACTTATATTAATTTTCTGCAGGTGCATGCTACACAATTTTGCTGGAAATATTGAGATGTATGGTATTCTCGATGCAATTGCACTTGGACCTATTGAAGCTCGTACAAGTGAAAATTCAACCATGGTTAGTTGCCCTTTTGTGGTACTTAAAATATAATTTATTATGTGCAGCTTATTTTGTGATACATGGTACCTAGTCCCAGGGTTTTTAATTTCAAATAATACTGTCTGGTACGAGCGATACGTACCGGTCTGACAGCATACCGGTACATGGACTGCTCGCTATCGGGCGGAACACTCAATATCGACCCGTATCGAATGATACAGGGGCATATCGAATAGTAACAATTGAAATTTCGATCATTATCGCCCAGCACAGTTACCGCTCGACATAGCACGGTAACGGTTGATTTCGACCGTTACCTTCATTTTTTTTCCTTTCTAACCATTATTTGGGCTAGTTCCACATTGTGAATTTGCTGATTATGCCAAATGTTATCAAGGTTCAACAACTTAAAACATGCCATTACAGTGGTTAGTGTTGTGCTTCTGACCAGTGATATAGGATTGTTGTAATTTGTTATTTTAGTTCACTAGTGAGTTAAAATTATTCCTTAATCTAGGTGTGGTAGCCATAATTTATTTATATAGTTTATTATATTATTTCTTGCATCTCTAGAAAATTACTGGGAAATGTTTGAATATATAAACACCATTTTATGACAGTGTTCACAATTTTAATTTTGTAAAATCTGTAGTGAATCACATCTCATGTTTTCACTATGAAATTGATTGGTGAAGCACGAACAAAATCTGTGCTATCTGTTAAAGGAACTCTTATAAACTGGTAGTGTCAATCTTTTTCTCAAACATATCTTTATTATTCAAAAAATATATTTTTCGGTGCTGAAGCCTTTTTGTGAGCATCAAAGGATATGACTTTGACTACTTGGATAAAGTAAAGTTTGTTTTAGCTAAAAAAATGTTCCCTGTCTCTTTCAACAAGTAAAAGTTGTAGCAAAATTTGTTGTGATTTCTATTATAAGTTATGGAATTTAGAAGGAGCTATATATTAATATCATCTCTTAATCCATATATATCCTTGAGGAATATCATTGGTATGTTTTATGTTTGTCTAATATTTCGCTGGTCTAAAGGTTGGCGTTGGAATGTCTATGGAAGGCATTGAGCAAAATCCTGTTGTTTATGATCTGATGTCTGAAATGGCATTTCATCATAAACCAGTAGATGTCAAGGTAATATTTACTTTTGTGTACCCATCTCTTTACCTTATTGAATACCACCCACATGTTTTAAGCTATAATTTTCCTTTCTCGCCTCCTATATGGTGTAATGTATAAATTGAAGATATCCTATAGGTTAGTTACATAGAATAAGTTCAAATAGTTTTCCCAAACAGGTACATATATAATTTAAGATTCTTTTTTCGGTTCAGCAGTTAAGTAGTTCCTGCTTCAATGGCAGATTAAGTCTAGTAATCTATAAACTAGAATAGTATCACTAGAAAAGAAATTTAATTAAAATTTGGAACTTTATGAAGGACAATATCAAGTTAAATGCATTTTTGTTGTATTGGGCAAATAGGAATTTAATTTTGATTTATTTATTGTAGGTCAAATTGCATTAGCTGTAGATTAAACCTTGCCTTGTGAACAAAATTTTGGCCAAATGTGATCTCAGATGGAGCATGTTTCTTTTCTTTGTGCATGTGTTTTGATTGTACAAATGTGATTTGCGTATCTGTTTATGGGTTTTCACTTCTTCACTTTGCCTACTTTCTTTTTGATCCTTCATTTAACCTTTGTTAGGTCGGATACATTTAAATATGTCCAGCTGGCAAGGTACTTGACCTATTTCTGGGTTTTTATGCATCATTTTTAATATTGAGGAGCTTAGGTGGTCATTTTTTGGTAGAACAAAATGTAGCATTTTCTTTCTGTTCTAGGATATATAATCCGCTTATTGCCATTCTTCCAATTATGTAGCAAGATATAGTTTCTTAGTCATCATGCAAACTCAGCAAAATAGTTTGTTCCATCAATTCAGGACAGTTTAGTAATTGGATTTCAGAATCTGATAATAGTTAAAAGCATGCCTATTTTTACTTGTGGAAAAAGAATAATGGAACTAGAAGCTCAATGAGGAAGAATCACAATGTGAAAAAAGATCCATATTTCACTTTTAGCAGATTTATTTGGTAGAAATAATTAGATCATCTAGTTTGATTGTTGCCTAAATTTCCTACAACTAACATTCTCTTTTGTTCTTTGTCAATGAACAATTTTAGTTGAGAAGTAAATTTGGTGGAATTTTAATGATGTAGAATTCATTATATACATTGTTAAGTGATAAACATATGAAAGCTTGATTTACTGACTGATTATTTCAAAATTTAGATCAGACCCATCAAGAAATGTTTTGGCTTTTCTTTTATCATTTTCTTTTCAGATCTGGGTTGACTTATATGCAACAAGGAGATATGGAAGGTCTGTTCCAGCACTACAAGACGCCTGGCAGATACTATATCATACTCTATATAATTGCACAGATGGTGCCTATGTGAGTTTAATCTTTGTTTTCTCTATTGTAGGCTAATTTATGACTCATAGTAGATCCTCATTATCCACATATAAACTTCATATTCATCTAAAGGTTTTCAGAGTCAAATCTTCTTGCTTGAAATGTGGTGCATTGTGGCTTTAGAAAACTAACCATTCTGAGTGTTCACTACAAAAGATGATTCCTTTTTTTGTAAATTATGGTTTTTGATAAAATTATGTACCACTTTTGAATCAAGCAAACTTGAGGTCATTTTTTGTCATTGCTCTACTTGGATATACCAAACATAGGGTTTAGTTAAGTCTTCGTGACCAAAGTTGACGGCTTTGGGAGGGATATAATTGTTCACAGGAGGTTACAATCTAGGATTGCAAAAAGAGAGTTCAAATACAAATAATTCTTCTTCCATAATTTTGTCAATTGCCAATAGAAGTCACAGTCTATGAATGGCAAAGATCATTTGTATGCATGCAACCAAGAAAGTAAATGTCCATAAGGACTCCATATTTCTTTTACTTTCTTTAAAATTAGGATCAGGAAAAGCAAATCCAATTGTCTTCTTTTGATAATAAGAAACTTGACAGTTGACACAATAACACCAAATAAGTCAAAAGACGAAGATATTGTGAAAGCTTGCCACCATCGGTGGTGATCACATTGAAGTGATCAAGAACCATAAAGGTACCAGTAAGGAAAATCTTTTAATATTTGATCACTTGAATTAATCATTACTTTGTCAATTGGTTCAATAATAGCACAATTAGATATTGCCCTATATTGACTTTTTAGTTCAAAAGATCATGATGTTTTAAGCTGCTTTAGTTGCAGCATCACTACTGGTAACTTCAATGTTTTCTATCCTTATTGGGTTTGGTATTCAGAGAAACACTTGGATTTTAGTAAAAACGGAGATCTACACTCTTCCTCTCTGACAACAGCAGAAAGAGTGCTTCAACTTAAGTCCGAGGAATCAAAGAGATTTTACCATTGATGTTGATAATACATCAATGATGGTACTTACAAACTTGGCTTTAGATTAATTACTTTCTAGATAAAGGTTGATGAGCAAATTATAACAAAAACTATTTTCATTTGGAAAGCAAATATCAAAGGCATGAAAAAAAAAAACCAGCTTTTGGATGTTTTATATAATTATGCGAAGGTTATTCAGTTTTTGAGCCAATGGTAACTTTCATTTACGAAATTATTTCTTGATTTGTACAAAACCTAAGACTCTAGAATTTTCTTATTGAAGAACAAAATAAAAGAAACATAAAATCCTATTTTCCTAATCGTAGTTGTCTCATTTGATAATCTTTGAATTACTTCTACTCAAGGATCACCGTTTTGGGTATTGGACCCATTTTGGTAATCTGCTCAGACTAGTACATATCAATCAGTACTGGTGTACTGTGTGTATCGGTGTTCTGGAGAAGAAGAAAAAGGAGAAGAAGAAGGGGTGGTAGAGGAAGAGGAGGGAGGAGGAAGGAGGTAGGAGGAAAGAAGAAGAGGAGATGGTGAAGAGGAGGAAGAGGAAGAGGAAAATGGGCATTCCTATGAGAAGCAATTAGGCCAAAGGTGGTGTTTGGTGGTGGTGTGCAGTGAGGCCATGGTGTGCCTGAGAAGTGGAGGTCACATTGAGAAGCAAAGGTTGCGCTGTGCGTGAGAAACAATTAGGGTAGTTTCCTTATATATGGATGAACTGAATCGCCCTAAACAGGGGCGGTCTGCATACCACATACCAGTTGATATCTGAACCAGTACATACTGCCTGTTTCGTATCAGTCTAAGTGAAACACGTCATTTGCTTCTACATCTTTTCATCTGTTTTCTTATTCTCTTTATTATCATTTTACTTTTCTTCCTTATCTTCTTTGTTACGGCCTTTATCTTTACTATCGGTCATGATGGTTAATGTCCCAGCAGAGCATTAGAAATCTTTGGCCGCTTTTATAAGCAGAGGCAAAGAAAGAGGTGCTGAGAGCTAAAAGACCAAAGAGAGAGAATTTCATGATCAAGGGCATTAGAAACTTAAAGTTTGCTTGTGATTGGATTGCGCAACTAGACCATAGTCCAAATTGAAGTGGTTCAAGCTAAGCTTTCTTCCAGATTCTAATGGGTAAACCATTGCTTGAATTGGTTTAAATTACCACATGAAATTACAGTTTTACCTCTTTGAGATTATTATCAATAATTAAGTGCATCACTTTTGGTGCTTTCGTGCATTTACTTACCAGTTATTAGTTCTAATGCTTTTTGATGTATCTATATGTCTCAACCGCTCAACAACAGGACAAAAATCGAGATGTAATTGTTGCATTTCCAGATGTTGATCCATCTGTCATATTGATACCAGAGATATTTGAAGAGAGAAAGCTTGTGCATTTTAGTCGACAATTATCAGAAAGAGAGCCACTGAAGGAAACAGCTAATTCTTATGATCAACCACATTTATGGTATTCAACTGCTGATGTCACACGCGCATTAGTTCTTTTCCTAGAAAATGGGTATGATGTATCAGATAGCCAGACTTTCAGGTGATTTGCGATTCATTTGTTTTAGCGTAAAGCTTGCCATGACTAGAGCAAGGAATTGAAACACACTCTGATAGTTATCTGCTTATATGTTAGACTTGCATAATGCTGGTATCTCTCTTCCATCCACATCTCTGACATATTACTGGTATTTATATGCTAGACTTGCATAAAGCTTGCCATGACTAGAGCAAGGAATTCAAAGACACAGTGTTAGTTATTTGCTTATATGTTAGACTTGCATATTGCTGGTATTCATCTCTTCCATCTAAATCAGCATATTTGCATCTTAATATTAGTTTCAAAAGCAGCTGAAATTTGACTGATGGTAGTGGCAAAATCCAAGTAGAGTTCTGATTTGACAGGTTTAAGCAATGTACATTGGTAGACGGTTGTGGTTCTGTAACTGCAAAATTATGATGAGTCAATTGCTCAGTGATACTTTTGGATGAAGTCAGTATATTTTCCTTTCCTTCTTATTCCCCCTCTTTTTGTCTTTTTATCTCTTATTTGTTCTATTTTTCCAATTACTAGGTGACTAAGATGTCTTTGTTTCTAAAACAAGATCTTGTACATGTTGCTAGAAAATGAGGTTTTGCATGTGAATTTGGTCTTTGGTCCTTAGCAGGTGTGAAACTGGCATGATATGCAACATTGAGGCTTAGATCGTCCCAACCACTTACTAAATCATTGTCCAATAACCAATTTTCTTTTATGGTTAAAGATACTTCCTTTCTCATGTAAATTTACATTGTTCATAGTTCATACTTCATATTGCTCTCAATGTCCATGATTGCAAGTTCTTTATCCAGTTGTACATTATTTTATGACAATGAAAGCTTATCAAGTTATAACCCATATAAAGCAGTCTAGACTACAGCTCCATGACTAGAATTGGCTTGTGTTTGTTATGATACATGTAAATTTTTGCTGCTTCAATGGGTATGACTCTTTCTATCAATTCTTGTTGTTCTCATGTGATAAACTTAACGGATAATTATATAAAATGATAAATATTGTAAATTATCTGCATCCTTATCCATTTTTTCTCCCTTTCTTCCACATAAAAATATTATACAGTTCAATATTATCATAAAGTCAGCTACAAACAATATTATACAGTTCAAATATTTATTCCCATCAATAATAAATTTTTGTAAATCATGTCAATATTAGGAGCTTTTAACATGCAACTATATTTTGATAATGGATCTTATATGAATTTTAGTTTCCTATTATTCCAGATATGATCTCGTGGATCTCACCCGTCAGGCATTAGCAAAGTATGCAAACAAAGTATTCTTGAAGATTATAGAAGGGTACCAACTCAGTAATTTAAAACAAGTGACCATATATAGTCAGCACTTTCTTGACCTTATGAAAGAGCTGGACTTGCTTTTGTCATGTCATGATGGATTTCTGCTTGGACCCTGGTTGGAAAGTGCCAAACGCCTTGCAAGAGACCCAGAACAGGAGCAACAGGTAAGATTCTTGTTGTCACCTGTTTGCCCTCCTCAAATTTGAATACTTGTATGCCTATTTAAGTAGGATTCTGCCATTGTCATGCTTCTATGGTGCAGTTTGAATGGAATGCAAGGACTCAAGTAACCATGTGGTTTGATAACACTGAGACTGAAGCTAGTTTGCTTCGTGATTATGGTACATACAAATGCAGAAACAATTTTCTTTATACCCTTTACTTTGGTGTCATCAATCTGTTTTAATGTAATACTCTTGCGACAATCTCATTTGTGCAGGAAACAAGTACTAGAGTGGTCTTCTACTGGACTACTATGGGCCAAGAGCATCTATATATTTCAAGTACATGATAGACAGCTTGGTGAAGGGGGAGAGTTTCCCATTAGAAGACTGGAGGAGGGACTGGATAGGCCTTACCAACAAGTGGCAAAGCAGTAGAAATTTGTTTCCAGTGAAAGCTTCTGGTGATGCTCTAAATATATCTCGATGGTTATATGACAAGTATTTATGTACTGATAACTTGTAATCACTTTATATGGGTTCAAACTATGATGAAGCTGCTAATTTTGTGATCTTTTATGTTTGACACACAATCTCCTGATGATAATTTCGTTCCCAAAGTTCAAAAGAATCTTATTGCCTTGGGTTTTTTATCAAAGCAATTATGTTATGAGTTGTTTGTTCCATAATGGATTCCTAATCTATTTGTCGAGAAGGCATTGTCTAGGCAATGATATGTCAATTTGCCACAATTTGAGTTTCTTATTACTCTGTAACACCAGAGTCAACTTAGTACTTATAAGCACTTAATATGTTTGGTGTTCTCACTGTTTATGGACTATGGACATTTCAAAATATATTAATGGGAACTTTTAGTACCAAACAAGAAGTTAATCATTTTTTATGATAAATGCTATTGTTGACTACTGCAATAATTTTAATTTCTTTTGAGTTTCCTGACACCTGAACCGACATAGACCAAACTTACCAGAATTGTCATGGGCACTGTCAAGCTACAGCACTTTTAATTCAGTTTTCAAAGCATGCTTGTGACTTATGGGCATAAATATTCGATTTACACGTAAAAATTGCTTTGTTTGATTCACTCAAAAGTGCTTAGAAGCTTTTTAAGTTCAAATCGGCTTCCAAGGTAGTGCCTTCTCAAGCTTGAAATTTATCTAAGCATCGTCTAGTTCCTGGCAGAAATCCTGGTGAACTTAATTAGCTAGTGATTGTAGTTTTGTAGCACCTCAAACTTAATCTTTCGAGCCAAAAAGAAATTAAAATATAATATGTTCAACATATTGTTAGATGAAGAGTGGTGATAAGAAACCCCTAGAGACTAGAAAAGTAGGTCATAATGGTTTCTATAATATTACATGAAACATGCCCTGAATCATGTTAGCTTCTTAGTTTCCTCTCACTATCTTGTCATAATTAACGATCATAGATGGACTAAGTAGCCCTAATTAACACCAACAGGTAGCAGTAACAGGGAAAAGCTGAAGTTATCTTCATTAATTCATATGGAGTTTAGGTTCGATGATTCATACCATCTCTTAGAATGAAAATTTTAGACAGAGAAGTTAAACTTATTTTGCAATAAAAATAACTTAGAATGAAAAATTAATGCACTCTTGCTATGAACTTAAAAACACCTAAAAAAAAAAAAAACTAAAGCAAATTAATCACTCGAAAGTTCTCGTTCGTGTCATAAAGCCAATCACATGTGACACGACACGTAGTCTTTTTGCTTATTATTATTATGACATTTCTCACTTTATATTGCTTGATGCATAAATATATTATGATATTCATGGATCTGTGCAATAGAAATCGGATCATGACGAGATCACGATAATGAGATCGATTTACCTTTAAACATAGATCCTAAATAATCCTGGTTATAGGTTATTTGAGATGGACATCGAGATAACTGGACAAATTGGTGTGTTGTATACCCTTCCATATAATGGAGGTGGCTGGTCTCATAGCTGCTCGTATGGGGACACTAGGACTACAGTGAGTACTTGTACTATAGTTATAACACTCACGGAATACTGGATGGTTGATGATACCTCGTTGTCCCCACACTTGCATGATTGATTCGCTGATGTGTTATAGCGAATCAACCCGTCCATATAGGTTATAGTGCTCATGGAATGCTAGATGGTTGATAATACCTCATTGTCAAACAACGATTCCGTTATCCTAGTGGTGTACCTGGTCCTTAGACTTGAGATACCAAGGATGTCCTATATGAGTACTCCACTCTTTGATATCAAACTTATAGGTATAGAAGTTCTAGATCTAATACAGTCGATCATTGGGAGTGACAGCCAACCTTACGAGGACTATTAACTATCGATAGAGGATCATCCACTCTCGGTATTATGAGAGGAATATCCTATATGTTCTTGCTAAAACAAATCCTTGGCTAAGGTCATTCGGATTGAGAGAAATAGTTCTCCGAGAGAATCCGATTAGAGTGAAACTCGAGGTGAAACCGTATGGGCCTGACAACACCATGCCTAGTATACGGTCTCTTGAAAATTAGATGGATGAGGGACTATAAGTATACGATAACTAAGGATATATAGGTCTAAAGGATTAGATTCCCCTATATCATTTGGGGATTACGGCATAGTAGCCTAGTACGTTCATAGTCGATGAGACAAGTGAATTATTATGGAGATAATAATTCACAGAGCTAGAAGAAGTTCTAACTGGTATGACTCACGCCCAACTTGATATTGAGCCTAAGGGTCATACATATATGATAGGTGTTTTGACGAGTACAAGTTTGGATATGAGATATCCGTTAGAGCTCATATCTTATTGGATATCCAATAAGCCCCTGAATTATTGGATCCTATGGATGAGATCCAATAAGAGCCAATGAGAGATTATTAGATAGAGATCCACTAATCTAAAAGGCTTGGATAGTTGGACGGAGATCCAATACCCAATAGGGTAGGATCCATTAGGGTTAAGTTGATAAGGAGCCTCTATAAATAAGAGAGAACTAAAGGGCCACAGGCTAGATTTCTTGGTTATCACCTTATATTCTCCTCTCCCCTTCTCTTTAGCCAATAGGTGTGGAGATTTGACTAGCAATTTTAGGAGTGACTTTACAGCCCCTACCATATGAATCACCGCTAAAGAGGAGGATGCTTGACCTCCTTCATCCTCTCCCACAAAGAGGAGGACCCTTGCAGATGGCAGCATTGGCCGCCATCTGCGTGCAAGCAGTCGGCGAGCGACAGAACTGCCCACAAGAGCGATGGTGATCGTAGGTGTTAGGAACAGAGTCGGCACTAAGAGGGGGGGGGTGAATTAGTGTAGCGGAAAGATTACGTCGGTTCAAAAAACTTTCATACGATAAAATCTGTTTCCGACAAAAAACCATTTCGTAAAGGTAATTGTTAGGGTAAACACCCTTTTTTTCTTAGCCGTGACCCGGGAGGTCGTCTCAGCTTGTTCGGGGGTCCGAATGGCGGGGATCTCCCGGGGGCGATGCTCGTCTCCGCTGAGGTGGTCGGGTGCGGCCTCGGACTCGGGGCGATGTGGCGACTTCCTCCGGGCGGGGGCTCCTCGCCTGCGTGTCCCGGACGGGAGACCTCGGCTTGACACCTGCACAAAGGTCGGGTCGGCTCGACCCGACCCCTCCGACGATCAAGTTAGAGAGATGCGGTGGCGATTGTTCGGGGAGTCCAGCTTATCTTCTTCCCTCTGGCTAGGGGACGTTTATAGGGGGACTCGGTATTACCGGGCCCGTCGCCCCGTCGGACGGGGCCGTACCCCTGATGGCGTCCGACATCGCCGAGGATGTTGCATAGGGGATTGGGGAATCGCAGGGTATGGGCGAGCTCCAACCGCTACCTACCTCTGTCTCGTCCACCTGTGCCGGGTCAACTGAGGGGCTGTGGGCTTAGTGAGGCTGACGTCCGGACGCAAGCTGTCACCCTCGTTGCTCTCCCTGGGGTGCCACGCCCGTCCTCGTGCGGGAGGCGTTGCCAGGAGTGGGGTCTGCCATTTTTTGCCATATCATATCCCCCCCCAAAGGAAGCCATGGCTCGGCATCAGACGGTGGGGATTCGAGGCGTGGCTTTGATCGGTAAGCGGCGGTTCTCTTCGTGGTTCGTGATTGAGGCACATCTCCGGGGCAAGTAGGCCGCGCTGCGTAGGGGCTATGGTCGGCATGGGGCTGGAGAGCACATCTCGGATGGGCTGGCCGCGCCGAGGGGGTGGCCTCGGGAACATGCGGCCGAGGAGCACGTCTCGGGCGGGCTGGCCGCGCCGAGGAGGTGGTCTCGGGAACATGAGGCCGGGGAGCACGTCTCGGGCGGGCTGGCCGCGCCGAGGAGGTGGTCTCGGGAACATGAGGCCGGGGAGCACGTCTCGGGCGGGCTGGCCGCGCCGAGGAGGTGGTCTCGGGGACGTGCGGCCGAGGAGCACGTCTCGGGCGGGCTGGCCGCGCCGAGGAGGTGGTCTCGGGAACATGAGGCCGAGGAGCACGTCTCGGGCGGGCGGGCCGCGCCGAGGAGGTGGTCTCGGGGACATGAGGCCGAGGAGCACGTCTCGGACGGGCTGGCCGCGCCGAGGAGGTGGTCTCGGGAACATGAGGCCGAGGAGCACGTCTCGGGCGGGCTGGCCACGCCGAGGAGGTGGTCTCGGGAACATGAGGCCGGGGAGCACGTCTCGGGCGGGCTGGCCGCGCCGAGGAGGTGGTCTCGGGAACATGAGGCCGGGGAGCACGTCTCGGGCGGGCTGGCCGCGCCGAGGAGGTGGTCTCGGGGACATGCGGCCGAGGAGCACGTCTCGGGCGGGCTGGCCGCGCCGAGGAGGTGGTCTCGGGAACATGAGGCCGAGGAGCACGTCTCGGGCGGGCGGGCCGCGCCGAGGAGGTGGTCTCGGGGACATGAGGCCGAGGAGCACGTCTCGGACGGGCTGGCCGCGCCGAGGAGGTGGTCTCGGGAACATGAGGCCGAGGAGCACGTCTCGGGCGGGCTGGCCGCGCCGAGGAGGTGGTCTCGGGAACATGAGGCCGAGGAGCACGTCTCGGGCGGGCTGGCCGCGCCGAGGAGGTGGTCTCGGGAACATGAGGCCGAGGAGCACGTCTCGGGCGGGCGGGCCGCGCCGAGGAGGTGGTCTCGGGGACATGAGGCCGAGGAGCACGTCTCGGACGGGCTGGCCGCGCCGAGGAGGTGGTCTCGGGAACATGAGGCCGAGGAGCACGTCTCGGGCGGGCTGGCCGCGCCGAGGAGGTGGTCTCGGGAACATGAGGCCGAGGAGCACGTCTCGGGCCGGCTGGCCGCGCCGAGGAGGTGGTCTCGGGAACATGAGGCCGAGGAGCACGTCTCGGGCGGGCTGGCTGCGCCGAGGAGGTGGTCTCGGGAACATGAGGCCGGGGAGCACGTCTCGGGCGGGCTGGCCGCGCCGAGGAGGTGGTCTCGGGAACATGAGGCCGAGGAGCACGTCTCGGGCGGGCGGGCCGCGCCGAGGAGGTGGTCTCGGGGACATGAGGCCGAGGAGCACGTCTCGGACGGGCTGGCCGCGCCGAGGAGGTGGTCTCGGGAACATGAGGCCGAGGAGCACGTCTCGGGCGGGCTGGCCGCGCCGAGGAGGTGGTCTCGGGGACATGAGGAAAGATCGTCGTTCTTTTTAAGCGTCGAGGAGTCGCAGCGGCCGTTCTCCACGCCGTTTCCTGCAGCGACCTTGGGCTCGCATTTATGATGGGGTGTTCGTTGGTCTTCCCGGATGCGACGAGCGAGTGTGCGGATGAGCTGTTGGGCGCTATGGGGAGACGAAAGGACGTCTCTCCTGGCGGGATATATTCCATATAAACGGCGAACTAGGCTCGTTTCACGATTCCTGTTGCTGAGTCTTGGGCCTCGTCGTCCTTTCTGTCATCGCTCCCTCTCCTTCCCTACGCTGTCACTCCCCAGTCGCTCTCCCGTCGTCCCTCTTGTTCGCCCCAAGGCCGGTAAGGATGCCCCTCTCGCCTGTCTCTTCACCTTCGTCTCTTGATAGAGCCCGGGAGTGCACGCCTCCGCCCTCCCCAGATGAGGAGGCGGTGCGAGCCCTTGAGGCTCTAATGTGGCCGCACGACCTCGACTTGGTGGTGAGCGGGTCGTTGCTGGAGAAGCTCCGGGAGCGTTATCACATCCCGGAGGAGTTTGTTCTGGTCGCACCTGATCCGGGGCAGCGGTCGTACGACCCAGTCCCTCGAGGTTTTGCGCTGACTCAAGATGCCCTAGAGGCTGGGTTGTGCCTTCCCCTGCACCCCGTCATTGTCTCCTGTCTTTCTCTGTGGCGGATTTCGCCTTCCCAGGTGACGCCTAACTCATGGCGTTACCTGGTAGCGTTCTTAGGGGAGTGCTACTATGCTGATATCACCCCTACCCGAAACCTCTTTCTCTCTTGTTTCCGTCTTCTCAAGGGGCCGGGGGGCTATTTCGTGTCAGCCCGGGCTGGCTTTCGCGTCGGGGGAGCCCCTTCGAATAACAAAGGGTGGAAGGGGCGGTTTTGTTACGTTAGCTGGCCGAGGGATTGGGGCTTCGGAGTTCGGTGGGCGGTGAGGGTAATAGATAACACAGTCCCGGACTTGAACGACGAGGAGCGTCGGGATTCGAAGAGGCTTCGGGCGATCCTTCCCGGTTCTCAGGCCATCCGAGCTATGACCGTGGAGTGGCTGGCCGAGGCGGGTCTTAGCCCGGCCTTCGGGGGTATGTCTATAGCGGGTGTTCTCTATGTCTTGTTTGTTTCCACAGTTTGTGATGGTTTGCTTATCCCCTTCGTAGGGATGAAGCTCCTGTCCCTCCGCGGTGGTCGCTCCTCGTCGGCTTCTTCCCCACGCCAGTCCGCTGCTTCCTCTCCACGCCCCTCGGTCGACCCATTGCCCGGCTCGTCGGATGCTCCGTTAGAGATCCTAGAGGGCCGTCCGTCGAAGAAGGCAAAGACGACGGGTCCCGGGAGAGCCAAGGCAGGGGCTACTCCTTCGACAATCGTGGGCGCAAAGCGGACCGTTCGGGACGAAGGGCCTTCCCGAGTTGAAGGGCCCAGCCAAGGGGCGGCCGGGAAGAGGTCGAGCCTGCCCACGGTGGATGATCTGTGCGGGCTACGCACGGGGGCCGACGAGCCCTTATGGTCAGTGGTGATGGGCGAGCTCCCGCCGGGGGAGGCTTCCGACCCGCTGGTCGCCCGATGGAAGGGGCTGTCCCGAGGGGACAAGGTATGGGCCGGGGGGGATCCCTCGGTCGCTTTTCTTCGAGGCGTGCTCCACCCCGACCTGGCTCGGGACCTATACACTCTGCCTTCGGAGGCCATGCTCAACAAGGCGGGGAGGTTTCTAACACTGGTAAGTGTTTTGTTAACTCCGGGCATCCCTGCGACTGTGCGCTGACCCTTCTTTTCCTGTGGCAGGGCTTCCATTATTCAACGGCGCTAATGGACCGAGTGCGCGATGCTGGCCAGGTGATCTGGAACCTCAGCGAGCGTAACTTCGAGCTGTGCCGCGAGCTAGAGGAGGTTCGGGCCGGGTCGGGGCCCGAGGCGGTAGCTGCTGCGGAAAAACGCGCGGCCGATTCTGAGGAGGAGGTGGCGCGCCTGAGAGCGGAGCTCGAGCGGTCGGGCGATTCGGTCAAGGAACTCCAGGATTTCCTCCGTTTGGATCGGGCCGAGCTCCGCCTGTTGAAGTCAGAGGCGCTTGGTCTCACCAAGAGGGCGGAGAAGGCCGAGGCTGAAGCCTATGCTACTTCCGAGGCACTGGTCGAGGAGGTTCGCCTCCGCCCGTCAAAGGACAAGGAGGCGATCGAAGCCTATAAGAAGTCTGAGAACTTCGAGCTCGGACTGACCCGAATGGGACGAGTATCCTACGAGTACGGATACAGAATTGCCCTGGGTCGCTTCGGCTCGTGCCCTCCTGGCTCCGAGGTGGAAAGGGATCCGTTCGCCTCTCACCCCGTGGACTCGGAGGTGGACATGCCGGAGTGTTAGGATCGAGAGCACTAAGAGGGGGGGGGTGAATTAGTGCAGCGGAAATCTTACAGCGATTAAAACCAAAAGCTGCGTTCGTTCAATAAAAATTATTATGATGCAAAAGCTAATTCTCAGTTTGTATCTAAGTGCAGTTTACGTCTAAGCGCAGATTGCGTCTAAGCGCAGTTTGCGTCTAAACACAGTTTGCGTCTAAGCGCAGATTGCGTCTAAGCGCACTTTACGTCTAAACGTAGATTTACGTCTAAACGTAGTTTTACGTCTAAACGCAGATTTACGTCTAAACTCAGATTTACGTCTAAACGCAATTTTACGTCTAAACGCAGATTTACGTCTAAACGCAGTTTTACGTCTAAACGCAGATTTACGTCTAAACTCATATTTACGTCTAAACGCAGTTTGCGTCTAAACACAGTTTACGTCTAAACACAGTTTACGTCTAAACGCAGTTTGCGTCTAAACGCAGTTGGCGTCTAAGCGCAGATGACAGTTTGCAGTTATAAGTGAAATCAAGACGTAAACGTAAACTGCACAGAACTCATTCGTAAAAGCGCAGAGAGACAGTTTGCAGTTTGTAGATGGAATCAAGACGTAAACGTAAACTGCACAGAATTCGTTCGTAAAAGCGCAGAGAGCAGTTTGCAGTTTGTAAATGGAATTAAGACGTGAACGTAAACTGCACAGAACTCGTTCGTAAAAGCGCAGAGAGCAGTAGCTATGTAGGAGGTTTGCAGTAATGATAAAGTGCTTAAAATAAACGCAAACCAGAGATTTAGAGTGGTTCGGTCAGTCTTGACCTACTCCACTTTTGGCTTCCTCCACCGATGAGGTTACCGACGTCAACTAGAGGCCTTCCTTCAATAGGCGAAGGCCAACTACCCTCTTACAGATTCACTCCTTTTGACGGGCTTAGGAGACAACCCTTACAAATGTTTTCTCTCCTCACTTTATAACTCAAACTTGAAGAACAGAAGGAGGAGGAAAACTAGCAGTTTTGAGCTCTAAGAACCACTGAAAAGATCAAGATTTCGGCTTGAGTTCTTGCTATCTCAGTGCTGAATGGGTGGGGTATTTATAGGCCCCAACCCAATTCAAATTTAGAGCTCAAAACGATCAAATCCCGGAATTCCGGGATCAGGCGGTTGCACCTCCTGACTGGAGAGGTTGCACCGCTTGGCAGAGCTCGAAGACCGAGCTCAGGCAGTGCCACCTCTCTGCCAGGGAGGTTGCACCGCCCAGTCTTGCTCGAAGACTGAGCTCAGGCGGTGCCACCTCTCTGTCAGGGAGGTTGCACCGCCCAGTCTTGCTCGAAGACTGAGCTCAGGCGGTGCCACCTCCCGGCTGGAGAGGTTGCACCGCCCAGTCTCGCTGGGAGGCTTAGCCCAGGCGGTGCCACCTCCTGGCCTAGGCGGTTGCACCTCCTGGCACTATTCCAGATCACTGGTTGGGCTCCAAACTTGGCCCAAACCAGTCCGAATTCGGGCCCAATTGGCCCAAGATTAAGTTAATGGGATCACCTCCCATTTTCCAACTTAATCAACGTGCTAACTACGATTAGTTCTAAGACAATTTCTGCAGCTTTGCTTCGGTGCGTCAATCGCTTCTTCCGGCGAGTTTCCGGCGAACTTCCGTCGATCATCCGATGAACCCTCGGTGATGCTCCTGCGGACTTCCGGCAAACTCCTGGACTTTGCGACGATCCACTTGGCAAGTTCCGACGAGCTTCGCTTGGCAAGCTTCTGGACTTCTCGGATCTGTTCTCGTAGAACCTCCGATGACCGTCCGAACTTCCGTCGAACTCTCGAACTTCCAACGTGATCATGAACTTGACTCCGGCGCAACTCCTGCTGCTTGTCTAACTTTCATCGTAGTTAATCCTGCACACTTAAAACAAAAACTTTGATCGAGACAATTAATCCTAAGCAATTAACCAAGTTGTCTGGCATGTCATTGGTCCCTCGACGCTTCGTCCGATTCTTCGGCGCATCGTCCTTTCCTGCAGCCTATTGCCCAATCGGCCTGTTGGCTCCGCAACTCCGATATCCTTGGCACAATACCCACTCTTCTTGGCCCGATGCCCGAGTCCACGACCCAAAGCCTTCTGTCGATACGTCGACCGATCCACCGGCCCGACGTCCAATCTTCTGACATGTTCCTCCGGCACAACATGATGTTCCTGCTTTAATTGTCTCATCCTGATCAAAGCATCCTGCGTCACTCAAAACGTATATTAAATCATAAACATATATTAAGTAGTTTCATCATCAAAATACGAGATTCAACAATCTCCCCCTTTTTGATGATGACAACTACTTGATGACGGAGTTAACCTTAACTCTCGGAGTTTAAACAAACTCCCCCTATCAATATGCCATATTGATAGAACCTTGAATTCAAACTGAATTCAAGTCATTGCAATATTCATCATGAATACTTGCAACACGTTATCATGAACATATGCATAAACTTATGCATCACATGTCATGTCATCAACATACTTTCATCAACATACTTCTCCCCCTTTGTCATCAACAAAAAGGAGAAGTTTCACAATCAAGTGTTAGTGATATTGGTTCAACTTATTGCATGAAAAACATATTATCAAGTTTTATCATCATGCAATTTTGCTAGAAAATATAGCAAGTTTTGAATCATGCTTAGAATATTCAAGCTATCAAGTTTTAGATATGCAAGTTTTATAGCATACAAGATAGCACTTGGTATGAAAATTAGAGATGTTCAAGTTAGCAAGTTCTATATCATGCAAGCTAGCAAATTAGAGATGTTCAAGAAGGCAACTCTTGCTTCTTGAAATACGCAAATTTGTCAAGTTTTGCTAGATGTGCAAGTTAGCATTTTTGCCTCTTGAGATAGGCAAGATAGCACATATGCTTCTTTTGAGATAGCAAATTTTCGCTTCTCTTTAGACTACAAGCTAGCAATTTTTACGATATACAAGTTTCGCAATATACAAGCTAGCAGAAACTTCGAAAGCAAATGCAAGATAACTTTCTTGTGTAGGCTCATGATTATTGCTTCCTATTGTAATGTGCAGGTTGCAAGTCTTGCTTCTTGAGATATTCAAGATAGTGATTTTCAAGAAGACAATTTTTGCTTCTTGAAATAAGCAAGTTAGCAATCAAGTTTTTGCATCTTCTTGACTTGTGCAAGCTAGCTATCTCCCCCTTTGTCATTGTCAAAAAGAAAGGAAGAATATAGTTTTGTAGTTCTTTTTCCTTTTACAACGATTCCAAATCATGACAAAGGATGAATAATCAAGTTATGAATGTCAAGACAATTTTTCATCATGAATATTTTATCATTGCATTATCATAAGTTGAAGTATTACATGCATAATATCATATCATCATTCATAATTACATTAATGTTTCAATATAGCAATTTCTTCTCAAAATGTGTAACTTAGCACTCATCATGATTTACATCATATGCAATACATCACATCATAATTAGAAAGCACAAGTATTGCATGCATAATTGCAAATCATAAATGTTTCATATCATGATGGTATCAATTTTGTCAAATTATATCCTACCATGCATGATCAATAACTCCTCATTTGTATTTCATGCATTATTTCATTTCATCTCATAAGGAATATCAAGAAAAGTTATTGGACGAGGAGATAAATATTTTATGAATACACGGAATTGTATAAAAATCATATCATAAGTGTTTCGTGTATTCATATTATCACATGAAGCATATTATCATTTTTGAGATTCATAACATGAATAACGTTATTACTATTTCATCAAAATCAATTTCGAGATTCACACAATATCATGAAATCATTAATCTCGATAAGATGGGAAAAGCATTTTCTTTTTAAGTGATTCTTTTAACACATCATAAAAAACTCATTCATAATTCAAGTGATTTACAAGATATCATAAATGAATTTATCACTTGTATTTCATCAAAATCGAGAACTCTAGAGATAGAAAATGATTGAAGCATTTAACATGATTGAAGCATGTTTCATATTTAAAGTGTATCTTATGTCGTAAATACGAATCAAGCATTTGACAAATCTGAAATCATCCTCAAAATTACATTCAATAAATTCAGGTATGACAAGCATAGATTTATTGAAAGATCAATAAGATAGAGGATTACATTTCAAGTGTTCATCAATTGTAGCATTTCATCATATGGTAAGATATCAATGCGTAAAATTACGATACAAGTTCTTGATATCTTAATGCATGATGCAAACATGGCATAATGCAAATTTGGCAATCATAGCATCAATTCATATATCTCTTGATGATGCAAGCATGGGATAATCATAGCATAGTGTTTATAGTATCAATTCATATATTTCTCCCCTTTTTTAAGTGTTTCATCTTAAGTGATCGATTTCATGTTAGCATGCCTTTTCATTTATGTCAAATGAAAACATGCATCAACGTTTAGGATCGTAAAATGAATTTCATCATAAAACCATCAATCACAAAAATCATCATGTATATCTCATGCATGAAATTGTCAATCGAAATATTTAATTTCATCATTATGCATTTCTTCAAATCAAACATGATCTTTAATCAAAATCGAGAAATAACAATGGAAATCAACGTAATGCACATTATTACTTCTTAACCATGATTTCATATTTTCAATCAAGATCATTTTATTTGTTTATCATAAAATATGCAACATTATCATTTTTGAAATTACTTAGTATGATCATAATAATTTTTTAACATGTAATTTTTAAGAAAATTAATTCTAAACTAAAAGAGAAAAATACATCATGAAAGCATCAAGTAATTTCAAAATAAATTAGGGGGATTTCGATTACCTCATCATTGTGGGATGTTAAGGCGTAGTTTGCCGCCTTGCTTTTGTTGACTTTCTCTTCTTCGGAGGAGCTCGATTCATCCCAATTTTTGTTCTTCTTCTTGCGTTTAAAGCAAGTAGTTTGATTCTTTTTACATTTTAATTTTCGTTTCATTTGTAGTTTAAGTTCACCATCACTTGAGCTTATGCTCGAGTGGTCTTCAAATGTTCTATGTCCCAAATCCTTCCTGTTCTTTGGAAGGTGGTTCTCAAGTTCTTCACGTGCATTGCACGTCATTTCATATGTGATCAATGAACCAATTAGTTCTTCAAGTGGAAATTGGTTCAAGTTTTTCGATTCTTGAATAGCAGTTACTTTAGAATCCCAAGTTTTAGAAAGTGAGCGCAAAACTTTGTTAACGAGTTCAAAATCCGAAAAGCTTTTACCAAGTGATTTTAAACTATTGACGACATCCGTAAAACGGGTGTACATGTCAACAACGGTTTCGCTTGGTTTCATATGAAAAAGCTCGAAATCATGTAGTAAAATATTAACTTTCGAGTCTTTGACTCTGCTAGTTCCCTCGTGCGTGATTTCAAGAGTGCGCCAAATATCGAAAGTCGTTTCACACAAAGAAACCCGATTGAACTCATTTTTGTCCAAAGCGCAAAATAAGGCATTCATAGCCTTTGCGTTTAAAGAAAAATACTTCTTCTCTAAATCCGACCATTCGTTCATCGGTTTAGAGGGAAGTTGAAAACCGTTTTCAACGATATTCCATAAATCCAGATTTAGAGAAATCAAGAAAACTCTCATTCGAGTTTTCCAATAAGTGTAGTCCAATCCGTTAAAGAACGGTGGACGAAAGATCGAAAAGCCCTCTTGAAGAGCCATTTCTCTCGGGTGTAAATCCGAAATGAGAAATACCCCGCTCTGATACCAATTGTTAGGATCGAGAGCACTAAGAGGGGGGGGGTGAATTAGTGCAGCGGAAATCTTACAGCGATTAAAACCAAAAGCTGCGTTCGTTCAATAAAAATTATTATGATGCAAAAGCTAATTCTCAGTTTGTATCTAAGTGCAGTTTGCGTCTAAGCATAGATTGCGTCTAAGCGCGGTTTGCGTCTAAACACAGTTTGCGTCTAAGCGCAGATTGCGTCTAAGCGCACTTTACGTCTAAACGCAGATTTACGTCTAAACGCAGTTTTACGTCTAAACGCAGATTTACGTCTAAACTCAGATTTACGTCTAAACGCAGTTTTATGTCTAAACGCAGATTTACGTCTAAACGCAGTTTTACGTCTAAACGCAGATTTACGTCTAAACTCAGATTTACGTCTAAACGCAGTTTGCGTCTAAACACAGTTTACGTCTAAACACAGTTTACGTCTAAACGCAGTTTGCGTCTAAACGCAGTTGGCGTCTAAGCGCAGATGACAGTTTGCAATTATAAGTGAAATCAAGACGTAAACGTAAACTGCACAGAACTCATTCGTAAAAGCGCAGAGAGACAGTTTGCAGTTTGTAGATGGAATCAAGACGTAAACGTAAACTGCACAGAATTCGTTCGTAAAAGCGCAGAGAGCAGTTTGCAGTTTGTAAATGGAATTAAGACGTGAACGTAAACTGCACAGAACTCATTCGTAAAAGCGCAGAGAGCAGTAGCTATGTAGGAGGTTTGCAGTAATGATAAAGTGCTGAAAATAAACGCAAACCAGAGATTTAGAGTGGTTCGGTCAGTCTTGACCTACTCCACTTTTGGCTTCCTCCACCGATGAGGTTACCGACGTCAACTAGAGGCCTTCCTTCAATAGGCGAAGGCCAACTACCCTCTTACAGATTCACTCCTTTTGACGGGCTTAGGAGACAACCCTTACAAATGTTTTCTCTCCTCACTTTACAACTCAAACTTGAAGAACAGAAGGAGGAGGAAAACTAGCAGTTTTGAGCTCTAAGAACCACTGAAAAGATCAAGATTTCGGCTTGAGTTCTTGCTATCTCAGTGCTGAATGGGTGGGGTATTTATAGGCCCCAACCCAATTTAAATTTGGAGCTCAAAACGATCAAATCCCGGAATTCCGGGATCAGGCGGTTGCACCTCCTGACTGGAGAGGTTGCACCGCCTGGCAGAGCTCGAAGACCGAGCTTAGGCGGTGCCACCTCTCTGCCAGGGAGGTTGCACCGCCCAGTCTTGCTCGAAGACTGAGCTCAGGCGGTGCCACCTCTCTGTCAGGGAGGTTGCACCGCCCAGTCTTGCTCGAAGACTGAGCTCAGGCGGTGCCACCTCCCGGCTGGAGAGGTTGCACCGCCCAGTCTCGCTGGGAGGCTTAGCCCAGGCGGTGCCACCTCCTGGCCTAGGCGGTTGCACCTCCTGGCACTATTCCAGATCACTGGTTGGGCTCCAAACTTGGCCCAAACCGGTCCGAATTCGGGCCCAATTGGCCCAAGATTAAGTTAATGGGATCACCTCCCATTTTCCAACTTAATCAATGTGCTAACTACGATTAGTTCTAAGACAATTTCTGCAGCTTTGCTTCGGTGCGTCAATCGCTTCTTCCGGCGAGTTTCCGACGAACTTCCGTCGATCATCCGATGAACCCTCGGTGATGCTCCTGCGGACTTCCGGCAAACTCCTGGACTTTGCGACGATCCACTTGGCAAGTTCCGATGAGCTTCGCTTGGCAAGCTTCTGGACTTCTCGAATCTGTTCTCGCAGAACCTCCGACGACCGTCCGAACCTCCGTCGAACTCTCGAACTTCCAACGTGATCATGAACTTGACTCCGGCGCAACTCCTGCTGCTTGTCTAACTTTCATCGTAGTTAATCCTACACACTTAAAACAAAAACTTTGATCGAGACAATTAATCCTAAGCAATTAACCAAGTTGTCCGGCATGTCATTGGTTCCTCGACGCTTCGTCCGATTCTTCGGCGCATCGTCCTTTCCTGCAGCCTATTGCCCAATCGGCCTGTTGGCTCCACAACTCCGATATCCTTGGCACAATACCCGCTCTTCTTGGCCCGATGCCCGAGTCCACGACCCGAAGCCTTCTGTCGATACGTCGACCGATCCACCGGCCCAACGTCCAATCTTCTGACATGTTCCTCCGGCACAACATGATGTTCCTGCTTTAATTGTCTCATCCTGATCAAAGCATCCTGCGTCACTCAAAACGCATATTAAATCATAAACATATATTAAGTAGTTTCATCATCAAAATACGAGATTCAACACGGAGGACGTGCCATTCGACGACCGCCCGCGGACTCCGGGAGAGTGATGAGTGTTTGTTTTTTGTATGTCGGAGTCGAGGTCGAGGGAGTGAGGGGTTTTGTATGAGTTTGGTTTCTGTTCCTCATGGTTTATGGTTCTGTATCCCCTCCTTTTTAATAAAATGATCTTTTCTTCCGTTTTCTATGTTTGCGTAGTGCCTACATCTTCAGACGAAGTATTTCCTAAGGTTCTGTATGTTCCAAGTCCGGGGCACGGGGTCGCCATCCATTGTTGCGAGTCGGAACGTCCCCGGTCGGGATACTCCGATGACCCGATAGGGTCCTTCCCACTTCGGGGTCAGTTTCCCCCTTGCTTGGGTTGGGCGGCTGACCTCGATTTTGCGCAGGACCAGGTCCTCTAATTTTATTAATCGGGGTCGTACCCTCCGGTTGTAGACCCTCGCTACGGCTCTTTTGTAAGAAAGAGCTTTCTGGTGTGCGTTGGCCCGTTTTCCTCGAGCAGGTCCAGGTTGAATCGGAGCCCTTCTCCCGAGGCCTCTTCGCCGTAGTCTGTCGTCCGCGGAGTCGGGATGGCTACTTCGGATGGCAATACGGCCTCGGTCCCGAACGTGAGGCTGTAGGGAGACTCCCCGGTCGGGGTCTTGGGGGTAGTACGCAGCGCCCATAGGACGCTCGGGAGCTCGTCGATCCAAGCCGATCGGGTAGCGGATACCCTTCTTTTGAGGCCGTCGACGATGGACCGGTTGGTTACCTCAGCTAGCCCATTCGCCTGGGGGTAAGCCACCGAGCTGAACCTCAGCTGAATTTTGTGCTTGGCGCAAAACTCTTGGAATCTCCTGTCGGCGAATTGAGGTCCATTGTCGGTGACGATGGACTGGGGCAGGCCGAACCGAGTTATGAGGTTTCTCCACACGAACCTTTCCACTTGTGACTCCGTAATGGTCGCTAGGGGCTCGGCTTCGACCCACCTGGTAAAGTAGTCCACTCCCACGATGATGTATTTCCGCTGGCTGGAGGTGGGTGGGAGAGGCCCGAGTATGTCCAGTCCCCATTGCGCGAATGGCCAGGCACAGTCGACGGGGGTGAACAGGACCGCTGGCCGTCGGGCGGTGCGGGCGTGCTCCTGGCACGAGCCGCACCGCCGCACGAAAGCTTTCGCGTCCTGGCGCATGGTCGGCCAGTAGTACCCCTGTCGGAGTATCTTGTGCGCTAGGGCTCGTTCGCCTATGTGTTCCCCGCAGGCCCCTTCATGCATGTCGGACAGAATGGTCCGAGCTTCGTTCGGCTCTAGGCAGCGTAACAAGGGGCGCGAGAAGGACCGCTTGTACAACCGTCCTTCCTCTTCGACGTACCATGCCTGCGTCCGACGCAAGCGTCGAGCTGTGGTTTCATTGTCGGGTAGGGCCCCATCCCTCTTGAAGCATAGCATCTCCTGTACCCAAGTGGCCGGCGCGCCGCCCGTGACCGTGGCGACGACCTCTATGGCTCGGTGGGGGAGCACTTCGGTCTCGGGTCGAGCCCAGGGGGCCGAGCCGGACGCCCATTTTGCCAAGGTGTCGGCTCGCTGGTTCTCGCTCCTGGGAACATTCGACAATTCAAAATGGGCGAACTTGGTGGCAAGGCTTTTTACTTGTGCCAGATATTTCACCATAGTCGGGTCCCGGGCTTCGTATCCGCCATCGAGCTGCCTAGCCACCAGCTGTGAGTCGGTGATGACGCGTATGTCGGTCACCCGCATTTCCAGTGCCAACTGGAGCCCCGCCAGGAGAGCCTCATATTCTGCCTCGTTGTTGGTGGCCCTGAACCCGAAGCGGAAGGAGCGCTCGATCGAGCGGCCGTCAGGTGTCACCAGCACCAGCCCTGCGCCGGCGCCTTTTGCGTTGGCCGACCCGTCTACGTGGAGGGTCCACGTCTCACGCGGTGGCTCGAGTTCCTCGCCTGTGCTCGGGGTCAGCTCCGCAATGAAGTCTGCCACGGCCTGTGCTTTGATGGCGGTCCGCGGTATATACTGTATGTCGTGCTCGCCAAGCTCCACTGCCCATTTGAGGAGACGCCCTGCAACGTCGAATTTAGACAGAACAAGCCGGAGCGGCTGGTCAGTTATTACCTCTATCGGGTGGGCCTGGAAATAAGGGTGGAGTTTTCGCGCCGACAGGACGAGCGCCAGCGCCAGCTTTTCGATTGGCGGGTAGCGTTCTTCTAGCCCGCTCAGCATGTGGCTGACATAGTAGACCAGCAGTTGGTCGCTGGAATTTTCTTTGACCAGAACCGAACTGACCGCGTGCTGGGAGGCGGCGAGGTAGAGACTCAGTTTCTCCCCAGGGGAGACTGAAGTGAGTCGGGGGAGGTTGGCCAGGTGTTGCTTCATCCGCTCGAAGGCCCTCTCGCATTCCGTCGTCCATCGGAAGTTCTTCGGATCCTTCAGGGCCTGGAAGAAGGGGAGGCAGCGATCTCCCGATCGGGAAAGAAAACGTGATAACGCGACTAGCCTCCCGTTAAGGCGCTGCAGGTCTCTGATCGTCCGAGGAGGCTGCATGTCAATGATGGCCTGTATCTTTTCCGGGTTGGCGTCAATCCCTCTCTCATGTATGATGAATCCGAGGAATTTTCCTGAGGTCACGCCGAAGGCGCACTTGGCGGGGTTGAGGCGCAGGCCGAACCTTCGCAGGGTGTCGAATGTTTCAGCTAGGTTGGAAGGATGGGCCTCCGCCGTTCGGCTCTTTACGATCATGTCGTCGACATATATCTCCATGTTTCGTCCAATCTGATGGGCGAATATCCTGTTCACCGTCCTCTGGTAGGTTGCCCCGGCATTTTTCAACCCGAACGGCATGACTTTGTAAAAATATATCCCTTGCTCGGTGAGGAAGGCTGTGTGTTCTTGGTCTTCGGGTGCCATCTTGATCTGGTTGTACCCGGAGAATGCGTCCATAAACGAAAGACGGGCGTGGCCGGCCGTGGCGTCAACTAGCTGGTCGATCTTCGGTAGGGGGTAGCAATCTTTTGGGCAAGCATTATTGAGACAGGTGTAGTCAATGCACATCCGCCAGCTTCCATTAGGCTTTTTGACAAGGACTACATTGGAGAGCCACTGTGGGTACCTTGCCTCTTCTATGAAACCGGCCGCCAGAAGTCGGTTTACCCCTTCTCGGATGGCCAGTTGCCGATCTGGAGCCTGCCGCCTGGGTCTTTGTTTTACCGGGCGGGCGTCGGACGAGATGTTCAAGTGGTGCAGCGCGACTTCCGGGTGGACTCCGACTAGGTCAGTCGGCGTCCAAGCGAAGATGTCGGCGTTGGCTCGCAGAAGGCCGACGAGCTGCTGTTGCTCTTGTTCGGGCAGTCCCGACCCGATTTTGACTGTTTGGTCGGGCCTTCCTTCGATCAGTGACAAGTCGATGGTGGATTCCTTCGGCTCGGGGCGGGGGGTCGGTTTTTTTCCCTCCCGGGGGTCTTCCAGCGGGGATTGGACCCTCGCTCTCTTGTTTAGTGACACAGCGGTCAAGTAGCAGCGCCTGGACTCCCAGGAGTTCCCCGCCACTTCCCCGACCCCATCGTGGGTCGGGAACTTGATGGTTTGGTAGTACGTTGAGATGACGACTCGGGTCTTGTTGAGGGTTGGCCGTCCGAGGATGGCGTTGTATGCCGTGGGGAGGTCGACCACCAGAAAGGAGGTCATCACTGTTTTTGCCTTCGGGAAGACTCCCAAAGTTAGGGGCAGGGTGATGACCCCTAGTGACGAGATTGAGGCGCCGGTGAACCCCGTGAGTGTTGAGCGTACCAGCTTCATGTTCTCCTTTACCAGGCCGAGCTTTTGGAAGGCGTCCCAATAAAGTATATCGGCCGAGCTCCCAGTGTCAACCATGATCCTTCTCACTTGCGCGTTGGCGATTCTGGCTGATATTACCAACGCGTCATCATGTTCGGCTGGTTCAGGTTCCCCGGTCGGGAAGGTGACTTCGGGGCCTTTTTCATGTTTGGAAGCTTCAGCCCGAGAGGCCCTGGCGTATGCCCTTCCGCCCGCCATGGAACTCCCTCCGGACGCTGGTCCGCCGGTTATGACATCTATGTGTCGCTCGATGGGGCCCTCCGGGCGTGGCGAGAGCTCCTTATATGGTCGGAGGTATGAGCCGAGGTGCCCTCGGCGGATGAGCTCCTCAATTTGCCTTTTTAGTTCTTGACACTCCTCGGTGTCGTGACCGGGCTGTCGGTGGAAACGGCAGTATTTAGAGCGGTCTGCGAGTTCGCGCGGGCTCCTCATCGGGTAGGGGTCTTTGAGAAGGCCTTTCTCCTTAATGTGGAGAAATATTTCGGTCCGAGAGGAGTTCAGGCCCGGGGGAGGGGACCTAGGTGTCGCATCGTTGAGGCCGCCGGCCCTACGCCGGGAGGTAGCGGGCTGTTGTTGTTGGGACTGCTCTGGCTTGACCCTCTTGCGCTCGTCGCGCTTCCCGACCATCCATGCCTCAGCAGCGATGTACTGGTTCGCACGCTGCAACATTTCGGGAACCGAAGTGGGGGGTCGCTCCACCAGAGACCAAAAGAATCGGGTAGGGCGCAGGCCCATCATGAATGCCTGCATCATCAAAGAAGGGTGAGCATCAGACAGCCCGCGGATTTGTGTGGTGAAGCGGTTCACAAAGTGAGAAAGGGGCTCATCCTCCCTCTGGTTGAGCCCGAGGAGTATCGCCACCGACGGCTTCGGCTTGGCATGAGCCAGGAAGTTAAGCTCAAAGTCCCTGGCCAACTGGTCGAAAGAGGCGATGGTCGCGGTCTTCAGATTGCTGTACCACGCTCGGGCTGGGCCCCGCAGGGTTGTCGGGAACGCCCTCACATCAGGGCATCGGACGTCCCGTATAGCGCCATTTGGGCGCGGAAAGCAGCTACGTGGTCCGCCGGATCGGTGGCACCGTCATAGGCATCTAATGACGGGAGCCGAAAATGCGGCGGGATTGCTTGCTCTTGAATCTCGGGGGTGAAGGGGGACCCCTGGTGTTGCTCAGCCCCCGGGTCTCCCCTGGTCTGGCGAACCTCACGCTGCACCTCGTCCAGCCGGCGGCCTACGAGGCGTAGCTAGGCCCACAGGCCCTCTACCGAGTCTAAAAGTGGGGCCACGGGCGTCGGGTGCGCCGCTGGTTCCTCCGCTCCTCGGCTCCCGAGTTGGGTCGATTGGTCCGGAGGCGAAACGGGAGACTCGGGGAGCAGTGCGGGGTTTTGAGCGGCGGGCCGTTGCCGTGGTGGAGGTAGGATTGAGTGTGAAGACGTCGGGGGAGAGACCAGCGGGATGATGGTCTGCATCACTCCCGTAAGAGCCCGGACCTGGTGCGTAAGGTCGTAGAAGGCTTCGGGTGGCACGGGTGACGGGCCACCGGGATTGGCGATGGGTGGCGATAGACCCGGATCGTTGAACAATCGCCAATAGCGCTCCGAGATCGCAGCGGGGTGCTCGTCCCGAACCCCCTCCTGTTGGGGATGTCTTCCGTTGCGTCGGTCGTGTGCGATCGGATGGCTGGGGGTCCGTCGGAGTGAGCCTGTTGATCGCTTGACATTCGGACCGGCCCTCCTTCTAGCGCCATTATGTTAGGGTAAACACCCTTTTTTTCTTAGCCGTGACCCGGGAGGTCGTCTCAGCTTGTTCGGCGGTCCGAATGGCGGGGATCTCCCGGGGGCGATGCTCGTCTCCGCTGAGGTGGTCGGGTGCGGCCTCGGACTCGGGGCGATGTGGCGACTTCCTCCGGGCGGGGGCTCCTCGCCTGCGCGTCCCGGACGGGAGACCTCGGCTTGACACCTACACAAAGGTCGGGTCGGCTCGACCCGACCCCTCCGACGATCAAGTTAGAGAGATACGGTGGCGATTGTTTGGGGAGTCCAGCTTATCTTCTTCCCTCTGGCTAGGGGACGTTTATAGGGGGACTCGGTATTACCGGGCCCGTCGCCCCGTCGGACGGGGCCGTACCCTTGATGGCGTCCGACATCGCCGAGGATGTTGCGTAGGGGATTGGGGAATCGCAGGGTATGGGCGAGCTCCAACCGCTACCTACCTCTGTCTCGTCCACCTGTGCCGGGTCAACTGAGGGGCTGTGGGCTTAGTGAGGCTGACGTCCGGACGCAAGCTGTCACCCTCGTTGCTCTCCCTGGGGCGCCGCGCCCGTCCTCGTGCGGGAGGCGTTGCCAGGAGTGGGGTCTGCCATTTTTTGCCATATCAGTAATAACTTTGAAAGCGTACGTAAGAGAGTAGTAGATGTAAAGAGTAAGTAAGGAGGTTTACAGTTAAAGTAAATTGCTCAAAGAAATGCAAACCAGATTTTAGAGTGGTTCTATCGTTGTGACCTACATCCACTTCACCGATTCCTCTTCCGTCGAGGCTACCGACATCCACTATCGGTCTTCCTTTAATAGGCAAAGATCAACCTCCTTCTTATACCCCTCTTCTCCTTTTACCGGGTTTAGGAGACAACCCTTACAAGCACTCACTCCTCTCTCAAACTATTCTAACACTTAGAACTTTGAAGAGGAGGATTCTCACAAGAGATTATAATAGTGTTTTTCCCTTTTTAAATTCTCTGTGCTTGTGTATATTAACAAGGGATGAGAGGGGTATTTATAGGCCTCAAGTTGATTCAAACTTGGAGCTTAAAAACATCTCATCCCAGGTTTCCTAGGTCCAAGCGGTACCACCGCTAGTGTCAGTTTGACACTGACACTGCACTGGGCGGTACCATCGCCCAGTCTGGTAGTACCACCACCTAGGAGGATGTGCTGGGTGGTACCACTGCCTAGACTAGCGGTACCACTGCCTGTAGCCTCTCGGATGCTGTGTCTGGGCTGTACCACCGCCTGACATAGTCTCATAGACTATGCCACGACGGTGCCTTCTCTTGGGTCATTGTTTGGGCCTTTCATTGGGCCCAACACAGTCCTTACATGGGCCCAACTAGCCCCTAATTGGGTTGGCCCAAATCCAATCCCAATTACATGCTAACTACAAATTCTAAGACATTTCCTAAGCTAAACAAGTCTGTAAGTCTAGTTTCTTCCACGAGCTTTCGGCGATCTTCTAGTGAACTTCCGATGATCTCTCAGCAATGTTCCAACGGACTCCCGGCAAGCTCCTAAACTTCACGACGATCTTCTTAGTGAGTTCCGACGAGCTTCTTCCGGCAAGCTCCTAGACTTCTCAGCTAGTTCCTGCAGAATTTCCGACGAACGTCTGGACTTCTGACGAACTCTCGAACTCCCAACGAAATCGTGTCCTTGACTCCGGGACTTCATTTTGCTTCATGCCTTGCTATCGTAGTTAATCCTGTACATGTAAAACACACTTCGATCTAGACAATTATTACTAAGCATGAATCATGTTGTCCGGCATGTCATTGGTCCATCGATGCTTCGTCCGATTCTTCGGCGCATCGTCCTCTCTTGCGACCTATTGCCTAATCGGCCAATTGACCTCCGCAACTCCGATATACTTGGCAGAATTTTTGCTCTTCTTGGCCCGATGCCCAAATCCATGGCCCGAAGCATTCTATCGATATATCATCCGATCCTCTGGCTAGACGTCCAATCTTCTGATATGTTTTCCTCTGGCACAACATGATTCTTCCTACTTTAATTGTCTCATCCTGATTGAAGCATCCTGCATCACTAAAAACGCAGATCAAATCATAAACACTTATCAATTGGTTTCATCATCAAAATATGAGATTCAACAATCTCTCCCTTTTTTATGATGACAACCAATTGATGACGAAGTTAACCTTAACTCCCGGAGTTTAAACAAACTCGCCCTATCAATATGTCATATTGATAGAACATTGAATTCAAGCTGAATTCAAGTCATTGTAAATTTTATCATGAATATTTGCAACACGTCATCATGCATAACATGATCATACTTCTTTCCCTTTATCATCAATAAAAAGAAGTATAACTTTCTAGTGTTTGGAAATACAAATTCAAATCATTGCATAAAAAACATAATATCAAGTTTTATCATTATGCAATTTGTAAGCTAGAAAATTTAACAAGTGCTACATCATGCAAGCTATCATGTTGTAGATATGCAAGGTAGTAAGATAGCAAGTTTACAACATACAAGCTAGAAAAATTTAAAGATATGCAAGTTGGCATATTTGCTTTTCTAGCAAATTTTTGAAATGCACAAGATAGCATCATTTTTGCATTTTCTTGCAATGTGTAACTTAGCAAAATTCACAAGATAGCATCATTTTCTTGCAATGTGTAACTTAGCAAAATTCACAAGATAGCATCATTCATTCTTCTCTTTTGAGAAGTGCAAGCTTATCAATTTTGCTTTCTAGCAAGTTTTGTTCCCCCTTTGTCATTGTTAAATAGAAGGGAATAATACAATGTTGTAATTCTTTTCCTTTTATATCAATTTCCAGATCATGACAAAGGTAAACAACAAAAATGAATGTCAAAAGATCATATCTCATTTTTGACATGTTTCTTCTTTTTTGTAAATAGAAAGCATGATAAGAAACGATCTTGATTCAAAAAGAAAACTCAAGTTATAATTCATGAATTAACAAAAATCATGATTCATTTGACAAAAAGATTGTTGATTTATACATTTAAACCAACATCACTTCAACTCATCATGCATAATTTCAAAATGTAAAATCATCAAACATGATACAAACATTTGTGTTCAAAACCTTCATCATTACTCCCATGCATGATAATAAAGCATTCATGATACC